>NW_006160056.1:3541757-3584876 GCF_000334495.1 Tupaia belangeri chinensis
TTTCTTGCTTTCTGTCTCTCTGTCTCTCTCTGTCTCTCTGGTGAGTGCATATGCTCTAGAACAATTTTTTTTTAAAATGTGGATTTACATTTCTAAATAAAAAAACTAAAGATGGTACCAGGAGACAACAAAATAGCGTCTGCCTCAAAATAGTAATGGAGTCACACACCACACAGAATTTCTGGTAGAAGGAATATGAAAACAATTCATTATGCTTTCCCCTCTCTCCCTTTTCTCACCTGAGCCCTGAAAACACATTCGGTGTGGACATTGTTAAATAATTCCCAGACTGTAAAAGGGATCTGGCTGAGAGTCCAAGGGGATGGAGCTGAAGAACAGATCAACTCTAGCTTTTCTTTTTAAGTATTTCTTTGGAAACACTTTGTTATTGAGAGTGTTGAATAAGAAGTAAATCAACAAAAGCATATTTACTGAACACTAAACATGTGGTGAAGTGCTTGGGCGTCCTGAGGAATGAATAAAGTATGAAATGATCCTTGCCTTCAAAAAGCACAAAGCCTACTTGGGTAGACTTAATCTTGAAAAATAAAAGAGTGGGGCCAACAAGTGGCATAGTGGCTAAGGGACTATATTCCCATATGACTAACCACAGTTTGAGTCCTGACCTGGAGGCTTGAAAATCATGCTGGGCACATGTGCATGCATGCCCAAAATTTCTAGAGGAAAATGGAAAAGAAGGAATTGTGTCATAGGCATCTTCTCTGGAGGGGTGGGAAGTGATTTCTCGCTTTCCCTCTCATTTTTCCTCTCACTGTCTCTCTCTCTCTCTCTTTCTGGTGAGTGCATGCATCTTATGGCAAAAACCTTAAAAAAAAAAGGAGAAGTAAAAGAGCAATGACATTGTAAAATAGTGATTTAACATCTAATTACCCACTATGCACTCTGCAACCAAGAAAGTCTGATGACCAATTGAAAACCTATCTAAGTCTCTATTAGTTGGGTTATCTAATGTAAAAGATAGCAAAGCCAAAGCAATAGTACTTAATGGTAAGAAGCTGGAGAGAGAAAAAGATGCTCTAAGAGCATATAGACTGAGGACCAAGAACCCCACTAAATTGAAGCCATCTACCTCTTATATCCATTCATGGCCCATTGAGTTCTACAGAGAAAAGCACGAGTCCCAGGATGGGAGCATGCTGGCGTTAAAGTCCTCTCAGGCAATTTCTTGGAAAAGTGAATGTCACGTATTATTGGAGGATGGGTAAAATAGAGAAAAGAAAGGGAGACTTTGGGGATTAAGGTACAAAATTGGGAAACTGAGTGGCACTCTATAGGACTGGCTGGTAATGGCACTCTAGGACTGGAGTGAGAGACTATACAGGAATAAGTGGGAGAAACAAGGGCTGGGATCAGCTTATAAAGGAAGACCTAGTCAAGAAACCCTTTGGGGACCAGCAGTTGGCGTGGTGGCTATGTCGCTGGACTCCCATGTAGTCAACCGCGGTTCGAGTCCCAGACCCGGCAGCTTAAACTCACGCTGGGCACATACGCGTTCGTGCCCAAGATCCCTGCCCAAGATCCCGAGAGGAAAATAGAGAAGGGATTACGGTGTGACCATCCCCACTGGGGAGTGATTTCTCACTTTCTGTCTCTCTGTCTTTCTGGCAAGTGCACACACCCTATAGCAAAAACCTCTCCGGAAAGAAAGAAAGAAAGAAAGAAAGAAAGAAAGGAAGAAAGAAACTCTGAATGTGCTGCCTATTGTGGAAAGCAACAAGGTGGTCTTGGCTGCTGCTGTTTTCAAATAACACACTACACCTAGACAGTGAAGGGATACTACTTAGCTGCATTAGAATTTAAATGTTAGGTGGGAGTTGCTAATCATGGTGGTTTCTCCTGGAATTTGGGGCACACACAAAAGTTCCATTCTGAAGATCTATATTTAACTAACTAAGCATCTTTTACAGACTTTGGTCTTTGAGCGTTTAATCAGTTTTGTTTATTCTGTTTGACAAGCCTGGTCTCACACAGCGTGGTCTGGACTTCCTAAACACAAGTGTCTTTAGAAGGGAGATCTCAGTAGTTTGCTGCTGCCTCCCAGGTCTGTCCCTGCCTTAGACAGGTAGCGGGGCTGCTTTGCCCAAAGCCCTGAGAAGATGGACACAAGGATTTTTGCCTTCATGTTTCCATGGCTGAAGGTAGTTACCCCTGAACATTAGGCAACAGTTCTTTCTCTGAACATCAAAACAAAGTGATAAAACAACTTGCTTCATCAGAGTAATTCTATACATAGTTACATTAAAGAAGGTAGAGAAAGAGTAATTTAGTAGAGTAGCAACAGTACTTCGGAATCTGAATTTCCAACACCTTACCATAGGCCAATGGAAAGTATTTGGTTAAATATTTATTTGGCAAAAACATGAAATGCATATATATGAGTGCATTCCCCATGCCAAGCAAGGAGAACCAGAAAGAAAAGTGAGAAATCAGGGGGGATGGCCATGCTGCAATCTCTTCTTTTCCACTCTCCTCTCTGGATTTGGGGCATGCATACACATCACAAGTATCCAGTGTGATTGTCATGCTGTTGGGTCCGGGACTTGACCTGTGAAGCTGGCTATGTGGGATCCAGCACCTTAACCTCCATGCTACCTGCTGGCCCTGAGGGTTTATTAAGTTGTGCTGAATGATTGGGTTAAGTAATCTATGTAAAGTAATTGTGGAAAAATATTAATAAGAAAAATTATTACTATACTTCTACCTATGTTACAGTCTTTTTTTTTTTTTTTGGTTTGGCTTTGTTTTAAAAGAATCTTTTAAAAAAAATTGGGGGAGAAAATGAAACATAAAGGAAAGAAATTTAAATCAACTCGAATTTTATTTTTCAGAGATAATCACTGTTCACAAATAAGGGTTTTTTTTTTTTTGTATAAGCATTTCTTTTGTGTTTGTTGTTTGCTTGTTTGTGCTTACAAAGAAACTTGTTAGAAACTCAGGATCTCAGGAAACTTAGGGATGTGTACCTCTTTGTTCATATATAAATTTTAATGTGCATGAGCCAAGTACATAACCTGGAGAACAGAAGCATAAAATAAAGAATACTACATGGGAGCCAGCAGATGGCCTGGTGGCTAAGGTCCCGGACTTCCACATGGTTGACCACAGTTCTAGTCCCAGATATGGTGGCTTGAAAACAATGCCAGGCACAATTGTGTGCATGCCTAAAATCCTAGGAGGATTGTGGAGGAGAAAGAACTGTGGCATGGCCCCATCTCCCCTGGAGGGGTGATTTCTCACTTTCCCTCTTACTCTCTCTGTTTTACTGGTAAGCACATGCTCTATGGCAAAAGCCTTAAAAAGGAGAATACTATACATGGATTTACTAAGTTTTCTTTACTTTTGTAGTCTTAAAATGTAAAAGAGAGGTGCCAGCAGGTGGGAGAGAGAGAGAGAGAGAGGGAGAAAGAAAGAAAGAAAGAAAGAAAGAAAGAAAGAAAGAAAGAAAGAAAGAAAGGAAGAAAGAAACTCTGAATGTGCTGCCTATTGTGGAAAGCAACAAGGTGGTCTTGGCTGCTGCTGTTTTCAAATAACACACTACACCTAGACAGTGAAGGGATACTACTTAGCTGCATTAGAATTTAAATGTTAGGTGGGAGTTGCTAATCATGGTGGTTTCTCCTGGAATTTGGGGCACACACAAAAGTTCCATTCTGAAGATCTATATTTAACTAACTAAGCATCTTTTACAGACTTTGGTCTTTGAGCGTTTAATCAGTTTTGTTTATTCTGTTTGACAAGCCTGGTCTCACACAGCGTGGTCTGGACTTCCTAAACACAAGTGTCTTTAGAAGGGAGATCTCAGTAGTTTGCTGCTGCCTCCCAGGTCTGTCCCTGCCTTAGACAGGTAGCGGGGCTGCTTTGCCCAAAGCCCTGAGAAGATGGACACAAGGATTTTTGCCTTCATGTTTCCATGGCTGAAGGTAGTTACCCCTGAACATTAGGCAACAGTTCTTTCTCTGAACATCAAAACAAAGTGATAAAACAACTTGCTTCATCAGAGTAATTCTATACATAGTTACATTAAAGAAGGTAGAGAAAGAGTAATTTAGTAGAGTAGCAACAGTACTTCGGAATCTGAATTTCCAACACCTTACCATAGGCCAATGGAAAGTATTTGGTTAAATATTTATTTGGCAAAAACATGAAATGCATATATATGAGTGCATTCCCCATGCCAAGCAAGGAGAACCAGAAAGAAAAGTGAGAAATCAGGGGGGATGGCCATGCTGCAATCTCTTCTTTTCCACTCTCCTCTCTGGATTTGGGGCATGCATACACATCACAAGTATCCAGTGTGATTGTCATGCTGTTGGGTCCGGGACTTGACCTGTGAAGCTGGCTATGTGGGATCCAGCACCTTAACCTCCATGCTACCTGCTGGCCCTGAGGGTTTATTAAGTTGTGCTGAATGATTGGGTTAAGTAATCTATGTAAAGTAATTGTGGAAAAATATTAATAAGAAAAATTATTACTATACTTCTACCTATGTTACAGTCTTTTTTTTTTTTTTTGGTTTGGCTTTGTTTTAAAAGAATCTTTTAAAAAAAATTGGGGGAGAAAATGAAACATAAAGGAAAGAAATTTAAATCAACTCGAATTTTATTTTTCAGAGATAATCACTGTTCACAAATAAGGGTTTTTTTTTTTTTGTATAAGCATTTCTTTTGTGTTTGTTGTTTGCTTGTTTGTGCTTACAAAGAAACTTGTTAGAAACTCAGGATCTCAGGAAACTTAGGGATGTGTACCTCTTTGTTCATATATAAATTTTAATGTGCATGAGCCAAGTACATAACCTGGAGAACAGAAGCATAAAATAAAGAATACTACATGGGAGCCAGCAGATGGCCTGGTGGCTAAGGTCCCGGACTTCCACATGGTTGACCACAGTTCTAGTCCCAGATATGGTGGCTTGAAAACAATGCCAGGCACAATTGTGTGCATGCCTAAAATCCTAGGAGGATTGTGGAGGAGAAAGAACTGTGGCATGGCCCCATCTCCCCTGGAGGGGTGATTTCTCACTTTCCCTCTTACTCTCTCTGTTTTACTGGTAAGCACATGCTCTATGGCAAAAGCCTTAAAAAGGAGAATACTATACATGGATTTACTAAGTTTTCTTTACTTTTGTAGTCTTAAAATGTAAAAGAGAGGTGCCAGCAGGTGGTGTGGTGGTTAAGGTGTTGGACTCCCACATGGCTGACCAAAATTCAAGTCCTGGACCTGGCAGCTTGCTTTCTCACTTTCTGTCTCTTTTTCTCTCTCTGGTGAGTGCAAACAAATAATACTAATAATACATAACATTAAATAAATAATTCTTTTTTTTAAAAAAAAGTAAAGAGATTCACAAAAACATATCTATATCTTATGGGAATCTCCATTACTTTAGTTACACATATTTGGAGTCTCTGAATCAACATACATTATATTCTGCACAGACTCCTTTTTGCTCTCAATTGTAATGGTATCCAACCATGGTCCAATTAATACTAAACTGAAATAAAACAAAATTCAAATGGGAGACAAAGACTCCCAAAGCTTACAAACCATTCAACCTTCTAATTGGGAGAGTCATTTAGCAGTGTGCACCATTTGTCAACCCTGACTTTCTTCCCTGTGGCTTTAACAAAAGGAAGAAGTTAGAGGTTTTTGTGTGGCTTCATGTTGGTTATTTTGCCAACACATGATTGCAACCACTGAAACTTACTTCTAGAAGAGCTTGCCATCCAGAGATCTATGGTAAAGATAGCACTTGGGCCAGCCAAGTATTTTATGACTTTGGCATGGTATAATTGGACACTGTCCTTATTTTTCATAGCCTTGGGGGTTGTCCACATACTTGGAGAAGTTCAGGGTTTTCAGTATGTCACAGTCTATCAATATGCTAGGTGAAGTCATGGATTTTTCTTAAGCATGACATAAGGTGGGTCACTGAAGGGCATCTATTGTGCAGTTGAGATGTTCTCCCTTCTGTTTCTCCTACTCTCCCATTTAGCTGCACAGGAGGAGGATTAGGAGGCGTGCAGGGAGTCTGGTATGCGCTCTCCCAGCTCTTCACCACAAACCCGGCTGCCAAAGCTGAAGCAGCCACACAGAGAGCTAAGGAAACTTTAAAAACTTAATTAAGGGAAAAAAGCAAACAAAATAATACTATAGTGGATTTACTTAGTACCGTATCTTTGCCAGGAAAACCACAGAGTCTGCATTTATATATTTCTTATATAAAACATATCTAATTAAAACAGGAGATGGGACAATAAGCTTTCTTCTAAATTCATTTAAATACATGTTTATGCTGTGTTTAAGTTCCCTTTGGGGTGATGTTCTGATGATCCAAACGCATAAAGGCAATTTGATTAGGCCACTGTAGACATTTGTGAATACTTTTAGCTTTAAGTACTTACAACTCAATTGCTCTGCCTTACTGTATAAAAGCCACTTACCCCCTAAACCTGAGCAACCCCCTAAACCTGAAGACAATGCTTCCAGTGCTTTGCTGATTGGTTTCACTTTTATACCATCCTTTTTCTTTTGCCATAGCTCTTTATTATTTATTTATTTACTTTAAAAATAATTATTCATGTAATTATATTTATTTAATGTATCTTTTTAAATCTGCTAAGGGTATGTGCAGTCACCAGAGATAGAGAGAAAGAAAGAGAGGGAAAGTGAGAAGGCAAGCCACCAGGTTTGGGACACAAACTGCAGTCAGCCATGTGGGAATCCAGCCACACCTTAGCTCTTTAAAGAATATATTTCAGCCTTATTTTTATTCCCATCTTGTTTTTTTTGGGGGGGCGGGGGAGTTACTATAGGGTGTGTGTGTTTGCTGGAGAGACAAAGACAGAGAGACAAAAGGTGAGAAATTCCCCCCCACGGGGGACGGTCACCCTGCAATCTCTACTCCACTGTTCTCCTCTCAGGATTTTGGGCACGCATACACTCACATATGTCTTATGTGAGTTTCAGGCCACCAGATCTGGGACTCAAACCATGATCAACCACATGGCCACATGGGAGTGTGGCACCTTAACAACTATGCTACCTGCTGACCCCATCCCCATCTCTAATTATCTTAGTTTGTACTTAAATTTCAAGAAATTTTATTTTTTTTATAAAGTATTTAATTTATTATTAATTATTATTGTTATTATTTTAATTTACTATAGGGCTTGTGCACTCATGAGAGACAGACACGGAAAAAATGAGAAAGCAATTTGCCAGGTCTGGAACTTGAACCATGGCCAGCCATGTGAAAGCCCAGTGTCTTAACCACCATGCCATGTGCTGGCCCTGAAACTTTAATTATTTACAAATAATTTAAAATATCAACATTTGGGCCAGCAGGAAGCATGGGGGTTGAAGCGCCAGACTCCCACATGGCAAGCGCACACACCCTATAACAAAAATCCCTTTTTAAAAAAAAGAAAAGAAAAGAAAAGGAAGGGAAAGAAAAGAGAAATGCAGTATTTCAGGGCCAGCATTTGGCATGATGGTTAAGGTGCTGGTCTCCCACATGGCAACTTAAAAATCACTCTGTGTACTGTGCATACATGCCTGAAATCTCAAGAAGAGAGTAGAGGAGAATGGATTGTGGCTTGACCATTCCCCCTGGAGAGGGAGAGGGGGGGTAATTTTTCACTTTCTCTTTCTCTCTCTGTCTCTTTCTCTCCAGGGAGTGCATGTGCCCTATGGCAAACAATATTAAAAGAAAAAAAAAAAAAAGAAATACAGTATCTCAGGTCCTTTATTGGGCCAACAGAATTTGCATCTCCATGTTAACTAGCTCCCCAGGTGACTGGTGAACACATTACAGTTCAAGAAACATCAATTTGAGATAGAGGCCTCTGGACAAGTCAGTCTTCTCAGGGCCACCTTCTTTATTAAATAGGTTCCCCAATAGGAGCACTATTGGAAATATTTTGTGTGCTCAGTTTAGATTCTTTTCCCTTAAGAATATGAGTAGCCCTTTATGTTCTAATAGATTTATTGGAATCCTACAAAGTTGAATAAAAACGAAGAGTAACAGTATAAAATTTTAAGCCTCCCCTTTAATTATGTCTGAATTTAATTTATGATGGTTTTAGATTATAATGAAATATCTCAAAAACTAATTTTACATTTTTGCACATATTTAAATTGTATCTGTGAACAAAAGATTTCTTTAACATTATATATTCATATATAGCTAAATAGATTCTCTATAGAATGTTTATTCTCTTAGACTTCTTGGAAGGAATATATTTGCTTGTTGGAAAAGTTGTGATGCATTTATTTATTAATATGTATATTTTAAAAAGAATTATTTATTTATTTATTATTATTATTATTAATTTGACCAGAGAGAGAAAAAAAGAGAGAAGAAAGAGAGAGAAAGTGAAAAAGCAAGCTGCCATATCCAGACTCAAATTATGGTCAGAGTCCAGAGCCTTAACCACCACACCACCTGCTGGTCCCAGTCATGATGCAATTTTGCATAGAGAAACACGTCATGACTTTCCACAACCAAAGAGACTTTAAATCAAGAACTATTAAAAAAAAAAAGAAAGTCATTATGTAGTCATTATATAGTCATCAAAGTGTCAATTTATCAAGAGGAGATAATAATTGTAAATACTGGGTTGTTGGAAAAGTCATGATGCATTTTTGCAACAGATGGTGCTAGTTCATTTTTGGAAGTAGTTGAGTAATTTCCATCTATGTTGTGGCTATGTCATTTGACAACTACAGTCCTAGCTTCATTCTAAAAATATATTAAGCAATTTGGTTGAGTTTTGGAGATTTTACAACTTGAAAATGGAAGACCACACTGCATTTTTGCCATATTTTACTTTTATACTTCTGAAAAGGGAAGAACACACCTCAAACTTGTGAAAAGTTTCACAAAGTTTACAGGGACAATGCTCTACAAGAACACCAGTGCCAGCGATGGTTCATGAAATTCCACGCTGGTGATTTGGATCTCAACGAGCTCTTTGGTCAGGGAGGCCCACTGAGGTTGAGGACGACAAAACAAAGGCATTGATGGAATCAAACCCACATTACTTGACACAAGAGATTGCAGAAACATTGAACATCCATCATTCAAGCATTTATGACCACCTGAAGAAGCTAGGATATGTAAGTAAACTCAATATTTGGGTTCCTCATGAATTCAAGGAAGTTCATTTTGACAGCGTGGGTGAACATCTGCGATATGCTCATGAAACGTGAGGAAAACAATCCTTTTATGAAGTGATTAAGATATAGGCCTCTGGACAAATCAGTCTTCTCTCAGGTGATGAGAAGTGGATTGTTCACAACAATGTGTTGCACAAACTGTCTTGGTCCTGACTTGATGATTCGCCTCAAAAGTAGACATTCATCAGAGGAAGGTTATGCTCTCGGTTGGTGGGATATTAAAAGTGTCGTGTTTTTTGAGCTCTTATCAAGGAACCAAACAATCAATTCAAATGTGTACTGTTGGCAATTGGTGAGTTTGAACGAACCCATCATCCAGAAACATCGAGAGCTTGTTAATTATAAAGGAATTGAGTTCCATCATGATAACATGAGACCACACACAAATTTGATCACCTGTCAAAAAGTATTGGAGCGTGGATGGGATGTGTTACAACACCTTCTATATTCACCTGACCTTGTAACATCTGGATTATACTTGTTTAGCTCTCTTCAAAACTCCTTGTGTGGGTGCTGGCACGTGGCATGGTTGTTTAGGGTGTTGTATTTCCACATGGTCAACCACGGTTCTAGTCCTGGACCCAGTGGCTTGCTTTTTCATTCTCCCCCCCAACCCCCGTCTCTCTCTGGTCAAATTAAAATAATAATAAATAAAGTTAAATAATAAAAAAAATCCTTGTGTGGTATAACATTCAATTCAGATGAGGCTATAAATCAGCATTGTGTTCAGTTTTACTGATAAAGACATTTCTTCCATTAATGAGGAATTATGAAGCTCATTGAAAGATAGCAAAGGTTATTGAACAAAATGGGCATATATCATTGATTGATCTTTGTTCTTTATATAAACAAATGACTTTTGAAAAATAGAAAAAAGTTAGGACTTTTCTGACAGCCATATAAATACATAAATTGAGGGATAGAACTGCAATGAAATATTATAGGGCAATAAAACTGAGCATATTATATGTACATTAAACAACATGATAGAACACGAATGAATTTCTAAAATTACACTGAAATTGTATCAGCAATATTCCAGAAAAGATGTCAGACACAAAATGACATGAAGAATAATTTCTTTTTATAGTTTAAATTTATTTATTTACATTCATCATTACAACATACAAAATGAGATTTCCCATGCAGAATACACTGTATATTGGCTCAGTCAAGCACATCAACATACATGTTATCATCAACAAATAATTTTCCATTTCTGGTTTCCTCTATATTTTGCTTTTTTCTCCACCCTTGATTCCTTATCTCTCACCCTCTGCCATCTCCCACCCTCCTCCCACAGTGTCTCTGGTATCCATGGTTGCTTTCTATGCCTTTCCCCCTATTTTATTGATTCACTAATAAACTTAATCTAAATATTTCAAATAGCAAGCACAGCTGATATACATATATCCATGAACACAAGTCTGACTTTAGGCATAAACCTCAGTGAGTAGAATGAACATACTATAAAGTAGCACCTAGCTGGAGCTATTATATAGCTTACTGCAGTCATCAAATATGCATTGTTTTTAATGTCAAGAACACCAGTTTTTGGGACCAGCAGTTAGCGTAATGGCTATGTTGCTGAACTCTCATGTAGTTCACCATGATTTGAGTCCTGGACCCCGTGGCTTAAACCCATGTGCGTGCGCGCTCAAGATCCCGAGAGGAGAATGGAGGAGAAGGGATTGCGGCGTGGTCATCCCCCCTGGGGGGGGATGATTTCTCGCTTTCTGTCTCTCTGTCTCTGTCTGTCTGTCTGTCTGTCTGGTGAGCGCACACGCCCTATAGCAAAAACCTCTCAAAAATTTTTATTTACCCCTATGTCTGACCCTCTGCCCTTTTCTACCCTTTTCTCACACTATCTCTGATGTCTACAGTTGTCTTCCATCCCTATCCCCCCACATTTTATTGATCGCACAATTTCTTAAATAATCTAACTACTTTCAATAGCAAGGACCTGGTGGCTTGCTTTCTCACTTTCCTTCTCTCCCTCTCTCTATGTCTTTCTCTGGTCAAATGAAAATATGTGAATGGAAAAAAAAAAAAAAAAACAACAAAGCCTAGGAAAAAAGCAGCAATATTTTAGTCAAAAGTCACAGAATGCTATTTTACCAGTTCAGTCTCATGTACTTAATCTATCTTGTGTTGCGGTTCGATCTTCTTGATTGAATTCTGGGATATAATATTCAACTCCAGACTTGTTCCTACGATTAAGTTGGCCATTTTCTTAGATTTTGAACTCTTATTTCTGTGTGTCTGCATTTAATTTTCCTGACATAGCATTCCTTTGCGAACTTCTTGGAGATCTGGTCTGGTAAATTCTTTCAGGTTTTGTTTATCTGAGATTGTTCTTGCCTTTTCTTCCCATATGAAGGATAATCTTACTGCGTACAGTATTCTTGGTTTAAATTGCTTTTCCCTTAACACTTTGAATATATTTTCTCATTTTTTCCTCATTCGCAATGTTTCCAATGTCTTTGTCTTTGTGGTTTCGGTCAGTCTGGCTATAATGTGTCTTGAAGATCTTCTTGGGTTGATTCTATTTGGGGTCCTTTGTATTTCTTGGAACTGGATCTTTGAGTGTCTCTCTAGGTTTGGAAAGTTTTCTTGCAGGATTTCATGGAATAGATTATCAATGACCTTATGAGTCTCTTCAGCTTCTGGGATGCTAATTACCCAGATATTTGGATGTTTGATGGTATCTGGTACTTCTCATATATTATTCTCAAATTTTGAGGCAATTTTCTCAGTCCTCATAATGGATTTTTCCAGGCTAGCAATTTCTCTTCTACGCCTGAGATTCTATTTTCTGTATGACCTAATCTGCTTTTAATACTTACAAGGGCAATTTTGACTTCCTGTATTATAGCCTTCATCTCTAACAGTTCCACTTGATTCTTTTGTAAAGTGTGTAATTTCTCTTTCAGATCTTGCAAGAATTTCCTCACCTCCTGGAACTCGTCAGCTTTCTCCTTTCTCTCCTGTAGTTCATTGTCTCTCTTCTCTTCCATCTCTGTTAGCTTCACCATTATGAATGTTCTAAATTCTTTATCAGACATTTCCATGATTTCCATTGAATTGTCTGTGGATGAAGAGGAATTATTCTTTTCCCTTGGAGGAGAGGTATTTTCTTGCTTTCCCGTATTTCTGCTGATCCTGTGGTGGTATCTAGTTATCTGGTGGATGGTGTGTTTCTTCCCGCACTTGAAGTTCAATCACTCGAGTTTGTAGGCTGGAGGCTGAATTACCAGTGGAAAATCTTCATTTAGATTATTCCCCTGAAATCACTAGTTCTCAGAAGTCATGAAGGTGTCTTCTCCATAAAGAATAATTTCTATCCACAAATGTCTCATGACTTTCTTTTTTCTGTATACAAGAATATACAATATAGTACAAAATTTCATAGAGGGTTTTTGTGACTGACTCTGTGAAGGTAAGAGGTGGCCTGGGGAGAGCACCGAAATCGTTGAAGCTTGCCGACCTGGATGCCCACAAACTGTGGAGCCCTAACCCCTGAGGTGGGACTTTTAGCTCCCCAGCGAATGGGACATCTAAGCTGTCCTTGAGTTTCTCTGTACTCCTCCTCCCGCGTCAAAGCCTTACCAAAGAGAGACACGAGGATGGGAAATAGAAGATTAAGAAAATCACAAAGTACACGTCAGCGAATAATCAAGATCTAGATAGGGAAAGTATTATGGGTGTGGAAGATGTTATAGATACTGAAGAAGAACTTATCAAAGAATGTAAAGAAACGTGGAAAGATCTGGAAGAATGTCAGAATAAATGATGACTTATTGGAACTGAGCCTCTCACTGATCCAACTGCTCAGCTATCAATCATGATTAATTATGCAAGTGAAATGTCTGATGGCAGAACTCAGTCAATGGCACAAAGAAACATCTGATATAATTCCTCTGTCTGAAGATGTTCTGGTCACATTAGGAAAAGAACAGTTCCAAAAATTAGGACATGATGTTGAAATGGTCCTATCTACTATTCAGTCAAAGAATGAGAAGTTAAAGGAAGACTTGGAAAGGGAGCAGCAGTGGTTGGATAAACAGCAACAGATAATGGAGTCGCTGAATGTGCTACACAGTGAATTGAAAAATCAGGTCGTTACTGTTTCTGAATCAAGAATCTTTAATGAGCTGGAAAACAAAATGCTTAAGGTAAAAGAATATAGGGAGAAACTCTTGATTACCTTGGGTGAATTTCTAGAAGATCATTTTTCTCTGCCTGACAGAAATACTAAAAAGAAAAAAAAAATTCAAGAATCAACTGCGCAGCTAATAACACTGCATGAGATGTTAGAGATTCTTATAGATTATTTGATGTTCCACATGATCCATATGTCAGAATTAGTGATTCCTTTTGGCCACCTTATATTGAGCTGCTGCTACATAATGGAATTGCTTTGAGACATCCAGAAGATCGAACTCGAATGAGATTATAAGCCTTCCGTCAGTAAAAGGATGATTTTTTTTTCACAGTAAAGTATCATGTCATTCAAGGATAATGGAAACACAGGACTATTGGGATAAAGAACAGGATTGTAAATCAAAGAACATAGTTCATCTTCCTTTTATCCTTACATGACACATAACCATCTACTATTCACTTTGAAATGGTCCTTTCTTATTTAGTCAGTGCTCTGGTGTTTTAAACTGTATGAAGAAGACTGCAAATAAAAAGTATCCTAGACTTATAAAGCATTTAATGTATCTTACTTCATAAAATATTCTTTGAAAAAAACCTAATTCATTATGTTGCTAGTGTAATATTTTTCTTTTTAAATTTATAGTGGTATGTTTTATGCATTTTGCATTCTAGTTGGTGGTTAACTTCTTTATATTTTGGAATTATAATGTAAAGATTATTTAATTTGCAGATGACTTTAAAATTGAAATAATAATCTGATATAGGAGGAAGCATAATTTAAAATATTTAGTAAATATACATTGTCTTCTTCCTAGATATGTAAAAAAGTTGAGATATAAACATACTAATAGATAAAGCTAGCCTTAGAACTACATTTTGCTGTGTTATGTATCAAGTGACATTGTGTATTAATCCATTTTTGATTCTCGTAGTTATTACCAACAAAATTGTGTTCATGATATCTTGTTAATCCTTTATGAATTATAAGTAGATAAAATTCTCTGAAAAAATTTCATAGAGGAAAATATTTTTTGTTTATAATAAGTTTTTTATTATTTCAATTTTTTAGACACTCAATCACTGTACATCACTTCAGGTTGTAAAATGTATTTATTCAACACAAATACACTTTACACTAGTCCAATTCAAGATATCATACACACTAACATCAACAGACAGTCCTCCACTTCTGTGTTCCTTAAATGTCTCACCTCTCTATTTTTCTCCTTGATTCCTTTCCTCTCACTCTCCCCCATCTCCCACCATCTTCCCACACTGTCTTCAGTATCCCTCATCACTTTCCATGCTTCTGTATCCTCTAATCTTTCAGTTTTCATCACAGAGTGCGGACATGTCCCTCTTTCATAGCCAGGCTTGCTTTACTCAGCAGCAAATCTTCCATATTCATTCACTTTCTATCAAATGTCAGGGTATTAATTTTATTTTATGGCTGAGTAATATTCAATAGTATATTTGTGCCACCCTTTTTCAATCCATTCATCTGTTCATGGATATTTGAGTTGGTTCCATGTCTTAGTAATTGTGAGTAATGCTACAATAAACATAGATGTGCAAGTACTTTTCTGACTGAGTGTTTTCCTATCCTTTAGGTAGATACCCAGGAGTGGAATTGCTGGATAATATAGTAGTTCTTATTTGGAGATCTTTGAGGAACCTCCATATTGTTCTCCACAGTGGCTGGACTAATTTACATTCACACCAGCAGTGTAGGAGAGTTCCCCTTTCACCACAGCCTTGCTGGCACTTATCATTTTTTTCTTTTAATCTTAGCCTTTCTGATTAGGGTTAATTGGTATATAGAAATGCTATAGATTTTTGTATCTTCATTGTGTATACTGCCACTTTACTGTATTAACTTATGATTTCTAGAAGTTATTTTGTGGATAGCTTTGGGTCTTTTATGTATACCATAATATCATCTTCAAGCAGAGATAATTTCACCTCTTCTTCCCCTATTTTAATGCCTTTTATTTTACTCTCTTTTCTAATGCATTAGCCAGGACTTCTGGAACTATATTGAAAAGGAGTGGAGGAAGTGGGCAGCTTGTCTTGTACCAGTTTTTAGTACTCCATTCAGTATGTTGTTAGCTATGAATTTTTCATAGATGGCCTTTATTGTGTTGAGAAATGTCCCTTCTATGTAGATTGTGCTGTGAGTCTTAATCATGAAGGGATGTTGTATTTTATCAAATACTTTTTCTGTTTCAATTGATATGATCATATGGCTTTTAATCTTTCTGTTAATATGGCATATTACATTCATGATTTTCATATGTTGAACTACCCTGGAATAAAGCCTACCTGGTTGTGATGCATAATCTTTTTTATATGTTGTTGGATAAAATATGCTAGTATCTTGTTGAGAAGTTCTGCATCTATAGTCATCAGAGATATTGGTCTGTAGTTTTCCTTTTTTGTCATGTCCTTATCTGTTCTGGGGATGAGGGTGATGGATGTTTCATAAAATGAATTCAGAGGGTTCTTTCCTTTTGGATCTTTAGAAATAGTTCAAGTAGAATGGGAGTTAACTCTTCTTTAAAAGTTTTGTAGAATTCAAAATTGAACCCATCAGGACCTGGGCTTTTCTTTGTTGAGAGGTTATTTATTATTGATTCAATCTTCTTGCTTGTTATGGATCTATTCAGACTTTCTATGTCTTCCTGATCTAATCTTGGTAGAACATATGTGCCCAGGAATTTGTCCATCTCATCCAGGCTTTTCTATTTGTTGGTGTAAAGTCGCTCACATTATTTGCTAGTGATGTTTTGTGTTTCCATTATATCTGTTACATCATGACTTTTCTGATGAGCTAATATTTTGTCTGATAGAGGAACAGCTCTTTCTCCTCTCTTTTGGTTTTTGCTATCATGGGATACCTTTTATATGCCCTCATCTTTCAGCCTATACATGTATTTACAGCTTAAGTGCATCCATTGTAGACAGAAAATTGTTGAATTTTATTTTTTAAAGAATTATTTTTTAACTTTATTTATTTATTTCACTTAGACCATAGATGGACAGAGTAAGAGAAAAAGAAAGAGAGAGAGTGAGAAAGCAAGCTGCCAGGTCTGGGACTTGAACCATGGTTACCCATGTGGGAGTCCAGCACCCTTAACCACCACACCACCTGCCAACCCTTAAATATTATTTTTTATAACCAAAAGATTCTTTATTCAATAGGATTCTTGAAAATCTTGCATAATTTCTTTTTTCTTACATTTTATTGAAAAAATTTCAAACATATAGAAATAAGAATTACATAATGAATACTCTTATAACCTACATTCTATAGTGAATATTTTTTAACAATTAATATTGTTAAACTTGTCTTACACATTATCTAAACATCTCTCCATTTATCAATCCAACAGAACTACTTTGGTGGATTTCAAGTAAGTTGAAGACAGCAATACGCTTTACCCCTAAACACTTCAGCGTGCATGAATGATCTTAGAATTCACATAAAGAAATTAAACTTACACTATTTATTGGACTTAATTTCATTGAAAGTAAGATTAAAAATACTGTGATGCCAAATGGTATTTCTGGAAGTTTGGAATTTCCGTGGGATTCATGAACTTTTCTGTCTAAAGTTAAAGAATACACCCTCACTAAAAACGTTAATGGATAACATAGTGGTGAAATAATTTTCAACTGTGTCTACACAGAGAATGAGGAGGCACGTGAGAGAGATGAAATCCAGCATGATAGGTGAAAAGAGAGACAGCATGATAGGAATCTTTCCAGAGCAGCTCCTGATAAAAAGGTAAGTGCTATTTGATATAAATTAAAAACTCTGAAGAGTGGCCTTTTTGTACCTTTTAGAGCAGAGATTTTGTCTGCTAAGATCAATTTTCTCATCCCATCCTCTTTGGTTTAATAACTTTAATAAATTAGCACTTATTTTTCTTATACTTTGTCTTAATAAAATTCACTGTCTTGGAAGTAATCTATCACCTTATAGAGATATAATTGAGAATATCAAGGGCTAGATGGTGGTACAGGGGCAACGTAACTGGACCCACATGGGAAAGGCTCCAAGTACTTGTCCTAGGACCTTCCTGAGCATGCCAGTTACACATGCCCATGCCTGTGATCTTTTGTAAGAGAGATTTTTGCTATAGGGTGTGTGTGCTCACCAGAGAGACAGGGAGACAGAAAGAAAGAAATCACCCCTTCCCCCCTGGGGGAATGGCCATGCCACAATCTGCTCTCCTCCATTCTCCTCTTGGGATCTTGGGCACTCATGCACACCCTGCGTGAGTTTTAAGCTGCTGGGTCTGGGATTCAAATCATGGTCAACTACATGGGAGTCCAGTGGCATAATCATTACACCGTTTGCTGGTCCCTTGTGTCCGTGATCTTGATCCAAGTCAGCCATGACTGGATCACAGTGTGGGGACCCTATTTTGGGTGCATCTGAATATGTGTGTATGTGGCTTTCTCATGGAAGACATAAGTGAATAAAAAAGAGAAAAGGGAATTCAGATCATGTTTGTGACAAGCAGGTGGTAAGTGGGAATGTTCTGTTGTTCTACTTCAGATGATGAGACACGTTGGTGATGTGTCTGTTCCTCTAGACAGGAAATAGGCTGCTATACCTTTACTGAGATCCTTTTATATGCAGAGTACTATGCCCAATACAACTGGGGGGAAGTGAAAACAGGCTTTAAAAGAAGAGAAAATTCCTTCTCATGAACAGTTTAACTTAAAATTCAAAAAGAACATATAAAATTATTTGGGAACCAGCCCTCAAAGGTGGCTGGATCTCACATGATTATGCGGTTTGCTTTCTGGATCCAGCAGCTTGAGAAACATACCAGGTGTGTGTTCAAACATGCCCAAAATCCTGGAAGGAGAGAGAAATGTAGAAGGAATTGAGGCATGACCATTCCTCATGGGAGGTGCCCTCTCACTTTTCTTCTCTCCCATGTTCTTTCTAGCAAGCACACAAACCCTCAGACAAATTTTGTTTTTAACTTTTCTAAATGACTGGGAAAAATTTACAAGATACACTTTATAAGCACAAACTTCTTTGGAACAAACCCAATATATGTATTAGGACATAGAGTAAAGTAGGGACTGTGAAGTTTGTGGTTCACCAAATTCTGAGGGCTAAAATTGCTGAAAAGTTGAGGAAATGTTGCAATACATAGGTGGAATTCTGAGCACAGATTAAATGCAAATATAAAACATTTTCTTGCCAGATGAATTTTCCAGCTCACCTTGAGAGCTGATAAAATGTTTTTTTTTTCCAAAGTCCCATTTTAATCATAAAGACAATTCAAAAAAAAAGCTGATGTTGTTCTTTGTTGTTTAATTAGCGTATTTCATCTCCTTTAATAGGCAATAATAGTCTTAGAAATCTTTCTCTTCATCAGATGTTTGATTCCCTTGAAAAACTTTTGGTTTTTGAGCTTGAATGTGGAGCTTTATGCCATCGATAATATGATTTTCCTGTTGTAGTGCATTCTGAAGTTCTTCTTCTGAAGAAAAGTGAATCCAACCCATACCTTTGTGAAAGCCAGTCTCCTTATTAAAAGGTAAAGTGCACTTTCGTATATGGCCAAACTGTGCAAAGTGTTCTCTCAGCTCACTTGCCACTGCGGTCCAAGGAGTTTTTCTGACAAAAGCAATGGGACAACTAATACCTGTATGCAATGCACGGTTGCCCTTATTGCTGAATCTTATTTTTTACTCATTCAGCCACCTTATGTCTTTTGCTTGGAGAATTAATCCATTTATATTCAAGTAAATGAGTGATAGATAAGGACATACCGTTGCCATTTTGTTCATTGTGGTTGTTTGTAGATCCTTTGTTCATCTCTTCTTTACATTTGCGGGCCAGCAGGTGGCTTGCTGGTTAAGGTGCTGGCCTCTCAGACAGCCAACCATTGTTTGAGTTCTGGACCGGCAGCTTGAAAACCACACTGAGGGGGACCAGCAGTTAGTGTAATGAATATGTTGTTGGACTCCCATGTAGTCGACCACAGTTTGAGTCCCGGACCTGGTGGCTTAAACTCACACCGGGCACGTGTGCGTGTGTACCCAAGATCCCAAGAGGAGAATGAAGGAGAAGGGATTGTAGCGTGATCATCCCCTCTTGGGGTGAATTTCTTGCTTTCTGTCTCTCTGTCTCTCTCTGTCTTTCTGACAAGCGCACATGCCCTATAGCAAAAATCTCTCTAAGAAAAGAGAAAATCACACTGGGCATATGTACATGTGTGTGTGTGTAAAATTTTATTTTTACTTGAATATGTGTGTGTGTGTAAACTTTATTTTTACTTGCATTTCCCCCCAACATTTTATGGTTTTGATGTCATAACTTACATCATTTTATATTGGATATCTACTATCAAATTATTGTAGCTATTTCTATTTTTATTATTTTTATTTTCCTACCTTTATATTAGAGTTATAAGTTACTTACATAACACTATTACAAATTACAGTATTCTGCATTTGACTATATAATAGAACTCACCACTGAGTTTTATACATTAATATGTTTCATGTTACTAAAATTAGTACTCCTTCAGCATTTTTTGTAAAGCCAGCAAGTGATGATGAATAACCTTAGCTTTCATTTGTCTGAAAAACTCTTTATCTCTCTTTTATTTTTTTATTTTTATTTATTTTTTTTTGAGAGATTTTCACTGTAGGGCGCGTGCGCTCGCCAGACAGACAGAGAGAGACATAGAGACAGAAAGTGAGAAATCACCCCCCAGGGGGGATGGTCACGCCGCAATCCCTTCTCCTCCATTCTCCTCTCGGGATCTTGGGCACGCACGCACACGCGCCCAGCGTGAGTTTTAAGCCACCAGGTCCGGGACACGAACCGCGGTCGACTACGTGGGAGTCCAGCGACATAGCCATTACGCTAACTGCTGGTTCCCTCTCTTTTATTTTTGAAGGCAGTTTTGGTGAGTAAAATATTCTTAATTGGCAGTTCTTTTGGTTTTGTTTCTTTCAGCATACTGAATATATCAATCTGCTTCTCTCCTGTACAGCAAAGTTTCTGCTGAGAAACTTGCTGACAGACTTATTGAAATTCCCTTATATGTGATATAATCATTTCTCTTACTGTTTTCTTTTTTTCTATTCTTTGTTCTCTTTTACAAATTTTTCTTTTATTTATCTTTTTAAATTTTAAATTTCATTTTCGTTTATACATTCAATCACATTATTAGCTTACAAAGTGAATATTTCAATAGGTGAACATTTCTCCCTAGTCCAGTTGATAAAACTATAAAACATCTGGCTGTAATGATGTACAGTGAATGAATGCAAATAAATAAATTGGGGGAAAAAAAAACAGATAATATCACATTTCTTTGTCCCACTAATGCTTTGCCTCCCTATTTTTCTTCTAAATGTCCTTCTTCAGACCCTACTCTTTCACACACACTATATCTGGCATTTACACCCATATACTGTGTTTCTATATCCTTTAGTCAATCAGTTTCAGTCATAGAGTGCAGACTCTCGGTATATATTAAGTGGAGACATACAATGCTGTTTTCAAAATTCTCTTTTGTCTTTGATTTTTGATTGATTATATTATGTCTTGGTTAAGTCTTCTTTGGAATGAAATCGACTGAACATTTTTGAGTTTTATATATTTGGATATTGGAACGTTTTCAGTTATTAATTAAACAAAAATTTGTTATAGGACATGTGCACTCACCAGCAAGAGAGAGAAATCACCCCCTTTATGCAGGGGGTAGCCACACTGCAATCCCCTCTTTTGCAATCACCTCAGGATGTTGGGCATGCATGCACATGTACCCAGCATGATTTTCCAGCTGCTGGGTCTGGGATTCACACCATGCAGTCAGCCATGTAGGATCGAGAATTTTAAACTCCACACCACCTGCTGGCCCCCAGTTATTAATTTTTGAAACAAGCTTTCTGCCACTACTTATTTTCTCCTTTTAAAATTCCCATAATGCTAATATTAGGTCTCTTAAGGGTGTTTCATAAATTTCATAGACTTTCTTCATTCCTTTCTATTTTTTCTTCTTTTTCCTTTGACTGGATATTTTCAAATAATCTGTTTTTAATTTCACAGATTCACACACCCTTGAAAATTACTCCAGGTTCTTGTGCATGCATGCCCAAAATCCTGGGGGGATAATGGAGAAGGTATTGAGGTGTGGTCAACCTCTACAAGGATGATTTCTTACTATCCCTCTCACTGTTTCTCTTTATCTCTCTGGTGAGTAAACATACTCTGTGACAAAAACCTTAAAAAAATAGTTGCATTTTCGTATACTACAATGAACTACTCAAAAAAGAAATTAGGGAAATAATTCCATTTACAATAGCATCAAAAAGAATGAAGTACTTTCGAATAAATTTAACTGTGGAGGTGAAAAAGCTGTATACTTAAAAATATAAAATCCTGCTACTGACGGGGGTTGTGTCAGCCACCACTGCCAGGAGGCCTCAGCTGCTTGCTGCTGCACCCTCCACCTGATCCAACCTCAGCACAACTCTAGTCCCTGACAGAGATCATGAATCAGACAAATAAAAATCAACAAAAACTTCCATCATACCTTAGTGATGAACCACCAGAAGATTCAATGAAAGATCACCCACAGCAGCAACTAGGCATGTCCCGTGTGACCAGGGATATCTTCAGTGTTTCAAAGGAAGCTGTTGGTGCCACCATTGGTGGTATGGCTTGGATTGGAGAAAAAAGTCTGGAAGTGACCAAAACAGTTGTTACAACTGTTCCTTCCATGGGAATAGGACTGATGAAAGGGTATGAATCTGCCATCGCTGGAGGTGTTAAAACTGTTGGGTGTGCTGTTGTAAGCAAGGGCCTTACCAGGAAAGAAGAAAGACAAGTCTGACTAAAATATGGAGGTAGAGTTGCTCTCCACAGATTTACGATGCCAGTGGCATTCATTGCTAACTTATGGACTACTACCAAGTCATCTGTTTTGGACATTTACTTTCTAAACTGCTGTGTTGATTTGTATTGATGACTGTTTTTTGTCTAAAAAGGAGAGACTAAAACTAGCAGTGTATGAAGTTTTCTCATACTTAAGTTACAGCTTTTTATCTGGTTAAAATGTTACACTGACTCAGTTGTAACTGAAGATATGATATATTTGACTATTTACTCTTTCAGTTTGACTAAAAATATGAAAGTCAAATTTAGAAGATCTTTTAAAGTTCCTCATGTATAATGTACAAGATAACTCACTTAGCTCTTATTAAGGCAACATTGAACTATATAAATTGTACCTTTGATATACCTAATAGTTTCAGATGTCTTAGTTTTTTTTAACCATAGTTGATTAGGCTGAGAGGCATTTGTTTCTTATTTAAGCTGGCAAAATTAACAGGAACAAGAAGAGTTTAAAAGATAAGTGGTGAGTATTAAACTTATCTTTTGTTATATATGTATTCTACTCATTTAATCATTGATGCTTTACAAAAGAAAACATCTGTTTTTAATATCCTAAATTTGTGCAGTTTTTATAATTATCTATGGAGTATTTTAAAGGTTGTTTGTGAAATTGCAATCGTTTTCCCTCTTAAGCATCTCAGGAGTAGTGGGATATAGTCATTTCTTGCTGTCAGTGGAGAAGATAATGCTTGTTAACTATCTTGTCAATTGTGAAAACTAAATTATACTCTTCAAGTTGGGTTCATGCTCCATCATTAAAACACCTCATAGTGCCTAAGGAAAATTTCTTTACTGGACAGAAGGAAAGTTGGATGAGTTTTCTATTAAAAAGGAAAAAAAAGAATTAATTGTTGGTACAATTTACTTTTTAGCTCATCAAATTTAAAAAAAAATTCTAGACTACAACTTTGTTCAGAAGGGCTTTTGCAATGATAGCAGAGAATTGTACAAATGTATAGTTTGCTATAGAGGTTATCATTGACATGAACTTACCATCTAACACATACAGCTGTATAATTGAATATTTTCCAGTTTATTTACATAGACTAGTAATTTGACCTGCATCACAGGACTACTTCACTTCAAGAAACTAAAGTTATTATATATACCTGGAGGCATCTGTTATTCAACTTATTTTTTGAGTGAGTGTTTGGCACAATGAGAATAAACTTGTGCGACCCATTTGAATGGCTGATCTAATAATGCTGACATGAATACTGTACTTAGTGAAATGTCAGATGAAAATAACTGATGATTGAATTTGAAATTTTTTCTCAAAAGGATGAGAAAAGAACACATAAATCTATTAATGAAGCACTATGACGTGTAAAAGATGGAATGTTTCATAAAGATATAAAGAAATAAAGGAAATTTCAAAACAGAAAAAATAGAACATTGAAAAAGAAATTGAATAAGACACAAATAAATGGAAAAATATTTAAAGCTCATGTATCAGAAGAATCAATGTTATCAAAAAGTTCATATTATCCAAAGTGATCTGCATTATCAATGCAACTTCTGTCAAAATTTCAATGGCAAATTTTACAGAAATAGAAAAAAGAAATCTAAAATTCACACAGACCCACAAAGCATCTTAACTATCCGAAGAAATCTTGAGCAGAATACAAAAACAAAAACAAAATAAAAAATTCTCAACAGAAATAAACAAAAAGGTGGAGACAACATGCTTTCTGATTTAAAATTTTATCACAAAGACATAGCAATCGAAACGGTATGATAATGGCATGAAAACAGACACATAGACCAGTGTAACAGAATAGATGGTCCAGAAAAAAACCCGTAATATATGTTTAACTGATTTTGGAGCAAGTGCCAAGAATACGCCAAGGGGAAAACATGAAAATAAATGAAATTGGACCATTATCTTCCACAAGCAAAACTCATCTTAAAATAGATGAAGACTTAAACATAAGACCTGATGCTACAAAACTCCTAAAACAAAACATAGAGAAAGTTCCAAGATATAGGTTTTGACAATGATTGCTTGGAAATGAATCAAAAGCACAGGCAACAAAGCCAAAAATATACATTTTACATTTTGATGTAAAATGATTACATCAAACTAAAATGTTCCACAGAAAAGAAAATAAACAATAAGGAACCAGCAAATGGTATAATGGTTATGTTGCTGGACTCTTGCAACAAGGCTCAAGGCTCAAGTCCTGAACCTGGCAACTTAAAAAGCTCACACCACCACATGTGCGTGTGTGCCAAAAATCCTGAGATGATAGTAGAGGAGAAGGGATTGTGGGATGGCCGTGCCCCCTGTGGGGGGGGGATGATTTCTCATTTTCTGTCTCTGTCTTTCTTTGTTTTTCCAGCGATTGCATGTGCCCTAGAGCAAAAATCTCTCTCTCAAAATACAAAGCAAAACAAAACAAGACAAAAAACAAACAATAAAATGAATAGTCAACCTAAGGAATAGAGAAAAATCTGTAATTCTCAGCATTTTTTAGATTAATAGATCCAAAATATAATACACACACTCAATAGCAAATGAAAACAAACTTTGAATAACCCAGTTAAAAAAATGGTCAAAGGACCTCAATATATATTTTTTCCAAAGATATACATACGAATGGTCAAGAGATAGAAGAAAAACTGTTCGACATTGCTAATCATTAGGGAAATGCAGATTAAAGTCACAGTGAAATATAATGCCACATCTTCCTGGATAGCCATTATCTAACAGAAAGAAGATAATTGTTGGCAAGGATGTGAAAAAAGAAGGGAACCTTTGTATATTATTGGTGGGAAAATAAATTAGTGCAGCCATTATGGAAAATGGTATCAATGTTTTCTAAACATTTAAAAATAGAACTACCATATAACCCAGCAATTTTAATTCTGGCTACATGTCCATATGATATACAATTACTATCTATGAGAGACAGTTAACACTCACATGTTCATGGCAGCATTAGTCTAGGTGTGCAAACAACTTTTGTGTTCATCAATAGATAAATGGATAAAATGGCATAAATAATATAAAATACTGTTCAGTCTCAAGAAAGAAAAACAATATGCCATTTCTGACCACATTCATGAAACTGGAGTACAATGTGCTAAAATGAAAGAAAACAGATTTATGAAGACAAATAATTTTATTATCTCACTTATATGGATGTGGAATCTAAAAAAGTTGAATTCATGGAAATAGAAATTAAAAGGATGACTACCAGGGGTCAGGATATGGGGGAAATTGGGAGATGTTGGTCAAAGCTTTGAGGTAGATAATTTAATTTTCATTTTAAGAGAAGTAAACTGAGAGCCAGAGTGGTTAATCTAGTTCAAGGTCACATAGTTAAAAAGTGGCAGAATTTGGGACCAGTAGCTGGCATAATGGCTATGTCGCTGGATTCCCATGTAGTAGACCGTGATTCGAGTCCTGGACCCAGTAGCTTAAACTCACGCCAGGTGCATGTGCGCGTGTGCCCACCCAAGATCCCGAGAGGAGAATGGAGGAGAAGGGATTGTGGTGTGGCTATCCCCCCTGGGGGATAATTTCTCATTTTCTGTCTCCCTGTCTCTTGTCTTTCTGGTGAGCGCACGAGCCCTATAGCAAAAACCTCTCAAAAAAAAAAAAAAAAAAAGTGGCAGAACTGAAATCTAGATGAATATGATTTAGTCACTTTAAATTTGTAAGAACTTAGAATACATACTGTGAATTTATTCTAATTTGGAGAGGGAGAAGAGAAGGTAAATAACTTTCCTTGTCAAAAAAAGGTTTTCAGACAACCTTGTTTTGCATGTTTATACATTTACTTACTTTTGCCTTCTTCAAGTTAAAAGTACAATGGTGGGCCAGCTGTTGGCTTGCTGTTGAGGCTGCTGGATTCCACATCTGTGTGATTTGTGGTTAGAGTCCTGGACCTGGTGACTTGAAAAACATACCGGGCATGTACACATGCTTATGTGCCCAAAATCCTGATAAGAGAAATGGAAGAGAAGATATTATGGTGTGACAATTCCCAGCTGGGGGCAGGGGTTCTTTCTTACTCTCTCTGTGGGTCTCTCTCTGTCAAGTGTACACATGCCCTCCAGCAAAATATTTTTTAAAAAGTATAATACCAATATAAAGTTTAAATCTTTGTTTGGGCTATTATTTAAAGTTTTTTCTTTAATTATAAGCATACCGTATGCTTATAAAGACAAAGTGTGTTAGAAACAGTTTAGCTGTAAGTCTCGCTTTTGGGTGACTTTTAAAAAAATCCAATTTTATTCTAGGGGACACAGATTTTACTTTGAATATGGTGGAAAAATTTTGGAAGGCTCTGAAGTCTGGGGAATACCTGAGTGAAGCTATGTTTCAGGAAGAGTAATTTGAACATTTTACATCCTATTAATTGTGGCTAGACAAAAAACAAAGAAAAGAAATCCAACAAGACTATTGCAACACTTTAAGCAAGAAATACAGAGCCTAGGCAAGAGGACCAATAAAAAAAGGCAACTAGTTCACATTGTCTCAAAGGGATACCTCAATAACAAGATATGTAAAGAAAAGGAAAAATGTTACAGATGCCACTCAAATCTTGAGTTGTAAATTGAAGAATGGTAGACAGAGAAAGATTTTTTTTGGAGAAAGATGATGAGCTTAATTTGGGGCAGGGAATCTGAGGGGATGATATTTAGTTTAGACTTATCCTTGGTTATAGAGAGGAACACTGAAGAGGTCGGGTGGTCGGAGTTATATGTGAGATTTGGAAAGATATTTCAGGAAGTTTTCCAGGTAAGGGTGAAGCGAGGGTCTCTGAAGTGGTTAAAGTGGATTTGGCCAGCTGGGGGCAGCAGTGCACCGTTAATTGGTGGGAAAAGCTGGAAGGACAGAACTCTGACAATGTGTTTTTGTTTGAATTGTTTTTGGGTGTGCTTACAAGTGGGGGCTAGGAGAACTCTAACACACTGAAGAGACAGAGGCAGTGGGGCTCTAAGTTGGGATCATCTAGACAGCACAAGTGTACAGAAGCCAAAGATGTAAACATTTCTACAGTGTCAGGAGTGGGTATATGTGTGAGTAAAACCAAATGACTGACTTTGAGAAAGTGATTTTAGGTGAGTGGTCGGGCAAACATCAGATGAGAAATGATTAGGTGGGGAGGCTGGCAATTGGCATGGTGGTTAAGAGCACTGGACTCCTACATGACTGACCGTGGTTTGAGTCCTGGACTTGGTGGCTTGATCTCTTACTTTCTCTCTCTCACTCTGTCCCTCTCTGGTAAAAAGTAAATAAATAAATAAAGTTAATAAACCAATTCTTAAAACAAAAAGAAATTATTAGGTGGGGGAATGGGTATGGAGATGGAGAGAGTGTAAGTGTGTATTTTCAAGTCTGCCAATAAAAAGAAACAGAGTAATAGAATGGTAGTTTCAGGAGAGGGTATAATTGTTTAGCTGGAGTGATTTAAAAAAAAATTAACCTGAAGCATTTTCATGAATGTTTATAAGCTCAACAGAATAATATACCGAGAATAACTGAAGACACTGGTAAGAGAAACAAAGAGATAATTATGGAGATACTTCTCAGAAGAGTTAGGGTATAATCAAGACGGCTGGTGGAAGGCTTGGATTGGAGAGAATAGGAAGGAAGAGACAGATAACAGAGACATCTGTTGTGTATCTGCCAATGTTGTATAGGTAAGCTGTGTTCCAAATGTTTGTTAGTTATTTGGGAAACACAAATCATGTTTTTCCCCAGGGATACATACGGTATTGTGAATGTGGCATGTGGGAAGTAGGAAGATTCTGGGGTGAGCTCCTTAGAAAGCCCTAAAATGATAACCAGTATCTGCCTTATAAATGCAGTTATAACTTAAAGTTGTTTTTGCTCTTTTCATTTTACAATCTCTTCCTCAGTTTCACTTTCACGGTTTAAAATATTATTAACTATAAAAGAATCTTTGTCCCTGTTGTTGCAAGTACTCTTCAGTAGCAAGAAGGCTGAATACATAGTAACTAATAATATTTAACCCAGTATTTTAAGATCATGAGTATTTTCCTCAGAACTCAAGTGCCTCCAAAATAGGAATTTAAACCATTGGTTCTTTTTAAAAAAAGAATTATTTATTTAATTTTATTATTATTATTTTTTAATTTGATGAGAGAGAGAAAGAGAGAGAATGTGAGAAAGCAGACCACCAGGTCTGGGACTTGAACTGTTGTAGACCATGTGAGAGTCCAGCACCTCAACCACCATGTGACCTATCAACCCCAGACCATTGGTTCTTAATCCTGAGTGTACATATAATCACCTTGGGGGAGCTTCTAAGCAATATCGATGCCTTGGTTCCATCCTTGGAGATTTGGACTGAGCCCTAGGAAGTAATTGCTACTAGTTTCCCAGGTAATTGTAATGTTGCAATGAAAGTTGAAAACCACTGACTTAGACCATTAGGGAATTGCATTGACACTATTAGGCAACTTTACAATACATCATTTAGGATAGGCTACCTCTTCAAACTCAATATGACTAAAATAAAATGCACTTTAAAAAAATATTTATTTAATTTTATTTACCATTATTATTGTTTTTTAAAATTTTCTACAGGGCATGTGCACTTAGCACAGAGAAAGGGAGAGTGAGAAGAAAGTGAGAAAGCAACCCTCCAGGTCTAGGACTTGAAGAGTGGTTGGCCATATGGAAGGCCAGCATCTTAACCACCACATCACCTGCTGACCCCAAGGAAATACATTTTTAAAAGCAGTTTTCCCTCCTGACTATTCTGTCTTTATCAATTGCATCTCTGTAAAGGAATTCTGGTATCTTTTATATTCAGCCCTTTTTTCCATTTCCCCATGCTATGATTTGAGTCATGGTTTATCTCTCAACAGTTCATCAGTTGAAATTTGATCCCTAATGCAGATGGCACTGGGGAGATGGTAAGACTTTTTTGTCTTTAGAGGTTTTTGCTATAGGGCGTGTGCACTCGCCAGACAGACAGAGACAGAGAGACAGAAACCGAGAAATCATCCCCCAGGGGGGATGGCCACACCGCAATCCCTTCTCCTCCATTCTCCTCTTGGGATCCTGGGCATGCACGCACACGCGCCCGGCGTGAGTTCAAGCCACCGGGTCCAGGATGCCAATCACGGTCGACTACATGGGAGTCCAGCAACATAGCCATTACGGTAACTGCTGGTTCCAGGAGATGGTAAGACTTTTAAGAGGAAGATACACCTTTGTTGTGGGCAGTACCTTGCCAGACATGATTGGCATGTGACTCAGTGGACTGAGAGAGGAAAACCTGCCTTTAATGTGGACAGGCACTATGCAATGGGCTGGGAGTACAGGAGGGACAAACATGAAGTGGAAAAAAATCTGTTTCTTCTATCTGTCTATCTACTGGTCCACTTGTTTCTTTAGACATCTTGTGCTCTAGCACCAGAGGTTGGCCAGATGTTAGCCGTATGTCCTTGAACTTCCTGGCCACCAGAATCATATACCAAATAAACCTCTATTCATTATGAACAACTGAGTCTCAGATGTTTGTGTTTAACAACACAAAAATGTACTAAGACACTCCATATCCAGTTAGTCTCTCATAAATCTAATGTTCTTCATAGATAGGATCATGCTTGTGCTCCCAGGCACATCTGCCAATGTCATCGCAAACTCTTATTCTCTTTTTGGCTCAGCTGTAGATAGTTGACTTAATCATATTTTTTTTTTGAGTATGGCATGTTGTCATGGATTCATACAAGGTCCTTTTTTGTTGTTTGAATGAAAGTATGTATTCATATAATCTTTCAGTAGTCCATTTTTCATATGATTTCCAGATTATTCCTTTTAAAGGTTCCTCCTGGCTCAAAACTTCTAGTAACTTCTCATATTCTACCCTATAAACGATGAGCTGTTTGGTCTACCTTTTAAAGCTCCTATAATTTTTTTTTCTTTTAGAGAGATTTTTGCTTAGGATGTGTGCGCTTGCCGGAGAGACAGAAAAACAGAAAGCAAGAAATCACCCCCTAGAAGGAATGACCATGCCACAATCCCTTCTCCTCCATTCTCTTCTCAGGATTTTGAGCATGCACTCACAGTCGGCGTGAGTTTGAAGTTACCTGCTCTGGGACTCGGACCATGGTCGGCCATGTGGGAGTCTGTAACATAATCATTATGCCATCTGCTGGACCCAAGGTTCCTATAATTTTAACCCATTGAATTTAAGAGGTTGCTTCTCTGGTCTCAATTTTACTTTCTGTAGAATTGAATTTTTAATACACACACACACACACATACACACACATATATGGATAAAATTCTTTTTACTTGAAATTTTCAACTTTCCTGATGTAAGCTAAGCAAGCATTTATCACTATAAACTTTTGTTCTGGTACTGTTTTTTCTGTATCCCATAGGTTTTAATACATCATGTTTTCATTTTCATTTGCTTTAAGAAATTTTAAAATTTCCTTTTTAATTTTTTCATTGACCTAGTGGTCATTCAGCAGCATGTTGTTTAATTTCCATTTATTTGTCCAATTTCCAAATTTCTTGTTATTGATTTCTAGTCTTATTCTTTGCTGTGGTCAGAACAGTTACTTGATATGATTTCTTTTTTTAACATTTGTTTAGATTTGTTGTGTGGCCTATAATATGGTCTATTCTGGAGAATGTTTCGTGTTTTGATGAGAAGAATGTGTGTTCTGTGGTTGTTAAATAAATGTTCTGCACATATCTGTTCGGTCCATTTGTTCTATATTGCAGCTTAACTCCAATTTTTCTTTGCTGCTTTTCTGTTTAGATAATCTGTACGATGCTGATAATAGTGTGAACTCAATTCTTAACTATTATTGCATTGGAATATTTTTCTCTCTTTATATCTTACACTAACTATTTATATATTTTGATGCTTCATTATTGGATGCATATGTCTTTCCCATTATTATATTTTTTTACTAAATTGATCCCTTTATTGTTACAGAATAACCTCTTTTGTCTCTTTTTACAGTTTTTGACTTAAAGGATATTTTATCTGATATAAATGTAGCTACTCTTGCCTACTTTTGGTTTGTTCTAGTTTTTCACTTTGTCTATGTGTGTCTTTGCCAGTGAAGTGAGTTTCTTGTAGGCACCATACAATTGGGTTTTGTTTTCAATTTCAATTTATTTAGCCAGACTACTTTTTTTTTTGAAAGAGAGGTTTTTTACTATAGGGTGCATGTGCTCGCTGGAGAGACAAAAAGAGATATAGAAATCACTCCCCTAAGAGGGATGACCACACCACAATCCCTTCTCCTCCACTCTCCTCTTGGGATCTTGGGCATGCATGTACACGTGCTCAGTGTGAGTTTTAAGACACCGGGTCTGGTACTTGAACTGTGGTCAATTAAGTGGGAGTCCAGCAATGTAACCATTATGTCATCTGCTGGTCCCAGCCAACCTACATTTTTTGGTTTAGGAGTTTAATGCATTTATATTCAAGGTTACTTTAAAAAAATATTTATTTAATTTTATTTATTATCATTATTATTTTAAAATTTAGCTCTAGGGACTTGAACCACGATCAGCCATGTGGGAGTCCAGTGACATAGCTGCTACACCATCTGCTGGCCTCCCTTTAGCCTTTTTTTAAAGAGTTATTTTATTAATTTTACTCATCATCATTATTATTTTTTAAATTTTACCACAGAAAGAGAGACACAGAGAGAGAGAGAGAAAGTGAGAAAGCAAGCTGCCAGGTCCAGGACTTGAACCATAGTCAGCTATGTGGGAGTTCAGCTCCTTAACCACCATGCCATCTGCTGTCCCCTAGTTTCATACTAGGGTATATTACAAAGTAACAATTCAGTATATTTCATGCAGGCATTCCTTTTCTCTTTTCAGTTTATTTTTCCTTATTCACGATAAATATCTCTCTCTTCATTTTCTTTTTAATGCTTACTTATTTCTTTCTCCTGTGAGTGACAAACAGAGAAGGGGAGAGATGGAGAAAGAAAACAGGCACTCCAACAGGGTCTTCATGCTTCAATCCACCCCCCGGCTTCAGCCAGTGCTGGATCTGGACGCGCTCGTGCACATGCATTAACAGTCCTCCTACGTGAGCCACCCACTCAGAGCACTGTTACTACTGTGCTGGAACTCAGCTGTCAGCCCCTCTGTCTGTCTCTTTTGACTTCAAAATTTTCTATTTGCTTGTCAAAAAACTTTCAGTTGCCTCTTCCATTTCTATTTGTGTGGGAGGCACTCTATGCAAGTACCACACCAAAAAGTACAATTGCGTGTTAATCTTCTTTATGAATATATGTATTTCTTACATTTTGTGTGCTCTGAAGGGGTTAAGTGATATATTACACATAATGTTTTGAGGTGTGTTTCCCTTTTCTCTCAAACAAAACTTTTTTCAAAGCAATTATTTCAGAGTGGGTATGTGAGCTCTTTCATTTTTCAAAAAAATTTTGGAGGGTATCTGGGAGAAGTCATGCTTATAGATTAGTAAAGTTGGAAGGTACTAAAAATTACCTAACCTAGTTCATTTGTCATGTGAGAAAATTCAGACTCAGAGTCATTAAGTAACTTGCTGAATAACACATGAGGAAAAGAAACACATGAAGGCAGGGTAAAGAAATGGCCGGCATGAAGTGTACTGAGTGACCAGGGGTATAACTCAGATCATATTTTGCGTTCATAGTTATCTTGAGCACAGAGAAAAACTAGTCAGCCTAAGTGAAAGGTCAAGGAAACAGAAAGTTTTGTCCTTAAAAATATAGCTCACTGCTGGGACCAGCAGTTAGCATAATGGCTATGTTGCTGGACTCCCATGTAGTTGACTGTGGTTTGTGTCCCATACCCAGTGGCTTAAAACTCACATCGGGCACGTGTGTGTACATGCCCAAGATCCTGAGAGGAGAATGAAGGAGAAGGGATTGCGGCGTAACCATCCCCCCTGGGAGGTGATTTCTCGCTTTCTGTTTCTCTGTCTCTCTCTGTCTGTTTGGTGAGTGCACACGCTCTATAGCAATAAAAAACCTCTCAAAAAAAAAAAAAAAAAAAGAAAAGAAAATTTCCAGCTCACTGCTCAGCCCGTTGTAAAAGAAAGAAAAAGAGGGAAAAAAAAATCAAGGTGATCTGTCATTATTCTCATGATTATTATTTGATTTCTCTTCTCAAGGCCTAACCATACTACTATGGCTTGGCTTCTCTCTCAACCACCATTTGCCATTTCTGAGTACTGATTGCCCAATGTTCTGTATTCATTTTTTTTCTCTCTTCAGGCTGAATTCTTTTTATTAATTCTTGGCAGAATATTTTTCCATATTTTTATAAGAGCTGTGGCTCTGAAGGAAGTATTTATTATGCATGTACTTTAACCCCAAAGGAAACCAGAAAGAAAGGTAAACTGGAATGAGAAATTAATTCTCAATTTACAGGGATATTAACAGATGAAGTATGGTCAGAAAACGTTTTCTGAAGTAAAACAGCCACATTGCCATTTAATACTTGCCATTAATGTGGTTTGTCACAATACCAAATTAAATCTATTTAAAAAATGTTCCATGTTCTTTTAAACAAATATTGTCTTTCAGTTTAAGCAAATGGCAAAAAATCCACTCAAGGCAATAAATATTGGAGTGCATTTGTAAGGCACTGTGGTAGGCCCTGGAAAAAAGATACTAAAGTAGGTATCTGCCCTCAATAGCTGAGTGTGTACTTTGTCTTTCAAAAAGTCCTTGCATAAACAGAAATCTGGAGTCTGTGAGAATCATACACATTCTCATGCTTTTGCCTCTTCCATCACCAGCAGGTAGATGAACACTTGGCACCATTGATAAGCTTTACACCTTAACACAACAAATACTTTTGTGTGCTTATAATAGATTTAGTGCAGGTAATTGATACATCAGAAAACAAATTGCAAAATTCCTGTGTCATGGAATTTGTATTTTTTTAATAATTATTTAACTTTGTTTATTCATTCATTTATTTATTTCAATTTGACCAGAGAGGGATAGAGAGAGAGAGAAAGAGAGAGTACTTCCAGGTCCAGGACTCGAAACATAGTTGGCCATGTGGGAGTCCAGCACCCTTAACCACCAAGCCACCTCTGCTGGCCCCATGGAATTTGTATTCTAATAGGAAGAAACAGAATAAGCAAATAAGTAAAACATATGTGTAGACAAAGAAAAAAAAGCAGAGGAGGTGGAAGGAATTCATGGTCTGGTAATGTTATAATTTCAAATAGCATTTTGAACGGAGTTACCATTAGAAGACCCAAAATAATGAGCTAAGTGAAATAATGGTGCTAGCCAAGACACCTATGTGGCAGACCAGCAGGTGGCATAGTGGTTGGTGTGGCTGGATTCCACATGACCGACTCTGGTTCAGGGTCTCGACCAGGTGGCTTGAGAGAAATCCTGGGTGCATGATATCCCAAATGTCCAGAGAAGAATGGAGAAGATGGGATTGCAGCATGGCCATCTCCTCTGAGAAGTGCTTTCTCTACAGTGAGTGCATGTGCCCTATAGTAGATTAAAAAAAGAAAAAAAAGTTGTGGCAAAGCGTTTCAAACAGAGGGTACCAAGGTTTTAAGATGGAGTGTGCCTGATATTTTCAAAGATGAACTGAGAACTATAATGCCAGTGTGGCGGGAACTGGACTACTAGAGAGAAGGCAGTAGAAGATGTAGACCTTTAAGAAATTTGGACTTAAACGAAAAACCACTGGAAGATTTTGCTGAGCAAAGCAGTGACATGACTACATTTATAGCTTAGTTTAAAACTTTACACAAATTAAATTCAGCAGAGGATTCATGAACCCAGAAGCACTCAGAACTAAGAAAGTTTCACAGAGTTCCACCAACTGATGGCAGGCATTATTTACAGACGGGAATGCCTTACAGAAAGAGCTTGATTGGTTTCAGCTGGGGTTTCGCCTTATGTGGCATGGTACGATGAGAATTTTGCCTTATTTAGATACAGTTTGTGATGGAGAACAGCCAGGACAAGGAAATGCCAACTTTAGAAAGAAGTCATGCATTCAACACCTATGCAAAAAGTAGAGCTTTGTCAACGTCTAGATTCCTCCTATTCAGTTCCGATTATTTAATCAGAATCTCCATGATTATGGCTCTGGAAGCAAGACATTTAAAACTCTCCCCAGTGATTATTCTGTAACCAACGTACTTGGGGTAGTAAAGCCTGATGGCTCAGGATTTCGGGGTACAAAGTGGGAGCACGCCACAGTGCCAAGCGCGTGGCTTGGTGGGCTTGCTGATAAAAAGATAGTAGTTATCCTACTCTGATCCTTACACAGTTTGCAGGGATACTGTAAAATCCCTCAAGTAGCTTGGGCTAACCATGGGAAGCTTCCTGAAGGCGCCTTTGAGACGAATGCTTTCTCAGATCTTTAATACTCAGGAAGGAATGAAGACGAATAGGAAAAAAAAAATACTAGTGCTGGACGAAGAGGTGACAAGTCAAAAGTTTACTGCCTGGGACACAGCACGGGTTAAGACACAGCAATGCGCAGGCGCAACTCCGCGAAGGCCACGCCCATCCAAGAGAAGTGCCGGCCAGTTTTCCGTCCGCATCAGATCTCGGATTTCCGGAAGGACCAGATTCATGAGAGGACCAAACCGGATAAATGTCGCGCGTTCTCTTCCGCCCACTTTCCGATTCGCCGGTACGCGACTGCCCTCCTTTTGCGCAGGCGCAGTTAGCAGTCCAGCGGCCGCGCGATGCCGGGGCGTCACATTGCTCGTGTCCGGACCTTGTATAGACGAATCTTGCAGTTGCACCGCGTTTTGCCCCCGGACCTCAAAGCCCTGGGCGACCAGTACGTGAAAGATGAATTTAGGAGACATAAGACCGTTGGTTCTGACGAGGCCCAGCGTTTCTTGCAGGAATGGGAGGCAAGTGATGCCCCCCTCTTCTTTGCCCTAGTCTTTTGGGGTTCCTCATTGGTGTCCCAGTTTGTCTTTTTTAAAGACCGCCAATTTCAGCTCGTTCCCAGTACCCCGTGTAGAATCAAACAGAGCAGCTGCTTGGTTTGTTTGCATTAAACAGCTTTAAAGCCGTTCTGACAAGTTTTCCCAAAGTTGCATCCCAAGTTCCCTGAGTTGGTCCCAGGGGTGCCTCCCCTCGAGCAGATCCCGTTATGACAGCGTCTCCAATTCAGTCCAGCTTTCTGAGTTCCTGCAGATTCTCGGCGCTGCAGGGTGGGTATAGGGAGTCACAAGCTGAATGAGCCACCGACGAGTGCTCAAATTGCTCATCAGCTTTTTGTCCTTTTAGTGCCTTGGAAGTAGCCAGCGCTGCATTAATAGATTAATGGATCTTTTATTACTTCGTTTTCAGACTTAGTTTATTATTATTTTTATAATCTCAGAGCTCTTGCTTGAGTCAGTTATTTTCTCCCTTGACTGATAGCAGAAAGCAGGTAATTTTAAAAAGACTGTGTGGGAATTGCAAGTGTTGAAGGAGAAAAATGCTGGTCGTAGTTAAATCAGGCCAAAGTTGTTTTTTCTGGGAATTCTGACTTAATATTGGTGGTGTGGTCAACTGGCTGGTAATGAGACACAGCCACTGTGTCTCCACTGTAAGTTACTTTTTTACATTTCAAAATTGATACATTTTTGGATGAGTACTCTAATATTGTGCAGATACCCTGTTTTCAAACTTTGCCAGATGATTTTAGTATTCACTGATGGATTGTGCATTGTGTTCTGGTTGTGATTGTCTATTTCCCTCCTTTAGTATGAATCCTTAGTTGGAACACTTCTATAGGGAAGAGCTGTCCCTTTTTTCGTTGTGGTTCTTGCGTATTTCTTATTTTTTGGAATGAAGTAAGAGAGTATTCCTTAGGACCAGGGCCTGTAGTTAATGAATTGGAGCTGAGTAAGTTTAAATTCGGGGCCAAGAATAGTGTGGTGGTTGGGGTGCTGGATTCCCACATGGTGGACTATGGTTCCACTCCTGGGCTTGGCAGCTTGCTTTCTCACCCTCCTTCTCTCCCTCTCTGTCTCTCTGTCTCTCTCTGGTCAAATTGAAGAATAATAACAACATTAAATTAATAGTTCTTAACACACACACACACACACACACACACTGTGCTCAAGATCCCAGAAAAAGAATGGAGAAGGGGTTGCAGAATGGCCATTCTCCCGGTGATTTCTCACTTCCACCTCACTGTCTCTCTTTGGCACATGCACGCACCCTATGGTAGGGGACTGGTGCTAGAGAGTGATGTCCTTTAGCCTTCCAAGTCTTTTGTCCCCCACATGTTCCGTTTATGTTATGCTGCATGCTACTTAGGTTTAGCATGCACTTGCATGTTGTTTGATTAATGGTGATTAGAAACTTGGCACGTGGTGTTGGAGAGTGTAACTAGCCTGATGTTTATGTTTTTATCAAGGTTATTCAGAGAACACTTGTGGATTTTTAACTCATACTATGTGGAGTTTGGACTCAGATTCTTTCACATGCTTGTAAAATCAAGTGTGGACTTGAATGAATTCTGAGTTGGTTTTACATCATTGGGCAAGGTTGTGTACTGGCACCACCAGAGAAAAATAAGGAAGAAGAATCAGGTGTGCTAGAGGTCTAGTATGGGAAGATAGTTCTCTTTCTCTTCTTCAATTCTTATTTCTTCCATGGATGAGTGAGAGGCAGTTCTCAACAGCATCTCAACGCCGATTGATCCACCCTTAGTCAGCCCCTAGATCATGTGTACGTGAAAGCCTAGCCTACTCAGGGAGGCTTCCCAAGGTGAACCTGGAACCTTCCAATGCGGGGGGCATTGCATTTTTACTACTGAGCGTTCTCTCATCACCTCCATTTGTGATCACGGGGAACTGGCAGATAGTAGAGCGAATTAAGCTGAGGAGGTTTCTGTTCAAGGACCACTTGAGAGGAGATGGAAGGAAACTTTCATCTCAAGGATAAAATGTAAGTGCATATTGCAGAGTAAGTAGGGAACATATCATTTCTTACTATAAGAGAAAAGAAAGTAAATTTAGGAAGCGATGTTAGGGAGACTGATAACTGATAAAATATCCTTTGTAATCTCACTGCCAAACTTTAGGAAGCAACTATGAGAAGTGGGATTGCAATTTATAGCCTTTTAAAGTTTTAACTGCCCATTTTGGAAGAATAACTGATTTAGATAATGGCTTCTATTTTATACTCTGCCTAAAACTTGTTTCCTAGGAAAACAGAATGAGCATTGAAGATGAAATGATAAGTAAAACACACTGATGAGGGAGCCTGAGCGAAAAACAGTATTCTCTCAGGAGTGCCTTTGAAGTGACTTCATGTGTTTAATTTTCCTTTTTCTGCCCCCTTCATTTGTCAGTTGACTTCTTGCCTGATTTCTGTTGGTTTTTCTAAGCAGCTGCTTTGCTTTGTTGTAAAGCATTTATAGAAGTTCTGTTCCTAGAAAAAAGCAAAAAGGCTTAAACATTCTACAAATAGTTATTGATCATTATTACCAGGAATTGAGCTAGGTATTGTTGGAACATAAAAGTGAATAACAAATGGGGACCAGCAGTTAACGTAATGGCTGGACTCCCATGTAGTCGACTGTGGGTCGAGTCCCGGACCCGGTGGCTTAAACTCACGCCAGGCGCATGTGTGTGTGTGCCCAGGATCCTGAGAGGAGAATGGAGGAGAAGGGATTGTGGCATGGCCATCCCCCCTGGGGGGTGATTTCTCGCTTTCTGTCTCTCTGTCTGTCTGTCTGGCGAGTGCACATGCCCTATAGCAAAAACCAGGTTGAAGATAGAACTGTAGGAGATTGATGTAACAGTTCTGTTTTTTTCTTTTAGAGAGAATTTTACTACTGAGTACATGTGCTTGCCAGATAGAAAGTGAAAAATCACCCCCTAGGGGGAATGGCCACACCACAGTCCCTTCATTCTCCTCTCGAGATTTTAGGAATACACGCACTGAGCGTGAGTTTTAGGCCCCTGGGTCCTGGGCTCGAACTGGGGTTGATTACATGGGAGTCCAGTGACATAACCATTACTCCATCTGCTGGCCCCTTGATGTAGTAATTCTAAATAAGTATGCGGGGTATTCAAAAAGTTCACGGAAAATCGTATTATTAAAGAAAACCTATGGGTTTCAAAATTTTTCTGCACCAAAATAAGCTTGTGCTTCAACCCATTTTTTCCACTGTGTTGAAGCTCTCTCATATATGCCTGATCAGTGCAGTGGTGCTGAGGATGGACAGTAGAGATGAAAGGTGGAATTAGGGACTCAGCATGGTGACTGATACAGGATTAGTTGGTGGCTAGGTATGGGTGGGACATAAAAATGAATAACAAATATATTTCACTTTTACAGTGTTTAAAGTTTGATCAAGTAGAATAGACAATTATACTATGAAACTGTGTCTGTCTGGAATGGATTGGGTATGGGGTACGGAATGGATTCCTCCAAGGTTTTGGAAGATGACAACAATAACCAGAACAGGTTTCTAGTAGATGAGGAATGAGTATAGTTTGCTGTATTTTGTGTTAAACATGTTGGTGGGACAGTGAAGTGGAGATGCTCTGAAATACGCATTTGCGTGATACTCAAGGAGGAATTAGATTATGGCTGGATATAGAGATTTCAAAGTTGTTATCTGTAATTGGTGGTCCAGTGGTGTGGATGGAAGTGTGTATAATGCAGGGGAAGGTGGTCAGATAACCCTAATGTTTAGGAGTTAAGAGAATGAAGGTACACGATGCACAGTAAAAAACTATTTTGTTCTTTTAAAACCTGGATTTAGTTGTTCCTAACTTCTTCGGAGAAACATGAATACATATGTTTTTTTTCTTGATTATGTTTACTTCTTTAAACTTGTGTAATAGTCTAGATATCATAATATAACATTTGCTCTTTTGTTTTACTTTGTTGCATTTGTTTTCCAGAGGAGGAAATGCTTCAGGTTTTATGTAGCCATCTATTTGTAACTCACATGGGCTATCTTTTTATGACTTTGAAGTGGATTGGCTAGATAAAAATATATGATTAAGTTGCATGTCACCTATATTTAGAGTTTCCTTAACTTAGTATAATTAGGGATGGAGGGGTATTTTGCTAGTTTTTATAATTGCATGCCTCTCTTAACTAACTTGGGATCTCGTTTTGTTGCTTTTGAACAACCTGATTTGTAATTGATAGTTTAGCTTGTGGAAGAAAAGGAATGAATTACCTCTCTGTTTAGTATGGGTTTTATGTGTGGGGGATACCTCTACCAAGAATGAATGGCTCACTTGGGTCCCCCTCAGTTATATTGTTTATTCTGTAAAATAAGTTGTTTGGTATCATACAGCTAGATGGGACAAAATCTTGTGCTTTTACCTCATGCAAGTCTAAGATTTTGGAAATTAATATTTCCAGAAAACTACTAAACTTTTACAGTCTGACATTTTCCTTATATGTTGTTTGTTTGCTACAATTTACATGTCTATTTCCCTTATTTTTTTATAGTTTTCCTAAGGGTAAGGTAAACTTCTTAATCACTTTTTTATCTTCTATACCTTCAACATAATGTCTTATACACAATTGTTTAAATGATTAAAGTAATAATTTATTTTTATTTTTTGTGGTTTTTTTTTTGGAGAGGTTTTTATAACAGGGCAAATGTGCTCTCTAGAAAGACAGAGACAGAGACACAGAAAGCGAGAAATCTCCCCCCCCCCCAGGGGGGATAACCACAAAAAACCCCCCCCCCCCCCCAGGGGGGATAACCACACCACAATCCCTTCTCCTCCATTCTCTTCTCAGGATCTTGGCATGCAAGCACACATGCCTGGTCTAAATTTAAGCCACTGGGTCTGGGACTCGGACTACGGTCAACTGCATGGGAATCCAGTGACATAGCCATTACACCAACTGCTGGTCTCTATTTTTATGTTTATTAGCCCAAGGTGCTAATAATAATAATAATACCTCACATTTCTATTTCAAAATTTTTTTCAATAATTAAAATAAAGTTGCTGGGCTATAACTGTTACAATGTTTTATTAATAAGGCTTTTTTTTTTTTTCTATGTAGTATTATTTATTTATTTAGTCTTAGCCATAGGGCACATGTACTTTCCAGAGACAGGGAAGCTGAGAAATCACCTTGCCAGGGGGATAGCCACACTATAATCTATTCTTCTCCACTCTCCTGGGATTTGGGGCACACATACAGACACTCCTGGTGTGATTTTTCAGCTGTTGGGGCCAGGATTCAAGCTGATTGGCCTTGTGGGAGGCCAGTGCCTTAACCACATCACCACCTGCTGGCCCCTGTCTGTGTAATTTTTTTTTTCTTTTTTTTGGAGAAGTTTTTGTTATAGGGTGCGTGTGCTCGCCAGAAAGACAGAGAGAGAGAGAGACAGAAAACGAGAAATCACCCCCCCCAGGGGAGATGGCCATGCCGCAATCCCTTCTCCTCCATTCTCCTCTTGAGATCTCCAGCATGCACGCACACGCGCCCGGCATGAGTTTAAACCACTGGGTCTGGGACTCGAACCGTGGTTGACTATGTGGGAGTCCAGCGACATAGCCATTATGCTAACTGCTGGTCCCATCTGTGTAATTTTTTTGAAAGGTTTCTTTGGGCTTTAATTGTCCCAGTACAGGAAATAATATTTTGTTCCAAAAAGTGTACATGTACCAAAAAGATTTCTTGTACCTCAAAGAGATGATTATAAGATGAGGTAAATTATGGGATGGCTTTCTCTTTGTTTTAGGCTTATGTATTAATAGCATTAAAATGGATATAAAAATATTGTATATTTTATTCCTCCTTGAAGTCAGTGAGTGACACGTAACATAAAATTAATAACTTCTGAACTTAAAAAATTGTTATAATAAAAAGGCAAATAGAATATATTGGGTTGCCAGAAAAGTCATGATATATTTTTTCCTATGTTTTTCTATGGAAAAATGCACCGTGACTTTTCTGACAAACAATATTTGGGATTAATGTATAATTAATAGTGTTAATATGAAAAAGAACTTACTTAGTTTGATAGGAAAAACAGCCTTAATGAAAGAATGGGCAAAGGTATTCTAGTAGGTCATTTTGTGATTTCTGTACAAAGATGTTAATTGCTGTGTGCCATGTATATAGTAAATGTGGAATTTAAAGCTGTGTAGATATCCAGAGATAGAATGAAATTATGTCATAGCCATATGATGAATGAGTTAGTGTGCAGCTCTTAGAAATGTTTCAGAAGAATTAATGAAAACTGCACATTATATCATTAAATGTAAATAGTGCTTATCTTTGGGTGAGAAGATTAAGAATGATTATAATTTTTCATCTTTGTATTTCATATTTTTCAAATACTCTGCAAAGATCATGTTATTTTAGTAATCATAAGAAGTCAATAAATGTCATTTTAAAAATGTGGTTGGATATACTAAATATTTTTGTTGCCAATCTTGTTTTCTAAAGGTATTCATCTAGCTGCATCCAATGTATCAGATAACAGTATCTTATAAATATATTTTATGATTTTGCCCTTTGGGACTTCTTTCATGTTTCTTAAGTACTTTTTGTTTGTTTGTTTGTTAGGTTTTTGCTATAGGGTGCGTATGCTTGAGGAAGAGAGAGAGAGACAGACAGAGACAGAGAAAGACAGGAAAAGTGAGAAAGCATCCACCAGGGTGATGGCCATTCTGTAATCCCATCTCCATTCTTCTCTTGGGATTTTGGGTGTGCACACACATGTGCGCAGTGTGATTTTTTTTAAGCTGCCAGGTCTGAGACTTGAACCTTGACCAGCCATGTGGGAGTCCAGCCCCTTCACCAGCCTGCTACCTGCTGGCCCCAGTGTTTCATAAATACTAATATCACTATATACTTTGTGTAATTTCCTG
>NW_006160056.1:3584907-3588396 GCF_000334495.1 Tupaia belangeri chinensis
GCTGAGTTTTGTAAGTAAAAAAATCAGAATATGTATAGATTCAGAATTAAACTTTATCTAGTTACTTGTTTGTAACCTAACCACTAGAAGACATATTCAGACTCCTTGGGGCTCTAAACTGAGATCACAAAAGAATCATGTTGGCCCTCTGTCTGGTATCACCAGGGTTGACTATCTGGTCTATGTTATGTCTTTTTAGCAACAAGAAGAATTTGTAGAGATCATATTTAAATATTCAGTGATTCCCTATTAAGCTAATTGCTACTTAATAACTCTTCATGTTTGAGTGTACTTTAATTTTTTTTTACCTTTTTAAAAATATTACAGAAGGTTCAGTGAAGACTGACAGTGAGGTAAGATTGGGAGGGGAGGTAAGTCAACTATTGTATTTTCAGGGAGGATGGAAGACAAGAAAACAGCCCCCTTCTGTGTTTTAGAAGCAGTAGGCTTAGAAAAGAGATTCTAGGCAGGAATGTGTCACCCCTGGGCTGTGATTATAAGGCTTGGAAATTATCTTGTATGTTGGAATTGGACTTTACCAGCATACCTAGAGATGATCAGTTTCTTGGCATCAGACTCACATTTAATCTATATAATATTGATGTTTAAACCAGAATACCAATTTATTCTGGTCCTGAGGGCTGTCTTTTTCTGGCAGTCAGAATATTTACATTGCCTTTCAGGGGATCCTTTTTCAAATTCAGTTATTTTTTAGATTTAGAAAGGTAATAGGTGTATGTAGTACATTTTAAGAACTATCCCAGTGGGATCTGTGGTGGTACTTTGTAGTTAAATATATTAATGTATCTGCAAAAAAATTTTTACTATTCACATTAAGTGGGGTAAATAAAGACTTTGTGTCCCTTTAGATCAAGATTTGTTACCAGGTATGTTCTAAAAAAAAACTTTTGTTTTTTAGAACTTCTTTGACTTCAAAATTGCAAATAAGGGATTAGGTACCTCTGTTAACTTTCTGGGAATCTAACTTAGTTTCAGAAGGTTGCCTGGTGAAACATGGAATTAAAATAATGGGAAGTGGGTGGGCACAAGAGATTTTCCTCAGGCCTCACCTTGTCTGCAGTGGAAAACATCCCTTTAGTGATCATGTTCTGGCTCTGGTTTCACTGCTCTTTTTTTTCCTGAACAGTGAACACACATCAATTAGCAAGTTCGCCCTCAATCCTTTATTTTTATATTAACTACCTTCTGTCTGTTGAGATATTATCATTATTTTCATATGTATTAGCAGATTAAGCTATATAACTTGGTCTTCTGAGCCTGGGAGATTTAAAATTTTTCCCATGGTGTGTAGATTAATTAACTTAATCCCCAAAGGAATAACACATTTGCTTTCTCTACAGGTTTTTTGCTCTTGTTCTAAATCTTTATAATTTGAAGCATTTTTAAAGTAAAGTGCATGTTTTTTTTTCCAGTTCTAAAACATTAAAATATTTGCACTTTAAAAATATATAAAAAATAGAATGTACTTATTTTTCTTTAAAAAACATTTCATCAGACCAGCCTGTGGTGTGGTACTTAGGGTGGCTGTTCTATTTGGCCGACTCCTTGGTTCTAGTTCTAGATCTATTGGCTTGAGAAGCAAGCCAGGAATGTGTGCACAGGTGTCCAAATTCCCAAGGGAAGGGATAGAGAAGAGATTGCAGAGATTGCAGCATGACAGTTCCCCATGGGGGGGGGGATGCTTTCTCATTTCCCCTTCTTTCTCTCTCTCTCTTTCTCTTTCCAGTAAGCACACACACCCACTGGTAAATTAAGAGAAAAAAAAGAGGCCAGTAGATGGTGTAGTGGTGAAGGTGTTGGACTTTCACATGGCTAACCACAGTTCAAATTGATCTGGCAACTTGAAATGTATGCCGGGTGGTTATGTGTGCATTCCCAAAATTCAAGGAAGAAAATAGACAAGGGATTGGGGCGGGGGGGTGATTTCTCACTTTTCCTCTCATTGCCTGTCTCTGTCTCTGTCTCTCTTTGGTGAATGCACACACCCTATGGCAAAAACCTTTAAAAAATTATTATAAACATAACAATAATAACAAAGATGAAAATGAAACCAGAATGTTACAACCTTAAAAAAAAATCATTATAAGCATAACAACAACCATAACAAAGACAAAAGCAAAACCAGAATATTATATACTTTAAGTAGCAAAGGTTTTCTAGAATTTGATGGAGCAAATCTTGGTTTTGCTGCTGATGAAGAAGTTTACAGTTTGTTTACAAACTATCCCACTTAATTAAAAATAAATCTAGGGACTGGATGGTGGCACAGCGATAATGCAATTGGACCTACGTGGACAAATTCCTTGGTTTCTGTCCTGGAACCTTACCGAGCATGCCCATTGTCCAGGCCAGCTGTTATTGGGGATGGATTATAACATGAAGGCCCTGTTGAGATTTCCTGTCTTTCTCTGTCTCTCATGTAAGAAATAAAGAAGTTTTTAAAAAAAATCATGCAGGACCAGCAGATTGTTTAATGTTTACGTCACTAGACTCCTACGTAGTCAGCAGCGATTCGAGTCCCTGACCCAGCGGTTTATACTCATGTCAGGCATGTGTGTATGTGTGCCCACAATCCCTACAGGAGAAGGGATTGCAGTGTAGCCACCCCCTCGTGGGGGGTTGATTTCTCACTTTCTGTCTTTCTCTCTCTCCAGTGAACACATGACCCTATAGCAAAAATCTCTCTCTAAAAAAATGCACTTTTTAAAGCTCAATCCCACCTGCCCAGCCGTTCCAAAGCTAAGACTGGAGACAGATGGCATAGGAAAAACATAAAAAAATGAGTGTAGCAAATACGCGAATGAGGTGGATGATAGTTTCAGCATCACAGTGAACATCCTGAAGTATGCCCTTCCAAGTATGGGCCCAAGAATGTGTCTAGGTTACTCATTTTATAACACATACACGTGATTGATAATTCAGGATTTCTGGGTAGTAACCGTACTTAATATCACTTAAAAAATGTTGCGAACATCCTTAAATGCCTTCAAAAGGCTAAGAGAATGGTACACAGAGTGAGAAGAGAACTTATATTAAAACGTTTTTGAATATGTACTTTTATGTAGGTTAAGAGTGCTCAATCATATCCCTGATGACTTCATGCAAATCCTTCAAATTTTCAGAGTACTTTTAGAAGCTGCAGTATGGGAGCCAGCAAGTGCGGTAGAGGAGGCTGAATCCCACATGGCCAGCTCTACAGTGTGAGCCCTGGACCTGGCGGCTTAAGAATCATGCTGGGTGCCTGTGTGCGCATGCCCAAAATCCTGAGAAGAGGGTGGAGGAGAAGGGATGGAGGCCTAGCTACCCCCCTGGGGAATTTCTCACTTTCTCTCTCTCACTCTCTGTTTCTCTCTGGTGAGTGCACACATCCTGTAGGAACAACTTAAAAAAAAAAAAAAAAAAAGAGAGTACAATTGTATTCTAATTTAATGAGGGCATAGACATCATCTCAAGAGGTGTACTATACTA
>NW_006160056.1:3588422-3606940 GCF_000334495.1 Tupaia belangeri chinensis
CCTTGGAAACAGATACTCAGTTTTATCTCTCTATCAGACTCCTTTCCTCAAGTCCATTTTTCTTCCCTCACCTCTTTCATTTTATCAGGCAACTTCAGCTTTCCCTTTTGGACCATCATATTTTCCTTGAAGTGGCTGTATTCTTGTGACATTTCTTCAACTCCTAATGAAGCATTTTGCTGTCACTCAGATTATTCCACATTTCGCTCGACCTTTTGGTCTTCAGCAGAGATACTAGTTTGTGGATTTTTACTTAGGGTGGAACTTTCAACTCAACAGGAAGAAGCCAGCCAGTAATGACAGTTTGAGAACATTACAGTCCTTCCTGCCTTTCTTGGCTGATCTCAGATGCTTCATTTCAGATCATCAAATTTGAGTTTTCTTTCTCCAGACATCGTCTGCTACTTCTCAGAGCACTTTTTAGAACTCTACACACTAATAGAGATCTCTGGATTTATCTTTTTTTCAGGCTTCTGGCATGCTTGTGTAAAGAATGCAAGGTAGCCCTTTGCCTTTTGGTTTCTTTGAGTCACTTTTACCCATACCAAATCTGTTGTTTTTAATTTCTAAATATGCTTTTAAAGCAGAATTTGGCAGGTTCATGATTATTGGGATAGTTATAAAAGCACGTATCAAGCAGTTTTAAATATATCTTTCTAGGCCATTTTCATCTATTATATTCATTAGTTTTATTCATGCATTTATCAAGTTAATGAGACAGACTAATCAAAGGAGATTTTGAAACTTGATACTTTTTTGTTTGAGAGGTTTTTGATATAGGGCATGTGTGCTTGCCAGAAAAACGGAGAAAGACAGACAAAAAGTGAAAAATCACCCCCCAGAGGGGATGGCCACGTTGCAATCCTTTCTCCTCCATTCTCCTCTTGGGATCTTGGGCATGCACGCACATGCACCTGGCATGAGTTTAAGCCACCCACTCTGGGACTCGAACTGCAGTCGACTACATGGGAGTCCATTGACATAGCCATTATGCCAACTGCTGGTCCCTGAAACTTGATACTCTTGTAATTACTTTTATATTTCTGAGAAGTATTTATAAGTTGATATTTTCCAAGTGCAACTGTTTTATTTTATTTATTTATTTATTTATTTATTTTTTTGAGAGATTTTCACTGTAGGGCGCGTGCGCTCACCAGACAGACAGAGAGAGACATAGAGACAGAAAGCGAGAAATCACCCCCCAGGGGGGATGGTCACGCCGCAATCCCTTCTCCTCCATTCTCGTCTCGGGATCTTGGGCACGCACGCACACGCGCCCGGCGTGAGTTTTAAGCCACCGGGTCCGGGACACGAACCGCGGTCGACTATGTGGGAGTCCAGCGACATAGCCATTACACTAACTGCTGGTTCCCCCGAGTGCAACTGTTTTGAGTATACTGATAAACTTACTATTTAAAAGAGTCCTTTTGAAATCAGCCCTGTGGTTAAAGGAACTAGATCTCACATGGCCGATTACATTTTGAATCTCATTTATGGTGGCTTGAAAAAACACACCAGACACATGTTCTTGTGTGTCCCAAATCCTAATAGGATGGAGAAATGGAGGGGAAAGTATTGTGGTATGACCATTGCTCCTGGGGTGGTAGGGGGATAGGGAGGCTTTCTCCCTCTTTCTCTACCTCTTTGTCTGAGCAAATGCATTCTTTAGCAATTAAAAAAAAAAAGCTGTGAAATCTTTTGTGCAATGATTAGCCCATAATTCCTTTGTATAAACTTTCATTTGCAAACATTAAATTTGTTTTAAACTGGGTATGTCTACAAATGTTGATATGTATGTCTAAAAAGAAAATTTAATTTGATGTGAAGAACAACTTTAGATGTGGCACTTTTGATAAGTGAGAGACATCACTTAACTTTAACTCCATTCTTTTCAACTAAATGCTATCACAGTATTCTCCATATCCTAAATTAAGAGGGTGGCAAAAGTATATATGTATTAAAATTGAGCTGCAGTGTATTTTTAAACTGTATTTTCTTACATAGTAACAAGCTAGCATGAAGTTATGCTTAGTTTAGAAAGTTACTAGTTTTATCTTTGTTTAAATGTTTATTTTGTTAATGGAGTAGGGGGAATGCTACCCTTATTAGGATCTCACTATATTGCATTCCTTCTCCAGCCTCTAGTCAGCCAACATCATAGGTGGACCTGATGTGTTCAGATCCAACTGGGATCTGAACCTGGGCCTCCCATGTGGCTCCGGTGTCGTACAGTGGCATGTTACTGCCTGTACTACTGCAGCTAGATCTGGTAGTTTCATCTTTTTAAAAAGCATAACTAAAATCCTTTTTTTTATTTTTTTTTGTAGGGCATGTGCACTTGCTGGGGTTGGGGAATGGCCATGCCACAATCCCTTCTCCTCTAGTCTCCTCTCAGAATTTTGAGCACGCCTGCACAAGTGCCTGGAGTGATTTTCAAGCTGCTGAGTCCAGGACTCAAACTGTGCAGTCGGCCATATGGGATCTGGTACTTTAATTTCCTCACTATCTTCTGACCCTGGAATTCCAAATTTTAACAATTTATTTTTCTTAATTTTTTTTGTCTTAGTATATATAGAAATGAATGTATACTTTAAATATATGTTTGCTGGCTTAATACTTACTATAGTTTGATCATAACCTAACACTTTATTGCTCTGCTTAATACTTGGAAGGTACTTAGGGACCAGCAGGTGATGTGGTGGTTAAGGTGCTGGACACTCCTATGTGGCTGACCATGGTTTGAGTCCCAGACCTGGTGGCTTGCTTTCTCACTTTCCCTCTCTCTCTCTCTGGTCAAATTAAAATAAATGAATGAATAAATAAAATAAAAAAGCATTTGGAAGGTACTAATGATAATCCATCCTCCTCTTAGTTTGATTACTGAAATGTTAAACAGAATTAGCTATCAACAGCTGTTTAGTTTGACTATAGCTCTTAGCCACCAGAGCATAAATGCGGTAATTCTGTAAGAAAAAATAAAATGTGATTGTCAATATTATATGCTATATAATGATATTTCAGTCAGCAACAGACTGTATATATCATGGTGATCCTGTAAGATTTAATGGGGGGCCAGTAGGTGGTAGTTGGGGTGCTGGACTCCGTGGTTTGAGTCCCAGACCCATGGCTTGAGAATCGCATCAGGTGTGTGTGCATGCATGCTTGATGTCTTAGGAGGAGAATGGTGGAGAAGGGATTGTGGTGTGACCATCCCTGCCATGGGGGGGGGGGGATTTCTCACTTCCCCTCCCACTATCTCTCTCTCGCGAGCACATGTGCCCTATAGCAAAACCTAATTTCAAAAAATAAAAAAATTATAATGGAACTGAAAAATTCCTTTCACCTCATGGCATAGTTTTCATATCATAATACAATGCACTGCATGTTTATGGATATGCCAATGTAAAGAAACCTACCTCGTTGACAGTGTATAAAAGTATAGTACTTTTAATTTCCTATAGTATATAATACTTGATGACTGTGTTACTGGCTTGTGTATTTACTGTACTATACTTTTTATTGTTACTTTAGAGTATACTTCTGCTTATTAAAGAAAAGCTTACTGTCAAACAGTGCACCATGCTAGGCCGGTAGCAGCCTTATACATCTTTTGTTTGCCTCATCTCTTGGTTGCATCATTTCCTCTTATGCTTCATTTAATCTCCTGTACTTTTGTTCATCATGACAGCTAAGCATGTAAAAACCACTGCCAATGTTACCAGTAGTACATTGAGTGGATGACCTGGAAACAAAGTTAAAAGTGATTAAGCACTAGAGGTAGAAAATCTCTGATGGCTTTTGTTTGCTAGTTAGTCTTTTTTTTTTTTTTTAATTTATTTATTTTACATTCATTCATTGAGCATTATAGCATACAAAATGGGATTTCCCATCCAGGATACACTGTATAGTGGCTTAATCATACATGTTATTGTCAACAAATAACTTTTATCCGTAAGGAAGCCAAGTCAATGTCAGGTTTCGTGCCTTTTAAGGGCAGGATAGCAGTCTTTCTTGGAAGCAATATTGCAGACTACAAATGGAAACACACAGTGAGAGCCCAAGGATCTTCAAGCACATCAGTGAGTTCACACTGCCCAAGTACTACAGGAACAGTAAGAAGTCATGGGTGACTCAGTACCTCTAATAAGATGCACTCAGGTATTGGAATGCCAGCAAAATGGAGAAGTACTGTTTGAATAATAACATTATCTTTCAAGATCTGAGGACTTGAATCTCAGTTGACTACGTGGGAGTCCAGCAATGTAACCATTATGCCATCTGCTGGTTCCTTGTGTCTAGGTTTTTAACAAAATATTTAAAAAGAGCTCTTTCACTGGTGCTCTTTATCCCAATATCAAAGTGGTATTTCTGCCTCTAAAAACCACCACTTTTCTCCAGCCAGTGGATCAAGAAATTAATGTAGCTTTTCACATCTACTGCCTGAAAGAAACCTTTGCCTAGGCTGTTGCTGCAATGAAGGAAGACACTGCGAAAACACTGGTACAATTCTGACATGATTACAATATTTATAACTCGTTCAAGAACTTTCCTTGGACTTGAGGTGATGTCACCAAGGGCTGAATAACTTTTGAAAGAAGACCCTCAGGAGATTTGTCCTGACTTGAAAGAATTTGCGAGGGATGAGAACATCGTAAAAATGAAAAAGGCCGTGCTTGAGATGGCAAACAATTTTCACCTGGGCTTCTTAGTCTGTTATGTAGCTAACAAAAATACTTGAGACTGGGTAAATTTAAGAGAATGTAGGTTTATTTCAAAACTTACAATTCTAGTGGCTGGGAAGTCCAGGGCATAGACCTACGTCATGACCGACAGCACAGAGGATGACAGGAACAGGCACCTACAAAGAGAGAGAGAGAGAGAGAGAGAGGAGAGAGGGAGGGAGGGAGAGACAGAGACAAGACAGCAGTTGCAGGTATTTTTTTCTTGCTTTTATAGCAGTGAGCTCTCATGAGAACCAACCCTTTCTCACAGGAAGCAGAGCTTACTTGGTCTTGTGGGATATCATGGTACAGTTATAATCTGATCATTTCCCACTAGATCTCACCACCTTTCAACACCAAATTCGAAATTTGAAACCTCAGGAAACAAACCATCATCCTGAACCATAACGCTGAATGTGAATGAGGGTGGCACTGAGAAGCTTCTAGAAGTGGTTCCTGAGAAGTTGACAAATGAGGAGTTGTCAGAACTAGAATAGGAATGCAGAAGTGAAGAGGCAAGAGGAAAGGAAACTGCAGAAGGAGAAAAAGAGCTCACAAGGATATTCACAGTGAAGGATTCGGCAGAAGTTTTTGCAGATCTTGACAAACTCCTTAACAAGTTCACATGAACACCAACACAGAAAGGATTCATTAATACAGAGGAATGTTCCATCTATAACAAAAAAAAAGGAAACAAACCAAGCAAACCACCATGAAAATATTTCTGAAAAGAATAACACCTCTTTAGAAGAGCCTCAGGCCTGTCCTTCAAGTGGTATTCCAAAAGGTGTTGTGTCATAGGAGATGACAGCTCCATGCATGTTACTGCCATGAAGATCTCCCAGTGGAACAAGATACGGAAGTGGAAGTCAGTGATATTGACTAGATGATACTGACTGTGTATAGGCCTAGGCTAATGAGTGTATGTGTGTGTGTTTGTGCCTAGGATTTTTTTTTCTTTTCTTTTTTTTTAAAGAGAGATTTTTTGAGAGGTTTTTGCGATAGGTCATGTGCGCTCGCCAGACAGACAGAGAGAGATAGAGAGACAGAAAGCGAGAAATCACCCCCCAGCGGGAATGGCCACACTGCAATCCCTTCTCCTCCATTCTCTTCTCGGGATCTTGGGCACGCATGCACATGCGCCTGGCGTGAGTTTAAGCCACTGGGTCCGGGATTCAAACCATGGTCGGCTACATGGGAGTCCAGCGACATAGCCATTACGCTAACTGCTGGTCCCAAGAGAGATTTTTGCTACAGGACTCATGCACTCATCAGAGAGAGAGCGAGCTAGAAATTACCCCCTGGGGTGATGGCTATGTTGTATTCCCTTCTCTTCCATTCTCCTCTCAGGATCTTGGGCATACACACATGTACATGTGCCCAGCATTAGTTTTAAGTCGCTGGGTATGGGACTTGAACCTCAGTTCACTATGTGGGAGTCCAGCAACGTAACCATTATGCCATCTGCTGATTCCTTGTGCCTAGGTTTTTAACAAAATATTTTAAAAGTTAAAAGCAATTTAAACAGAAAAAATGTCTACAGAAGTGTACAGCAATGTCCTATGTCTTAATATTCATTCAGCCCTCACTCACCAGCTCACCCAGAGCAACTAACAGTCCTGCAGGCTCCATTCTGTAAGTGCCTGCAGGACTGAATGTGAGTGCCCATTCAGTAAGTACCCTGCACTGGTGTATCATTTTTTAATCTTTTATGTTGCATTTTATTGTACTTTTTCTATGTTTAGCTATGTTTAAATACACATCTACTTATCATTATGTTATATTGCTTACAATATTTAGTGTAGTAACAAGCCGTACAGGTTTATAGCCTAAGAGCAGCAGGTTATACCGTACAACCTCGATGTGTAATGGTTAATATGATCTAGCTTTGTGTAAATGTACTCTGTAATGTTCGCACAATGAGGAAATCACCAACATTTTTTTTTAGGACCTATCTCCATTATTAAATAAGACATTATTGTATTTAATTACACCTTGATTAAAATGTAGAGATTTTTTTCATGCTAGGTACACATGTACATGTGTGCCCCAAATCCTGATAGGATGGAGAAATGGAGGAAAAAGGATTGTTCATCCTTTTGAACATTGGAAACTATTGCCATAAACTAGTAACTCCATCAGGTACTATAATTTTTTTGTGAATGTGTAATTTCAAGAGTTTCCACATGATGGCAGAAGATCCTCATATTTGGAAAGAGTATTGAATAAAATGCAGAAAACTGCTCTTTCATGTTTATCTGAAATAGTGTTTGTCTTTTCATATTCAAATTAGTAATTTTCATGTTTATACTTTCTGATATAGTTACATTGTTGCACTCTAAATATCTTAAGTGTATTCACTAATTTTAAATGGAAGAAATACTCTTTTCTTTTTTAAATGTCTAGAGGGCATGTACACTTGCCCAAGAAAGAATGAATGAGAGGAAGAGAAAACCAGCCAGGCCTTGTTACTCTGCAGTCCTTTTCCCTCCATTTGATCAGGATTTGGGACATGCATGCACACATGCTTGGCATATTTTTCAGGCCACTGATGGTGCAATGTGAACCACAGTGGACCGTGTAGGACATTTTCTTATTTACAGTTTTAATCTGTTTTCAAGGTTTCATGGTATCTCCTGAATAGTTTTTTTTTTTTTTTTTTCTCTCAGTGTCAGTTCAGAAAAACCTAAGGGCAGTTATTTAATATTTACTAATAAAAATATATGAAACCCAATATGTAAAATTTTATTTGACTTTATTTTAGAAATTATGGAATTGATTCAACTTAAATTTTTTTGTGTTAAATTGCTTAGAATTTTGAATGGACATTACATAATTACCGCTTAATATTACATCAGTGTTTCACCTTTATTTTTATTTTTATTTTTTTTCAAGTTTTTGCCGTAGGGCATGTATGCTCACCAGAGAGAGACAGAAGGAGAGTGAGAAGTCACCCTCCAGAGAAAATGGTCATGCCACAATTCTTTCTCCTCCATTCTTTTTCTGGGATCTTGGGCATGCATGCACATGTGCCTGGAATAATTGTGGAATGATTGTCAAGCTACTAGGTCTGGGACTCAAACCATGGTTGGCCATGTGGGAGTTTAGTGTCTTAACCAGCACACCACTTGTTGGCCCATTTCACCTTTAAAAGAATAAATTTCCACTATCATTACTTTAAGTTCATAAATTTTTAAAGAAATAAAGATTTTAGTGGATTTAAATTGTCGCTATTTGAAGTATCTGGTTTCATTGATAACAAAGCTAGAAACATTAAAGTTTGCATGAAATGGTTCATTTGCTAACAGTTTAGCAACTATTTACTTTTTCTTAGGTGCATGGGATAATCTAGAATAAAAAATAAGTGAGATTATTTTAAATTATTAATGATTTGGCCTAATTAAAAAATGCTTCTCTGTAATATGTAATCATTCTGCTTATAGCTATACATGTTTCACCTACAATCTTGAAATTATTCAAAGTAACTTTAAAATACATGCTGATGCTTAGTCATTTGTGTGCTCTGGTTTTCATATGGTCAGTGATATTGCAATAGTCTCTATTACATATTATCACGCTTAATTTTTCATTCAAGATAAAGTTTTAAAACTTTTTTAGCTTATTTGTGCCAAAAGAGTTAATTGGAAAATAAAAGCATTACTGAACAATAAATAAATAGTCATAGATTTGTACCATATATTAAATAAGAAAATCACTGTAGTAGGAACAAAATCTGTATATATTGTGTTTATTCTCCATATGCTCTTTCCGTTAACTATTTCACATGTACCTAACCTATAATTGCCTGTGTTCTCTGTTCAGCCTGCTTAATGGCAGTTTTGCATACTTTATAGGCTGAAAAAACACCAGATCACAACTCCCTGGTAGACTAAGTAGCTAGTAGGTGGTAGTAAAATGAAATACTTATTAAACTATACTACTCTAAGTCAGAGAAGATATATGAGTATATTTGCAGCTACTTGTGTCTAAGTCTGTTTACTTTATCAGTCAGACCTTGTATCTGTCTTTGAAGGGACGGTGTAAATTACCCCAAGTCAGGCTAGGTTCAGGAGAGAGAGAGACGGGTTGTCAGTAGTCATGTTTAACTACTTATTAAATTGAGAACTTGTGTTTCTTGCATTTCATACACTATTAGACTATTGCTGAAGCAGAAAGTTCAAAATGGAGGCATGCCAATACCATCTCAGCTGTGTAATGCAACTGTTAGTACTTTGGTAGAAAGTGAGAAAATTTAGGATGGAGTTTTAGATCAGAAAGGAGTCGAGACAGTAGGCATAAGCCAGGGTAATCCTGTACAAACCAGGATGTATGGTTGTTATATTATTATGCACTTTAAATTTGTAAGTTTACCTGATGACAATAGTTTTGGTAGGAAAGCGGGGTACTATAATTTTATGAATAACATATTGAATTTACACAAGGGTTTTTAGTTATCAACTCGAACCACTGATTTGCTACTTCACCGTTGCCATGTTTCATAGTTTATTCGTTCCTTAATTGCTCCACAGCTTTCAAAAACAAGGACATTTGCTTCAGACCTGTTTGATAGAAAGTACTACATGAATTAATTTAGACCTGGCAAGATACTTAGTCTCTTGCAAAAGTCTGAGATTCTATTTTCTGTATGACCTAGTCTGCTTTTAATATTTACAAGGACGATTTTGACTTCCTGTATTATTGCCTTCATCTCTAACAGGTCTATTTGATTCTTTTTAAAGTGCGTCATTTCTCTTTTAGATCTTGCAAGAATTTCTTCACCTCCTGGAACTTGTCAGCTTCTTTCTCCTGCGTCTTCCGCTGTTCATTGCCTCTCTTCTCAATTCCATCTCTGCTAGCTTCATCATTATGAATATTCTAAATTCTTTATCAGACATTTCCATGATTTCCATTGAACTGTCTGTGGATGAAGAGGAGTTATTTTTTTCCCTTGGAGGAGAGGTATTTTCTTGCTTTCCCATATTTCTTGTGGCCCTGCGGTAATTTCTAGTCATCTAATGGATGGTGTGTTTCTTCCTAATTCTTGAAGTTCAATCTGAGCGTTCAGGAACATGCTGAAGGAAGTGATCTGGAATCTCTTTGCTGTTCTGTTTTTATCCCTTTGTGCAGCAGATTCAATGGATATTGAGGAAATTGTTAACCCTAATAGTATTTGGATGTTTGGCTATGGATCCCTTAGATCCGTCGCTCGAGGCTGAATTATCAGTAGAACATCTTCATTTCTTTTTTTCTCCTGAAATCAGTAGTTCTCAGGAGCCATGGAAGAGTCTTCTACTGAAAGGCTGCCCCTTGTTTCTCCTGGATGGGTGGGAGGAATGGGATTATTAGTGAGATAAAGGAGGGGCTGAAAGCCAAGAAAATACTTTACCTTAAAAAATTTTAAAGGAAAAATTACAAAAAAAATGAGAAGACAGAGAGAAGGCTAGCGGGGCTTATTATTACTTGTGGGCTGAAGGCTGAATTATCGGTAGGAAATCTTTATGTTCTTTTTTCCTTGAAATCACTAGTTCTTAGGAGTCATGGAGACGTCTTCTGAAAGCCTGCCCCTTGCCTCTTCACTCAAGTTTGGGGGCTGGACACTGCATTATCAGTAGAAAATCTTCATTTCTCTTTTTTCCCCCGTAATCACTGGTTCTCAGGAGTCTTAGAGGAGTCTTTCTCTGAAGGCCTGCCCCTTTCCTTGCCTCCTTTCTGTTTTGAAGATCTGTCCAAAGAAGTTCAGTTTGGACTTTGACAAAGATTCCTTGTTTAAGACTTAGGCTTCTCTGAGCCAACTTGGCCCTTTTGGCATGTCCTAAAAGAGCCCAGTTTTAGCCAGAATCCTGTCAAACTGGTTAAGCCAGAATTCTCTACCCTGAATATCTGGTCATCCACTAAATTCCAGTTGTTTTGCCATCCCCCAGGTAATGATCAGTTTGGTTATCACTTGATTACTGATCATTCTGGTTTTTACCTTTTGCAAGAATCTTGAAAGGTCAGTTTAGCAAAGGGTTGCCCTGCTCTCAGTAATTTTCTGTTCATTGTCTTTATACCTACTCGTTAGCTATAAATCTCTACTTTTCCTCATTGTATTTGGTTTCGAACTCAGTCTCTTCTCTACTGCAAAACTCCATTGCAGTAGTTCCTGTACGCCTCACCATTTTTTTTAAAGAATTAACTTTATTTATTTATTTTAATTTAACTAGAGAGGGAAGAGGAAGAGAGAGGGAAAGTGAGAAAGTAAGACTGCCAGGTCTGGGACTTGAACCACAGTCAGCCATGTGGGAGTCCAGAACTCTTAATCACCATGGCACTTGCCCGCTCCATATTATCTTAATAAAGCCTGCTTTAAAGCATTACTGCTGTTCATATGACTCTTTTCATTTTGTAAAGCTGGATTGGTTGTACAGTAAAGTAAATATACTGAACAGTGCTAAATTCCATATATGTAGACATCATTAAAATGTGTCAAAGTTTGGGCTTCATCAAAAAACAAAACAAAGGGAACCAGCAGTTAGCATAATGGCTATATCGCTGGATTCCCACGTAGTCGCCCGCGGTTCGCGTCCTGGACCCGGTGGCTTAAAACTCACACCGGGTGCGTGTGCGTGCGTGCCCAAGATCCCGAGAGGAGAATGGAGGAGAAGGAATTGCGGCGTGACCATCCCCCCTGGGGGGTGATTTCTTGCTTTCTGTCTCTCTGTCTCTCTCTGTCTGTCTGGCGAGCGCACGCACCCTATAGTGAAAATCTCTCCAAAAAAACCAAAACAAAACAAAAACCTCCCCCCCAAAAAACAAAACAAAAACAAAGCCTGCTTTACTGTTTTTAGCAAGTATCATGCATATTTTTTTTCTTTTATATCTTGGTCTTATAGTTCACTTTTCTTGAAGACATTTTGGTTTTCTGAGGCTGGTATTTATTCTTCCATAATAATCACAGAAGTGTACATTGGATCATTAAATAAGGTAAATTTAACTCCTGAACAGTAAAAAGCTTTGGTTAAGAAATCGCATTATAGCTCTTTTGTTTTAGCATGGCTAGTTACCTGGTTCACATCAAAATAAGTCAGGTTTGATTTTTGTTTTTAATTATCTGGGCATTTAAAACTTTAAAATCACTACTGAAATACAAGGGGGAAAAGTCTACGCTTCATGGGAAGCCTGCTGTTTCCTCAGTATGTACAGACTTACATGTTTTAGAAGGTTTTTCAACCATTTAGGGGTACCAAATTATAATACTATTTGGTTTCTTGTGACAGTCTCACTGACTTTTAAACTTCTTTTAGCAATTTTTTGTATTTCGTTAGACTTTAAGTTTACGTAATGTCTGATGTGTTCCAATTACATTTAAGTAAAGCTACCTTAACATATGAATGTTTTTAAAATGCCTAGTAGCCCATTTCTTATTTTTCCATGATATCTTTTCAGATGATCAGCCTCCAATTCTGGTGATTCATGTCAACGTTCATTTAAGGAATTGAGTTAGTAGTTATTTATTTATGAGGAGATTTGTGGGAGAGAGTTTTTTGTCTTGACATCCTGTCTGCTCCTTTACACTAGTGTGCTGTAAGAGTTTATAGTTGTCATATATTAAAACAAGATTTTTTAAAAAAAATTTCTATTTACATTTAATGATTGTGTATCTATACAATGTACTGTTATAGTCTACTCAGCAAGAAATAAGAGGACATCCAGACATAGCCAAATTTATTGGAGTTTATTGATTAAGCTTGTGGCATACAGGGGGACTCATGTCTCTCAAAAACCCCACAGCTCCAAGTGAAAGGAGAATGGAGCTTATATAGGCAAAAATTCACCATCTTTTCTGGGATGATGTGATGATTCACCAGGACAAGGTGCGATGGGCTTGAAAGGGTAGGTGGTAGGGTTTTACAATGTAAAAGCAGAAGTACATTACAGAAGCAGAACAAGCAGGTTAATCATTCCTAAGAGTATGTTCCATCCCTGCCTAAACACAATGGAATCTTAATGGTCTCCATGGCTCTAGGTAAGGTAAGATACAATCTCCAGATTGTATCTTAGGGTGGCCAGAAGGAGTGGGGTTTTGAGTTATTTAGCAAAGACAGTAGAAATGTTTATCACTTAGTTTACTCTAGGCAAAGGAGAAAGCAAGTTTCCAATATAGAGAGGAGTTAATAATGAAGGTGCTACATTCCCCACTTCTCTTTTATGGTGATCAAATCATTGATTACGCAGCATCATCAGCTAGAGGGTAGTGTGATAGTATCCTTTGGCAGGATAGTATCTATTAAGAAGTTTTTACTGAATTTAAAGTCTAGTTTGAACTAACTTGGGCTGATTTTATGGTCTCCACTTGCTGGGCACAGTTGCTCACGCATGGGAGTGTCTGGTTGGACTGTCTTGGGCTGATATTCATGGTATGCAGCCACTAGGTTCAGTCACTTACAGGGAGTGATACAGCACTTCCCAAGACAATGCAAGCAGTTAACAGACAGCATTTGGTTAGGTACTTATGGAAATAACAAAATTTCTTGCAAAACAGAAATCATATATCATTCTTCTGTGACAGACCTACAGGCTAACTTTATCAATGGTAGGAGTAACCAGTACAACTATGTGAGTCTCCACTAGACTAGTTGGAGGGGCTCCTCTCTTTTAATTTTTTGACTGTATATAACATTTAAAGATAGTAGTATAATTAGCTTTAGAACATTAACTTGTTTAATTTTTGCAACTCTTTCTTAGACTCTTATAACTCAATCCTTCAGAAACAACATGCTTTAGACCTTTTAATTTTTGTCTTTTTTTTGGTTCATTTTGAAATAGACATATCTTTTTTATTTTTGGAGAGGTTTATGCCATAGGGTGTGAGTGCTCACCAGAAAGACAGAGACAGACAGAGAGACAGAAAGTGAGAAATCATCCCCCAGGGAAGATGGCCACGCCGCAATCTCTTCTTCTCCATTCTCCTCTCGGGATCTTGGGCATGCATCACATACACCCGGCATGAGTTTAAGCCACAGGGTCCAGGACTTGAACCACAGTCGAATCCATGGGAGTCCAGTGGCCTAGCCGTTACGCCAACTGCTGGTCCCCCCAGAAAATAGAGTTTTTAAACAAACTTGAATATCCTAAGCAAGCAGAGGGCATCCTGCAGAGCTGAGAATACTTCACATTTAAACTCTGCTATAATTACAGATCTTGGATGACTCCTGTTTAATATCTGCTCAAAAGCCAGAGTTTAAGTTCAGTGAGAGAAAAGGCTTGTGAATTTGTATAAGACTGACTTCATTTTTTCCCAGACTTAACTGTAGGACTAACTGTATAAAGAGAATTCTCAGGGCTGGCAGGTGGAGTGGTGGTTAAGGGCGCTGGACTCCCACATGGCTGACCACTGTTGAAGTCCCTGACCTGGCGGCTTTCTTTCTCACTTTACTAGTCTATGGCAGAAGAGATCCAATTGTAAGATTGTCTTATAATCGATATTTCCCATGTTTCCCTATCCTCTAATTTGTATTGAGGCCAGGCCTAAGTGCAAAATAAAGGTAAGCCTTCTTTAAACACTTCTTTCTTAATGCATGAGGGTCAAAAGAGTCCCAATGTTTCTTTCTCTCTCTTTTTTTTTCTTTTTAGAGACATTTTTACCATAGGGTGCATATACTCACCAGAGAGACAGAGACAGAGTAACAGAAAGTGAGAAATAACCCACCAGAGATGATGGCCATGCCTCACTCCCTTTTCCTCTATTCTCTTGGGATCTTGGACTCACATGCTCATACAGTCGTGAATTTTAAGCTTCATGGGTCTGGGACTGGAACTGTGGTTGACTATGTGGGAGTCCAGCAACATAACCATTATGCCAACTGCTGGCCCTGAGGATCAGGTTTTGGTTATCTAAGAGAGGAAACAATGGGGAGATGAAGAATCTAAGTTCTTTTAGTTTTCAATTTGAAAATTTAGGTGAGATTCTACAGAAAAAAAGGACTTCTAATTTCCTGCATGTGATTGTCTTTGAGATTTTTTTGGGCTTTACTCTTCCACCCAGGCTTCTGTCACTGGCGATAACAAGGATTGGGCTCTTTAGTTCCTACCAATACAATGCACAAAGGAATTCTTATCAATATCCCTACATGAATTTTCTACTTTGCAATAGGCTCAAAATTCTACCCAGTCCTTCCTGCATGAAAAGGTGGTATTTCAGAATCTGCTCATGAGACCATGAGAATTTACAGTTGAGCAAATGTTTCCAGTTTATCACCCTGACTGATTGGGCTTCTACTGAGGATATATGGCAGGGGAAAAGGATCAAAGAGGGGAAGCTGAATATCTGTACCACTTTTGCCATACTACCTTGTGCCAGTAACAGCTAAACAGGGAGGAATCTCTAACGATCCTTTTTAAAACATACAGGGAGGTGCTAGGTAGCCTCTCTGAAAGTAAGCAAGGTATAAATGAAGAGTTCTCAGGGGAGATTTGATGATCTACAAGGGGAAGAGTAAAAATGACCCTTTTTTCCCCCACTGCTATAATAAAGGAGGTCATTTTCATGTAGTGGATAGGAGGGAGGAAGGAAAGAGGACTTCAACCATCATGGCAAGTTCCTGGATATGTTCTCAGGGTTGTCAGTCATGGGACTGAGACTTTCCTGAAGAGGAGCACTCCTTTGCCAGTGGATAAGAGAAACACCGAAAGGAAGGAAAGAGAGGAATCTGCTCTGATACCCTGAGAGGCAATTGGGGTTGACTTTGTATTCCCAGGGCCTTCAGGATGCACCAGAGCGTGGCTGTGGCACGCTCTGTCAGTTGACCCAAGAACACTCACCTTTGTATGCGATGGATACGATTCCAGAAAGGAAACCCCAAGTTACAGCCAACATTCCCAATACCTTTAAGAACACTGGGGAATTAACTGTTTTCCAGCAAGCCTGTCATTAGAGCCTTTAGACTGGCAGCCACTTTAACAGTGTTTAAATGACTGCCCAACACCTGATGTTTTAAATTTGGTAGAGTCACTTCTAGGGATGAAAGTATCCCCTCCAAAAAAAGAAAGTCCTTTGTACTTACCCCTCTGTTGAGTTGGAACTGGGAACTGGGCGGAAACGCCAAATATGACATAGAAAGTTAGGGTGTGTGGGTCCAGTACCAATGCAGGAACAGCAGCAAACATGATTATATTTTGCTCATGAAGAATTAGAGACACAGACATAGGGAAAGGATAGTAAAGTGGAGTTTATTAAAAGAAAGAAGGAGGAACAGAACTCTTAGGCAGAGAGGGGTCATGAGAATGAGTTGCTGAAGATGAGCTGCAAGGTTTTTTTTTTTGGTTTTTTTTTTTTTTGAGAGTTTTTTTGCTATAGGGCACGTGCACTTGCCGGAAGATGGAGAAAGAGAGAGAGAGACAGAAAGCGAGAGATCACTCCCCAGGAGGGATGGACACTCTGCAATTCCTTCTCCTCCATTCTCCTCTCAGGATCTTGGGCATGCATGCACACACTCCCAGCATGAGTTTAAGCCACCAGGTCTAGGACTCAAATCGCAGTTGACTACATGGGAGTTCAGTGACATAGCCATTAAATCAACTGCTGGTCCCACAAGGGGTTTTTATCTTGGTTAGGAAGGCCTTTGTTTGGGCTTGTTCTTAGGAGGGCCTTGTGTGTGAATTCCCCTCAGGGATTGGGCATGTTAGGTGGTCTGGTAATATATCCTAATTTTGGAGTGGGTATGAAGGTCAGTCAGATTCTCTTTGTTTAAAAGCTTTCGGTTGTCAGATTCTCTTTGTTTAAAAGCTTTGGACCATAAACACCATTGATTAATGGTCACAAGAATTCTTTCATCAGTGAGGCTCATGGCATGGGTGCCCTTTGGCTCTAATTGTGGCTCTTTACCAGGCATTTTGGGCCTATTGTTTTATCTCAGTTTTCATTGGACCTAGGTGGGTTTTCCATCAGACTTAGATTCTGGAGTTAAGAAATTAACAGGCCTTGGACTTTGACTCTGTGTGTGTGTGTTGTGGAAATGTCTGTTATGGTTTGGCCTGGAAAGGCAAGGTTAGGAAGAGGATGATGTAACTTTTCAAAGAGTGGGCTTCAGCTGACTGGCTTTCAGTAACCCTGTTTTGTTCACCGTTCTGTTAGGGCTCCCCTAATGCCTAACTGCCTAGCCAGTCTCTATCTTACCACAATTCTTTCTTCAGTTCTCCATCCCATCAGGATTCTGGACACATGTATAAACACCTGCTGGGAGAAGGACTGAAGTCTCAGTTATCTGTGTGAGATTTGGCTCCCTCTGTGCAGTGTTTAACTTGTGTTAAGGGACTGGCACATTTAAAAATCATTTTTTTTTTTTGACATCTTACTATTTAGAAGAATTTTAGTTTCACCGTAAAATTAAGAGATATAGAGATTTTTATATTGACCATGCCTCCACAAATGCATAGCCTCCTCCATTATTATTTGCATCTTCCTCCAGAGTGATAGATGTGTTACAATTGATGAACCTTCATTGACACATTATCATCACCTAAAATCCATAGTTACCTTCAGGTTCCCTCTTCATATACATTCCTTGAGTTTGGACAAATATATAATGATATATGTGGTATTAGATATGGTATGTGTATATATATTTATGTATACATATTACATGTATGTATGTATATTTTTGTCCACAGTTTCTGGCACACAAGTATTTGCTTTTTTGTCCTGGGTTACTAATGCAGCTTCAGAATAGCTTCAGAAGGATAGAGGTTAAAAACAATATGACTTCCTGCCCTCCTTTCACCTGCCCAAAGGGCAGATCTTAAAAATTCTAATGTTTCCTAGCTTTTTTTTCTTTAAGAATTTATTTAATTTTATTTATCTATCATTATTTTTAAATTTGTTACAGGGCACACTTGCTCATCAGAGAGAGGCAGAGAAAGAGGGAGAAAGTGGAAAAGCTAGCCTCTAGGTCAGGACTGAAACCATGGTCAGCCATGTGGGAGTCCAGTGCCTTATCCATCATGTCACCTGCCAGCCTCTGTTTCTTTACTTTTGATGCTCTCATTCCTGAATGGTCTGACCTCATAACCAGGGATAAGAAATTCCACATGGGCTCATTCCTCCAGGTCCCCAGCTTGGGTACCCTTCTTTCCCAATGGGGACACCCAGTTCGAGACTTTGCCTTCTTATCCCTGCCGGGAGGTGGAGGTGATGGTTTAGGAGGGCTGGAACTGGGCTTGATTGACTCTAGGACCTGGCTAAACATCCTGGGCCCTCCTAGTGGGCCAGGAATCCACCCACGGTTGGGGGGGGTTCTGAGATGTGGGGATTCCTCTGTCCCCTGTGTTCCCCGCCATGAGTTTTGTGGAGTGATGGCTTACTGTGGGCCTCCAGTTGGAGTGGGGCTGGTGCCCAAAACAGCCTGGTGGTCTCCCAGTTTGAAAGTAAGGTGGTGGTGGTGGGTTAGGGGAAATAAATGTGGAGGGGGCCTCCCCAGAGCCCTGTGCTGCTGTTCCTGGTGACATGAAACCTGAGGAGGAGAAACTGGAGCAGAACCCCGGGGAATCCTAGGACATCAAAGCTCTGCAGAAAGAACTCGAGCAATTTGCCAAACTCTGCAAGAATAAGATCTCCCTAGGATATATTCAGGATGATGTGGGGCTCACCCTTGGGATTCTCTTTGGGAAGATGTTCAGTCAAACAACCATCTGCCATTTTGAAGCCCTGCAGCTCAGTTTCAAGAACTTGTGCACGCTTCGCCCTCTGCTGCAGAAGTGGGTGGAGGAAGCTGACTACAAGGAAAATCTTCAGCAGATATCCAAAGTGGAGACTCTAGGGCA
>NW_006160056.1:3606971-3628510 GCF_000334495.1 Tupaia belangeri chinensis
AAAGAGTGAATCAGCATTGAGAATCCTTTCCGGGGCAACCTGTTGAACTTGTTCCTGTGGTGCCCAAAGCTCACGCTGCAGCAGATCGGCCATATCGCCCAGCGTCTCGGGCTCAAGACGTGGTTCCAGTGTGGTTCTGTAACCAGTGCCAGAAGGGCAAGAGGTCGACCAGTGACTACGTACAACGAGAAAATTTCGAGGCTGCTGGGTGTCCTTTTTCGTGGGTATCAGTATTCTTTCCACTCACCCCAGCGCCCCATTTTGGTACTCCAGGCTATGGGAGTCCTCATTTTGCTAAGTTCTCTACTCCTCCGCTCCTTTCCCTGAGGGGAAAGCCTTTGGCTACCTCTCTGTCACCACTCTGGACTCTCCTATGCATTCCAGTTGAGATGCCTGTCCTTCCTTTAACTGGGGAGCAGGGAAAGGGGAAAAGCCAGGGAAAGGCGTTTGTACATGGGCTTTGGGGATTAAGTTCTTCATTTATTAAGGAAGGCATTGGGGGTCACAAAAGTTGGTGGTAGGAAGTTTTGGGGAAATTTGTTGGAGGGAAGTTGAAGCTAAATTATGCTCTTGATTTTTATCCCCAGAACATTCATCCTTTTGTTCTTAAATAAAGCGTGGGACACAGTAAAAAAAAAAAAAACAAAAACAACAAACAAAAACAAAAACAAAAACACACATAGAAAGCCAAAGAATTTGAACAGACAGACTGACCTTACTGGGTTTCTCACTCTATCAGTATTTCACCTCTATGCAGTGAAGCCTTCATAAAAAAAAGAAACCGAGTCCGGGGACTTCTGGACAGTTGGACATGTGGAGGCTCTCAGGAAGGTGAGCAAGAAACTCCTACTTGAGTTGGGCGGAGGATTCCCTGCTGGGTTTCATTGTAAAATTGATTACTAATGCTTTCTGGAGAAGCAGAATCCCAACACATTTGGGGGTCACAGAAATGATCTTTATTGTGAGAGATGAGGAGGAAAACAGTGTGTTTTTTTCCTGACAATGATATGTTCCCATCATTATGGCATAGAGGGTATTTTTGCTGATCTAAAAATCCCCTTTACTCTGCCTATTCATCCCCTGCACCATCTTCTAATCACTGTCCATAGTTTTGCTTTTTTCAAGCGTGTCATATAGTTGGAATCATACAAAATATAGTCTTTTCAGATTGGTGCTTCTTCCATGTCATTTCTTGGCTCAATTATTCATTTCTTTTTTAGGGCTTCGATTAGTGTCCCATTGTCTGAATATGCAGTAGTTTGTCCATTTGCTGACTGAAAGAGGTGTTTCCAAGTTTTGACATTTATAAAGTGGCTGTCAACACCTGTGTGCTATTTTTTGTGAATGTATGTTTTCAGCTCTTTAGGGTAAATACTAAAGAAAGTGATTAAAAAAAAAAAAAGAAAGTGATTGCTGGATCTTATGTTAAGGGTATGTTCAGTTTTGTAAGAAACTGCCAAAGTAGCTGAACAATTTTGCGTATCCACCAGAAATGATAATTCCTATCAAATGTCCTCAATATTTGATAGTGCCGATGTTTTGGATTTTGGACAGTCTAATGAATATGTAGCGATATCTTATTGTGCTGTAGCTCGCATTTTCTTAATGACTAAGGATGATGAACATCTTTTTATGTACTAATTTGCTATCTGTATGTGATCTTTGGTGAAATGTCTACTCACATCTTTTGCTTGTTTTTTAATTGGATGTTTTTTCTATTGAATTTAAGAATTCTTTTCATATTCTGGATACTCGTCCTTTATCAGATATGTGATCCATAAATATTTTCTGATTGTCTATGCTTTTTTTAAATCCTTTTTTGTTAGCACATTATTTAAAAATTTATATTTTATCATTATACATCTCTATAACACACAGTATGGTTTTCAAAGTATGCATGTAGTACATGACAGTGAAATAAGGATATTACCATATACATCATTTTCAACGGAGGACTTGACATTCTTTTGTATGTTAAATGTTTCTTTTCTTTGCCCATTCCACCCACTCTCTGTGGCCCCCCTCCCTATGAGTCTCTCATATCTACACTTACCATCTCCACTATCATATCTTTGGATCCTTCCATATGTGTCATAGAGTGCAGACATTCAGTACATTTTGAATGGGGGTATATAGTGTGTGCCTTTAAAAGTCTAGCTCACTTTGCTTAGCATTAAAACTTCCTTATTTATGGGAGCAGCAGATGGTGTAGCGGTTACATCGCTGGACTCTCACATGGCCGACTGTGGTTCAAGTCCTGGACCTGAAGGCTTGAAACTCCTGACGGGCAAGTGTGTGTACATGTGTGCCCAAAAACCCAAGAGGAGAAGGGATTGTGGCTTGGCCATCCTCCTGAAGGGTGATTTCTTGTTTTCTGTCTCTCTGTCTCTCCTGTGAGCATATGCACCCCACAGCAAAAATCTCTTTTAAAAGAAAAACAACAGCAAGAACTTCCATATTCATCCACTTTGAATCAAATCACAGTCTCATTGTTTTTGTCTGAGTACTAGTTCATGGTATATATGTTCCACAGTTTTTCAACCCAGTCATCAGCTCTGGATACTTAGATTGATTCCATGTCTTAACAGTTGTGAACAATGGTATAATAAATGTGGTTGTGCAAGTGCCTTTCTGACTGAGTGTTGTCCTATCCTTTGAGTAAATACCAAGGAGCAGTATTATGGGTCATATGGTAGTTCTATGTGTGGATTTTTGAGGAACCTCCATATCGTATTTCACAGAGGTTGTGCTTCTTTTGGGGAGAGGTTTTTGCTATAGGGCGCATACGGTCGCCAGAAAGACAGAGACAGAGAGACAAAGCGAGAAATCACCCCCCAGGGAGATGGCCATGCCGCAGTCCCTTCTCCTCTATTCTCCTCTCGGGATCTTGGACACACATGCACATGCACATGCACCCGGCATGAGTTTAAGCCACCGGGTCTGAGACTTGAACTACAGTCGACTACATGGGAGTCCAATGACACAGCCATTATGCTAACTGCTGGTCCCTTACAGAGGTTGTACTAATTTACATTCCCATCAGCAGAGTCAGAGGATTCCCTTTTTACCACAGCTGCTCCAGTACTTGTCGTTCTTTATTTTTTTAACGCAGTTATTCTAACTAGAGTTAAATAGTATCTCATTGGAGTTTTAATTTGCATTTCCTTTAGGAAATGATTTGTTAAACATTTTAAAATATGCCTTTTAGCCATTTGTATATTTTTCTTGGAGAGTTGTCTATTCAGCTTGTTGCCCATTTTTCTGTTGGATTACTCATTTTTTAAGTGGGTGGACTGCATGAGTTCCTTTTGTATTCTTATTATCAATTCATTGTTGAGGAATAGCTTGCAAATATTTTCTACATTCTAAGAGTTGTCTCTTTACTCTAATTGTTGGCTTTTTTCCCCCTCTTTTTCTAAGCAGAAGCTTTTTAGCTTGATGTAATTCCACTTGTCTATTTTTGGGGATTACTGTCTGTGCTTTTAGGTTCTTATTTAAGAAATCTCCAGTGTCCACAAGAGTTTCCCCAATATTTTCAACCAGAAGTTTTATAGTTTGAGGTTTTACATTTAAATTTTTTATCTATTTTGAGTTGGTTCTTGTTAATGGTGATAGAGGTCTAGTTTCATCTTTATGTAGGTGGATATCTAGTTCTTCCAGCACCACTTGCTGAAAAGACTATTTTCCCCACTTCTTTGTCATGTATCCTTTGTCAAAGTTCAGTGGGCTGTATTACTTGGGGTTTATTTTTATATCCTGTATTCTGTTTCATTGGTCTGTGTGTCTGTTTTTGTGTCAGTGCCATGATGTTTTTATTATCACCACTTTGTAATATATTTTGAAGTCGGGTTTTTCCCCCCTCCTAACAGTCTTCTGAACAATGTCTTTATTTGGATGAAGTCCAATTTATTATTTTTCCTTTTATAGGTTATGGTTTTGGTGTCAAGTCTAAGAACTCTCTATGTATTCCTAGGTCCTGAAAATTTACTCCTCTTTTTTCTTGATAGTTTTATATTTTACATTTAAGTTCATGATCCATTTTGAATTAACTTTTTTTTCACAACACGAAATTTAGCTTAAAGTTCATTATTATTATTATTTTTTGTTTATGGATGTCTAGTTGCTTCAGTGTTGTTTGTGGAAAGGCAGTTTTTTCTGCATTGAATTGCTTAGTAAAAACTTAAACAGGTAGGGGCCAGCAAGTGGCATGGTGGTTAAGGCACTGAACTCCCACATGGCCAACCATGGTTCAAGTCCTAGACCTGGTGGCTTACTTTCTCACTTTCTCTCTCTCTCTGCCTTTCTTTCTCAGTCTCTCGCTGGGGAGTGCATGTGCCCTGTAGTAGATTAAAAAAAAAATAATGATACATAAAATGAAATAATTCTTTTAAAAAACAACTTAAGCATATTTGTGTGATTCTGTTTTGGGGTTCTCTCTTCTGTTCTGTTCTGTTGCTCTACCATTACTACACTGTCTTGTCACTGTAGCTATATATTGAGCTCTAACATTAGAAGAATAATTTCTCCCACAATAGTTTCTTTTTAAAGTTGTTTTTAACTATTCTAGGGCCTTTCTTTTTTTCTTTTACATTTTATAATATGCTTGTCTATGACTATAAAAGGTATTTTGGGGATTTGATAGGAATTGTGTTATCAGCTTGGAGATAACTGATGTCCTTACTGTGTTGAACCATTTCAATTTTAAAATATAAATTTAAAATGAATTAAAATGGAATAAAATTAAAAATTCAGTTTCCCAGTCTCAGTAACCATGTTTAAGTGTTTAATAATTACATTGGCTTGTGGCTACTCTTTTGGGCAGTGCAACTCTAAACTTCTATACTCTGTTTCTGGAACACCTCCACATTATTTAGCCTCACCACTTCTAATCCTTTTAGACTTGGCTCAGATGGCACCTGATCCTAATGACCTTTTCTTCCCTGTGCCTCATTTCTAAATCCAAGTCCTCCCACTGAACTCTATTCATTTCTATTTGTGGCAATTATTATTCTCTAACTCCTCTTCATTATTACAGTGTATGGAATTCCCTTGTTACTGTGTGCTTCCTCACTACATTATAAGCTATTCTGAATTAGAAATTATGAGATCATTTGTGTATCCTTGGCACCTGACATTTGTTGTGTACATGGTAAATAATTGGTGAAGTATGAACTATGGGATCACATCATGCTATTTTTATGGCGATTATTTATTTTCTAGAATCTGGGTCTTATACTTTTGGAGCAGGTATCATTTATATATATGTATACTGTTATTATAAATTCCAAACTGTCTTATCATTAGCTAATGTTTGAAGTATAATGAACACTTAGGGGGGGAGGGAGTTTTAACAACAGTGAACATAAATTGCATTCCAAATAGTCTTGATATTTTTGAAAATTTTGGGATAAGTTTGTTTAGATTTGCTTATGTTGACATTTTTTTAAAAAAGTAGTACATTTGTCAAAGAAGGAACAGTAGTGACACTCTGGAATCTCAGAGATAGGAGGACTAATACACAGGCCTAAGCCAAGCTACTTGGCTTGAGCTCATCAGCAAGGACTCTTGCCCAACCTGCTGTGGCAGAGGAGGGGCTCTTCAACTTTCAAGAGCCAATAGTAATCCTGTAATCTCAGAGAAAGAAGGAGCAACAGTGTGACTCTGAAATGTGAGAGAGAGAAGAGAAAGAAGGAGCAACAGGGAGACCATAAAGTCCCACAGATAGAAGGTAGGAGTTGCTGCCTGACGCATGCTGATGCTATTCTTCCCCATCCATGTCCAGTGCCAACAGGCAGGCCTAAGCCAAGCTGCTTAGTTTGAAATCATCACCAGGGACCCCCACTCAGCCTGCTGTGGCAGAGGAGGGGCCCTGTAGTCTGTACACTGCTCAAAATAATCTACCTAATACCTTACATTCTACCTGTCAGTGCAACCTTCATCCACATTGGGAGCAGTTAGGTTTAGGTATACAAGAACTAGACACCTGGAAATAGGAAACTCTGGAGTAATCCTTTCCCCATAACTCCCTCAGCAGTAAGAGGAGAGAAACTTTCTTATGAATACCTAAACCCTAAACTCTTACTGTGGATTCCATATTTCCATTCACAGTAGAGGAGGGAAATTGGCACAGAGCTTATGTTTATTATGAAGTGCAAGAGCACACAGCTACAGAAACAAAGATATAGGAAGAAGAGAGTATACCACCAGATGACTGAAAATCAAAGCAGGGGCTAGAGAAAGAGGAGAAAAATCAGGAAATACATCCTCCTCAAAAGATCATCACTCCTCAGCAACAGTGAATAAAATACACACACATACACAAATGTCAGAAAAAGAAATCAGAATTTTCATTGTGACAGTACTCAACAAGATATAATAGAAAACAGAGAACCAATTGCAGGAGATGAGAAAATCCTTCCATGGCATGATAGAGGAACTCTATAAGGATATAGACACACTGAGAAAGAATCAGACAGAACTTCCAGAGAGAAAGAATATGATGCAGGAAATAAAAACTTCCCTTGAAAGTATCAATGTAGAAGAGTGAATCTCTAACCTTCTAGACAAAATCTCCAGTTTATTCCAAGCAACTGAATAGAATAACCATTAAAAATGAGGACAATATATGGGAAAATCTAAACACCATTAGACAGCCAGATGTTCATGTAATAGGTATTCCAGAAAGTTCAAGAGCCAGGTAAAGACAGAGAAAACACCTTTCATAATACATCAGCTGAACATTTTCCAAATTTAGAGAAGCATGCAGAAAACCAAATCCAGGAGATACAAAGGACACCAAGTAGATATAAGAACATCCTCTCCAAGGCATATCATTACCAAATTTGTAAAAATCAAAGATAAAGAAAAAATTCTAAAATTGGCAAGAGAGTAATGCAAAGTTATATACAAAGGTAACTCCATTAGACTAATATCCAGTTTGTCAGCTGAAACAATACAGGCAAGGAAAGAATGGGAAGACATATTTAAAACTCTGAAATAAAAGCAATTTCAGCCAAGAGTAATATACCAAACAAGATTATCCTTCAACTGGAAAGAAAAGAGAAATGAAACATTCCCAGGTAAATACTGAAATTAGTTATCAAATTGAAACTGGCTCTTTAGGAAATACTTAAGGGACTACTGCCCAGGAAAGCTTAAGAGAGACAAATAGAAGTAAGAAAATACAAAACAACTAGACAAAAAGGATATATCCATACATATTGATAATAACATTGAATGTCAGGACTAAATGTAGATTCAACAGTTTACACACAAGCAGATTCACCATTAAAAATTACTATGATACAATTTTAAATAAAAACATTATACACTATTAGTACCAGCCTTTGCTTGGCAAAAGATATTGTGATCCCAAACATGAGATGGGAAACTCAGCACTAAGTTCCCTATGTAATTGATTTAGTTTCAGAATATCGTAGGCCCTTTAATGTGTCAGTGTCTAATCTTAGCAGAGTCCTGGCAATTGTATTTTAGTACATTACATAGACTCTTCCAGGATCTGGGACCAGCTAGTGGTGTAATGCTATGTCACTGGACTCCTACGTAGTTGACCGTGGTTTGAGTCCCGGGCCTGGTGGCTTGAACTCACACCAGGTGCACGTACATGCATGCCCGAGATCCCAAGAGGGGAATGGAGGAGAAGGGATTGTGGTGTGGCCACCCCCTGGGGATTTATCGCTTTCTGTCTCTCTGTCTCTGTCTTTCTGTTGAGTGCACGTGCCTTATGTCCAAAATTTTAAAAACAAAACAAAACAAAAAAAACATCTCAGATGAGCCTGGCCTTGGTTTGTGCCTTTCCCCCTAGAAATGAATCTGGTGTAAGAAGTATCAGCAGAAAATCATTTTTAGTCAAGGAAATCAGTATTTCAGAGCTGAAGTTCAGTATCCATCTCAGATGAGCCTGACAAATATCATTTATGGTATGAATTTTAGAGCATTTTGTGAAGCCATTGTTATCTTTTATTTGTTTAAAAATACATATTCAGGTGACTTCATTCAGGTGTTAGGGCTTTGGTCATTCCAATTAAGCTGTTAATAGTCACATCTTTTTCCATTTGTCGTGTTACTTTCCAGTTGGCAAGTGATTCTCATTTTATTATGTAGGGCTGTTCCTTTGTCATACACTTTTCCCTCAAGAAGGCATCATTTAGAAGAATAGTTTCATGGATTTGAATACAATTTGAATAGATTTGTATTGGTTATATTGTATATTCATTTTTAGCTTGAAACTTCTCTACAGTTATTATTTTCACAGTTATTGCTCCCATATGTTACTACTAGAACACTGACTCAGGTAAAACTGACCTTGTAAAATATTTGTACCCTGACAAACGTAAACTTGAGTATATGTAATCATTTTCTACTGATTTATATTATGAAATTTAAGATTTGGTGGGGGGGATCGGGCAGGTAGGTGGTGTAGTGGTTAAGGCGCTGGACTCTCACATGGCTGACTGCAGTTCGAATCCCAAACGTGGTTGCTTGAAACTCATGCCAAGTGTATGTGTGTGTATGCCCAAAATCCCAAAAGGAGAATGGAAGAGAAGGGATTGTGGCATGATTTCTCCCCCAGGGGCGATTTCTCATTTTCTCTCATTCTCTGTATCTCTCCAGTGAGTGCATGTACCCTGTAACAAAAATCTTTCTCTCTCTAAAAAAAGGGAAAGATTTGATGGGGGTTAGCTATTCAATATAATTTATTGACAAGTGTATATACTGGTACATTCAGTTTACAAGCTAATGACGTGTAGTGATTAGATATATAAAATAAATAATAGTGTATATACATGTAAACAATTTATTTTTGTATTTTTATGTTTTTGATGTTTTAGTAACTCAGCAATATAAAGAAAACATACTTGCCAACAAGATCTTAATTGAATAGTACATAACATAAAGAGGTCACCCATTTTTCTTTAAACTATTTTCTAGCAAAATAGAATGCATTTTTTCTAGGCTTGTTAGATTCCGGGTCTGTATTATTCATGTAATTAGTGCCAGCTGCTGTAACAGTCCCACAGTCTGGGTCTCTTAATATGATAGAAACCTGTCTTGTTCTTGAACTTTGTAAATGTTTCTATTCAGATAGCTCTCCTGCAGGAAATCTCCTCTAAATAGTGACGGTAGAATCTAAATGTCTTCATCCTCTAAATAGTGACAGTAGAATCTAAATGTCTTCAACAGTTTAGTCATCTGGCTATGTGTGTGTGACCTTTTAGATTTCTAGAATAAATGGGTGCTTTTCAAAACTTTAAATCCCTAAAGCATCTCATTCACTAGCCTTTCATCTCAAGTTTTTTTGATTAGTCTGTTATTTGCTCCCGGTGTTATCCCTTGGCCCAGGCCTTGACTTTCATGTTTTTGATATACAACCTCATGTTAGCTCCCCTCTCTAGCCTCTGGAAGAGTTCAAAATAAGGCAGGATAAAGGCAGTTCATTTGAGCTGGTCCTTCAGGAAGTCACCAAATGGGTTAAAACCAATAACTCCATTTCTCTGAGAAGATCTGTTCTGCCTCCTCTAGTACTTCATACCTATACAGGGGAATGTGGGCTGATGTCTTTAAACCCATTGCTCATCTAGGGTGCTTAGAAATGGGTCATATTAAGTTAAAGTACCACAAAGCTCTCTTAACAAAATTCAGCTTTCCTAACTAAATGTTTTCCTGATTGCTACAAGCTTTCCATTAGTTTGTAGAACTCTGAGAAAGCTGATTCTGACAGTTCTTGGCCAGTTTACTTTGTTGCTGTGTGGGGAGATAGACTATTGGATTTCCCAACTCCATTATTTTAGTGGACATCCAGTTGTACAATTTTTATTTGAGAATAGTACTGTGCTGATGACACTGAGAAAGGAAAAATGATAATAAGAATGTGTTGTTAAGAATAGGCCAATGAAAAGGTATCTGGAAAGAAATGTGCTGTCGGTAATAGTAAATATTACAACTGTTGTGAAAGGCAGATATGTCCGGGTTTGAGGTTAGATTTTTGAATTTGGTGATGCCACAGGTTTAGAGTTTAAAAGTTACTCTGTGGAAGGAATAGAAAAGGGCTTCTGAGGTGTACTCTTTGGAGAACAAGTACTGTCAATGTGTATAAAGAAACTGAAATGAGGGCATTAAAATTTTTTTCTTTTTTTTTCAAAAAGAAAACTATTTTTGGAATTTAGTGTAAGGATGTTAGTTTTTACTTATATAGGTTTCTTTGTGATTTTTAAAATTTGTGTACAATTTATGGGACTCCTGCTTCACAATTAGGTGCTGATTGGTTGGGATTAGAGGAAGGCATAATAATGACAGCAGTGTTTTTCTGCTTAGTTTTTATCAGAATCATTAATTCGTACTAAAAGAAATAAGAAAAACTTGAATGCTGAGTATTATCTTATTTTCTGCTATCTTTTTTTTTTTTTTCCTTCATATTACCATTTTGTACCCCTCTCCAACTCAGGGAGCTTATTTTCTAGTCACCATAATATCAGAGCTTTAAAATCTGCTGAATCAACTTTGAGGCAGACTGGTTAGGTAATAGAATAGAATAGCTAGCAGAAAATCAGTCATGATAAAACATTGACAAAGGAAATGGGATTTGAGACTAATCAGTCCACTCCATCCTGAGAGAAGCCTACATCCCTCCTTGCCCTTTGTTTTTCCTAAAACTAACATTGTAACCTAAAGACAAACGAAAAAGGACAATTGGTATCAAAACCCAAGGCAGGAAAACTCTTAAGTTTGAAATTTTAAAAATCTAGGCCTAATGAAAACTATAAACTAGTAAATTTGACTTAGTGGGAAATTACGGGGAAAAGGACACATACCTCTCGAAAGATAATCGGACACCCCTACCTAAAGGATGTAAAAATTAACCACAACTGGCCACAATTTAAGGCCAAAAGGGCACCCATACCATGAGCCTAAATGATGTAAGAATTCTTGGGATAATTAACCTCTGCTACTTCATATAAGCCTTATAAAAACCAGTGTGAAGTAGGAGGCAGGAACCCTTAGAATATAGTTAAGATGTAGGCCCAAGATGAAATCACAAGATAGCTAAGTTTTGGGATGAAGACACAATAGCTCAGTTGTTGCTGAACTGTTTGATTAACTTAGGACAAAGACCTTTTTTCCTGGAACCATCATATTCTTGGAAAAAGGTAATGGTTTTTATAGCCCAAATCTTTTAGGCAAAGAGACTCTTGACCTTCATACCAATTTCAATATTAGGAAGAATAATTGGACCCATCCAGCATGTGACTCCCCCTCCTCAGTCATGAGGAAACCACATGCACCACCTGAGAACAAGCATGATCAAAACCCCTCTGACCCAGATTAAAACTCCATGCTCCAGTTCCTTGATGGCAGCCTACTCAGGATCCGCTCTCTGCTTGGGAGCTTTGCTCTTTCTTCTCTCTCTTAATAAACTGTGCTTGCTTACCTATGTCCACAATTCTATTTCTTTGTGAGCTATGAGCAAGAACCCCTGTCTCGCTGTGAATTCTAAGTCTAATCACCCCTGCCCTTCCACATTCCCTGTGTCAACTTGCACAACTGATTTTTACAAATTCTTTCTACTATCTAATCTATACTCAGAGTATAGGTTATCCAATTCTCTATTACTTTCATTTCCCTTTCAGTCTTCTGTCATATTTAAAATCATACAGGCCTACAGATAATTTATAAAAAGGTGATAAGATAAAATTCCAGTGACTCTTGCCAGTTGCCAAGGTCAAATACCAGAGGCATTTAATTTTAACTATTTGGAACTACCAAAAATTCCACTAAATTTCAAAAGTGTATTTAAAAATATAATTTAGATTGAGTCATAATCTCTTGGGAATTTCAAAATAATTTCTCTCTAGTGATTTATAAGTTTTTTTTTTTTTTTAAAAAACTCCATCTATAATTAGACTGGAAAAGGGAGAATATGATCAGGGAAGTTTTAATTGCTCCCAAAGTGTGTTTTACCAAAGTAATAACATTTTTTTTGGGGGGGGGGAGAGGTTTTTGCTATAGGGCACATATGCTCACCAGACAGAGAGAGACAGAGAGACAGAAAGGCTCCCATATGTTACTACTAGAACACTGACTCAGGTAAAACTGACCTTGTAAAATATTTGTACCCTGACAAACGTAAACTTGAGTATATGTAATCATTTTCTACTGATTTATATTATGAAATTTAAGATTTGGTGGGGGGGATCGGGCAGGTAGGTGGTGTAGTGGTTAAGGCGCTGGACTCTCACATGGCTGACTGCAGTTCGAATCCCAAACCTGGTTGCTTGAAACTCATGCCAAGTGTATGTGTGTGTATGCCCAAAATCCCAAAAGGAGAATGGAAGAGAAGGGATTGTGGCATGATTTCTCCCCCAGGGGCGATTTCTCATTTTCTCTCATTCTCTGTATCTCTCCAGTGAGTGCATGTACCCTGTAACAAAAATCTTTCTCTCTCTAAAAAAAGGGAAAGATTTGATGGGGGTTAGCTATTCAATATAATTTATTGACAAGTGTATATACTGGTACATTCAGTTTACAAGCTAATGACGTGTAGTGATTAGATATATAAAATAAATAATAGTGTATATACATGTAAACAATTTATTTTTGTATTTTTATGTTTTTGATGTTTTAGTAACTCAGCAATATAAAGAAAACATACTTGCCAACAAGATCTTAATTGAATAGTACATAACATAAAGAGGTCACCCATTTTTCTTTAAACTATTTTCTAGCAAAATAGAATGCATTTTTTCTAGGCTTGTTAGATTCCGGGTCTGTATTATTCATGTAATTAGTGCCAGCTGCTGTAACAGTCCCACAGTCTGGGTCTCTTAATATGATAGAAACCTGTCTTGTTCTTGAACTTTGTAAATGTTTCTATTCAGATAGCTCTCCTGCAGGAAATCTCCTCTAAATAGTGACGGTAGAATCTAAATGTCTTCATCCTCTAAATAGTGACAGTAGAATCTAAATGTCTTCAACAGTTTAGTCATCTGGCTATGTGTGTGTGACCTTTTAGATTTCTAGAATAAATGGGTGCTTTTCAAAACTTTAAATCCCTAAAGCATCTCATTCACTAGCCTTTCATCTCAAGTTTTTTTGATTAGTCTGTTATTTGCTCCCAGTGTTATCCCTTGGCCCAGGCCTTGACTTTCATGTTTTTGATATACAACCTCATGTTAGCTCCCCTCTCTAGCCTCTGGAAGAGTTCAAAATAAGGCAGGATAAAGGCAGTTCATTTGAGCTGGTCCTTCAGGAAGTCACCAAATGGGTTAAAACCAATAACTCCATTTCTCTGAGAAGATCTGTTCTGCCTCCTCTAGTACTTCATACCTATACAGGGGAATGTGGGCTGATGTCTTTAAACCCATTGCTCATCTAGGGTGCTTAGAAATGGGTCATATTAAGTTAAAGTACCACAAAGCTCTCTTAACAAAATTCAGCTTTCCTAACTAAATGTTTTCCTGATTGCTACAAGCTTTCCATTAGTTTGTAGAACTCTGAGAAAGCTGATTCTGACAGTTCTTGGCCAGTTTACTTTGTTGCTGTGTGGGGAGATAGACTATTGGATTTCCCAACTCCATTATTTTAGTGGACATCCAGTTGTACAATTTTTATTTGAGAATAGTACTGTGCTGATGACACTGAGAAAGGAAAAATGATAATAAGAATGTGTTGTTAAGAATAGGCCAATGAAAAGGTATCTGGAAAGAAATGTGCTGTCGGTAATAGTAAATATTACAACTGTTGTGAAAGGCAGATATGTCCGGGTTTGAGGTTAGATTTTTGAATTTGGTGATGCCACAGGTTTAGAGTTTAAAAGTTACTCTGTGGAAGGAATAGAAAAGGGCTTCTGAGGTGTACTCTTTGGAGAACAAGTACTGTCAATGTGTATAAAGAAACTGAAATGAGGGCATTAAAATTTTTTTCTTTTTTTTTCAAAAAGAAAACTATTTTTGGAATTTAGTGTAAGGATGTTAGTTTTTACTTATATAGGTTTCTTTGTGATTTTTAAAATTTGTGTACAATTTATGGGACTCCTGCTTCACAATTAGGTGCTGATTGGTTGGGATTAGAGGAAGGCATAATAATGACAGCAGTGTTTTTCTGCTTAGTTTTTATCAGAATCATTAATTCGTACTAAAAGAAATAAGAAAAACTTGAATGCTGAGTATTATCTTATTTTCTGCTATCTTTTTTTTTTTTTTCCTTCATATTACCATTTTGTACCCCTCTCCAACTCAGGGAGCTTATTTTCTAGTCACCATAATATCAGAGCTTTAAAATCTGCTGAATCAACTTTGAGGCAGACTGGTTAGGTAATAGAATAGAATAGCTAGCAGAAAATCAGTCATGATAAAACATTGACAAAGGAAATGGGATTTGAGACTAATCAGTCCACTCCATCCTGAGAGAAGCCTACATCCCTCCTTGCCCTTTGTTTTTCCTAAAACTAACATTGTAACCTAAAGACAAACGAAAAAGGACAATTGGTATCAAAACCCAAGGCAGGAAAACTCTTAAGTTTGAAATTTTAAAAATCTAGGCCTAATGAAAACTATAAACTAGTAAATTTGACTTAGTGGGAAATTACGGGGAAAAGGACACATACCTCTCGAAAGATAATCGGACACCCCTACCTAAAGGATGTAAAAATTAACCACAACTGGCCACAATTTAAGGCCAAAAGGGCACCCATACCATGAGCCTAAATGATGTAAGAATTCTTGGGATAATTAACCTCTGCTACTTCATATAAGCCTTATAAAAACCAGTGTGAAGTAGGAGGCAGGAACCCTTAGAATATAGTTAAGATGTAGGCCCAAGATGAAATCACAAGATAGCTAAGTTTTGGGATGAAGACACAATAGCTCAGTTGTTGCTGAACTGTTTGATTAACTTAGGACAAAGACCTTTTTTCCTGGAACCATCATATTCTTGGAAAAAGGTAATGGTTTTTATAGCCCAAATCTTTTAGGCAAAGAGACTCTTGACCTTCATACCAATTTCAATATTAGGAAGAATAATTGGACCCATCCAGCATGTGACTCCCCCTCCTCAGTCATGAGGAAACCACATGCACCACCTGAGAACAAGCATGATCAAAACCCCTCTGACCCAGATTAAAACTCCATGCTCCAGTTCCTTGATGGCAGCCTACTCAGGATCCGCTCTCTGCTTGGGAGCTTTGCTCTTTCTTCTCTCTCTTAATAAACTGTGCTTGCTTACCTATGTCCACAATTCTATTTCTTTGTGAGCTATGAGCAAGAACCCCTGTCTCGCTGTGAATTCTAAGTCTAATCACCCCTGCCCTTCCACATTCCCTGTGTCAACTTGCACAACTGATTTTTACAAATTCTTTCTACTATCTAATCTATACTCAGAGTATAGGTTATCCAATTCTCTATTACTTTCATTTCCCTTTCAGTCTTCTGTCATATTTAAAATCATACAGGCCTACAGATAATTTATAAAAAGGTGATAAGATAAAATTCCAGTGACTCTTGCCAGTTGCCAAGGTCAAATACCAGAGGCATTTAATTTTAACTATTTGGAACTACCAAAAATTCCACTAAATTTCAAAAGTGTATTTAAAAATATAATTTAGATTGAGTCATAATCTCTTGGGAATTTCAAAATAATTTCTCTCTAGTGATTTAAAACTTGTTTTTTTTTTTTTTTAAAAAAAAAACTCCATCTATAATTAGACTGGAAAAGGGAGAATATGATCAGGGAAGTTTTAATTGCTCCCAAAGTGTGTTTTACCAAAGTAATAACATTTTTTTTTGGGGGGGGGGAGAGGTTTTTGCTATAGGGCACATATGCTCACCAGACAGAGAGAGACAGAGAGACAGAAAGCGAGAAATCACCCCCCAGGGGGAATGGCCACACCGCATTCCCTTCTTCATTCTCCTCTTGGGATCTTGGGCATGCACACACATGCGCCCAGCATGAGTTATAAGCCACTGGGTCCGGGACGCGAACTATGGTCGACTACGTGGGAGTCCAGTGACATAGCCATTATGCTAACTGCTGGTCCCAATAACATTTATTTTTTAATTGGAAAATAATAATAGTATATTATAGAAATAATTGAAAATAGAAGCACTAGAACTATTTCCTATAGCATATTGGTTTAAATAATGTTAACAATTTTTATGTTTATTAGTTTATTAGTATAGCAATTTTAAGAAATCTTAGAGTTGAGCATTCAATTTTATGAATATGTTTAAAATATTCATGTTTTACTGTTATGTGAGGATTAGTATAAAAACTTATCTATATGCACTCGAGACTGTGTACACACACACACACACACCCCTTGGAAGTTTGGGCCTAGTTCAGTGAGGTGGGAAAATTCATTGAGGGATAAAGGACCACAAAGCCTGTGGGATACAGAATCTCTACTTCTCTTTATTTCTTATATTCTTGATCTTACAAAACAAATGAGAAAGGTGTTAGAGAATCCTGGTGGAAGTCCCCTTTATTCAGTACAGGGCATGAGATTTTCAGTTCGCACAGTCATTGTCTTACTCTTTTTGGTACTGTAGTGACTAAGAATTTTGGTAATAGCAGTTGTTCTGGTTTCAACATATTTAAAACTAAGGTCTGTTTCAACATAATGAAGATCACATATGAAAAGCTATACATAATATTTACTCAGTGTTGAAAACCTGAAAGCTAGAAACAAGATAAGGATGCCTGCTCTTACCACTTCTTTTCAGCGTAATAGTGGCATTCCTAGCCAGAGCAATTAGGCAAGAAAAGACATTAAAGGCACCCAGATCAGAAAGGAAGAAGTAAATTCTCTTCTATGTGGAGACCACATGATCTTATACAAAGAAAACCATAAAATTTCACCAAAAGCTGTTAGCACTAATAAGTAAATTCAATAAAGTTGTAGGATACAAAATCAGCATATAAAAATATTTCACTTGTGGGGAACCAGCAGTTAGCGTAATGGCTATGTTGCTGGACTCCCACGTAGTCGACCGCAGTTCGCGTCCCGGACCCGGTGACTTAAAACTCACGCCGGGCGCGTGTGCGTGCGTGCCCAAGATCCCGCGAGGAGAATGGAGGAGAAGGGATTGCGGCGTGACCAGCCCCCCTGGGGTGTGATTTCTCGCTTTCTGTCTCTCTGACTCTCTCTGTCTGTCTGGCGAGCGCATGCGCCCTATCGCAAAAAACCTCTCAAAAAAAAATTTCACTTGTGTACACTCATTAAAAAAAAACTATTTGAAAAGGAAAAAAGTAATTCTGTTTACAATAGTCTCAAAAGAATAAAGTATTTAGTAATAACCTTACTAAGGAGATGACAGACCTGTATATTGAAAACACTATTGAAAGAAATTTAGAAAAGACATAAATCGAATGAAATCTAGTGTTCATGGATTAGAAGAATTAAAATTGTCAAAATGTTCATACGACCCACAGCTATGGACAATCTGTCAATGCCTTTCAGAATCCTAGTGGCATTTTTTTTAAAACCAGAAGTAGAAAGAAAATTGTAAGATTCATATGGAATCAGAAAGGGCCCTGAATAGTTGAAAAAAATTTTACAAAAGAATGAAGCTGAAGTCATTGTTATACAAAGGAGACCTCTAACATATTTCCTGATTTTAAAATATTATGAAGCTACAGTAATTAAAATAATATGGTATTGTCATAAAGACAGACCTGTAGAACAGGATAAAGAGTACAGGAAAAAAACTGCCATAGGCAGTCAGCTAATCTTTGGCAGGTTTCCAAAAATGTATAATGGAGAAAGGATAGTCTATTAAATAAATGGTATGGGGAAAACTATTTTCTTGTACAAGAATGCAGTTGGGTCTTATCTTGCATGATCCAAAAAAACCAACACAAAATTGATTAAAATCTTAAAACATAGACTTGACACTAAAGTTTGCAAAAGAAAACATACTGGAAAAGCTTCATGACATTTGTTCTTGGCAATGATTTTTTTGGATATGACACCAAGAGAACAGACAACAAGGCAAAAAATAAAATTGGGACTTCATTAAACTGTACAGTGAATGAAACAATGCTAGAGACAACCTACACAATGGGAAAAGCTATGTGCAAACTATACATCTAATAAGGGATTAATTTCTAACATGCATAAGGAACACCTTTATCACAATACCAGAATATCAAATAACTTGAGAAGATGACTAACTCCTCCATGGGAGCTGAGAACTAGTGCTTTCAAAGAATAAGGATAATCAAGATTTTCTGTTGAGACTTCACCCACTAGCCCCCATTCTTGAGTAGAGGGGCAAAGGGCAGGCCTTCAGAAGAGTGACTCCTTCGTGGGATCTGAGAACTAGTGCTTTCAGGAACTAAGAGTAATGAAGATTTTCTGCTGTGAATTCACTCTCCAGCCCCCATTCTCAAGTGGTAGGGCACACTGTATCCTTCAAAACCACCACAGTTTTTATTTTTTGCTTTCTTTTAGAACAAATAAATTTTTGTTGCTTTTTTTCCTTTTTCTTTCTCTCACTCCATCTTTTATTATTTTTTCTCTTTCTCTATTTTCTTATCCTTTTTCATTTACCCCATCACTTTGCTGCTTAACCTCCACTCACAGAGTGTCTAGACAGGTCTAAGTGAACTGTAGCCAAACATCCAAATACTATTAGGATCAACATATTCCTCAATTCCCACTGAATCACCCACACAAAATGAGGAAAATAGAACAGCAAAGAGATTGCAGATCTCCTTCTCCTACAAGCCTCTGAATGCTCAGATTGAACTTCTAGAAATTAGGAAGAAATATATGACCCATCAGGTGACTATAAATCACTGCAGAGACACAATATGAGAAATCAAGAAAAGACTTCCCCTCCAAAGGAAAAGAATAACTTCTCTGCATCCACAGACAGTACAATGGAACTTATAGAAACGTCTGATAAAGAACTTAGAATATTCATAGTGATAAAGCTAACAAAGATGCAAGAGAAGAGAGCCAGTGAACTCCAGGAGAGGAAGGAGAAAAGAGCTGATGAGTTCCAGGAGGTGAAGTTTTTACATGATCTGAAAGAGGAAATACACAACATAAAATAGAATCATATGGAACTGTTAGAGATGAAGGCTGTAATACAGGAAGTCAAAACCTCCCTTGAAAGTATTAAAAACAAAATATACAGAAGATCGAATCTCAGAAGAAAACAGAATTGCTGACCTAAAATATTCATCATGAAGACTGAGAAAATAGCCCCCCCCAAATGAGAATAATATACAATAAATACTAGATACCATTAAACATCCAAGCATCTGGATAATCATTATCCTAGAAGGTGAAGAGACTAAGAAGGGCATTGATAATCTCTTCCATGAAATCCTGAAAGAAAACTTTCCATACCTAGAGAGGCATTCAGAGATCTAAGAAATACAAAAGACCCCGAATAGAATCAACCCAAGAAGATCTTCTCCAAGACACATACACACACACACACACACACACACACACATATACATATTAAATAATATATAATATTAATATATATAATTATATATGTAATTTATATTTTTCATATATATATATAAACAAATTCACATATATATATGTGTGTATATATATATTTATATAAACAAGAAATGGTGAATTATTTGTTGACCATAACATATATGATTAAGCCACTATACAATGTATTCTGGATGGAAATCGCATTTTGTATGTTGAGATGATCAGTGAATGAATGTAAAATAAATTAATTTAAAAAACAATATCAAATAACTTGATTAAGAAATAAGCAAAGAATAGATACTTTTTCAAAGAGGAGATACAAATGAAAAATAGATATATGAAAATATGCTCAACATTACTAATGGTCAGAGAAATGCAAGTTTAACTATTATGAAATGGCATCTTTTATTTAGGATGATTGTTACTAGAAAAGAAAGCTAATTTTGGCAAGGAAATGAAATTGGAAACTTGTACACTGTTTTTGAGAATCTAAAATGGTACAGTTGCGAGATCCAAGATGGCAGCCAGCAGGAAGTTGATGAAGGAGCTTGTAGAAATCCACAAATGTGGAATGAAATACTTCCATAACATCCAGATTGATTAAGCTAATTTATTGACTTGGCAAGGACTTATTGTTCCTGAAAACCCTCCATATGACAAGGGGGCCTTCAGAATCGAAATCAACTTTCCAGCAGAGTACCCATTCAAACCACCAAAGATCACATTTAAAACAAAGATCTGTCACCCAAACATTGATGAAAAGGGGCAGGTCTGTCTGCCAGTAATTAGTTCTGAAAACTGGAAACCAGCCATCAAAACCGACCAAGTAATCCAGTCCCTCTCAGCACTGGTGAACGACCCCCAACTCAAGCACCCCCTCCTTGCTGATCTAGCTGAAGTATACTCTAAAGACCATAAAAAATTCTGTAAGAATGCTGAAGAGTTTATAAAGAAATATGGGGAAAAGCGACCTGTGGACTAAAATCTGCCATGATTGAGTCCAGCAAGTGTGAGCAGAGACCCCGAGCACTGCATCAGACACTCCGCAAAGCAGGACTCTGGAAAATTGACACATGTCACCACCTGGTGTTCACTTGTGGCAGTTACTAGCTTTTTACAGTTTTCTTAATCAAAAGTGGTCTAGGTAACCTGTAAAGAAAGGATGAAAAATTTAAGATGTTTTAAGAAAATAAATAAATAAAATGGTACAATTGTTATAAAAAGTAGTATGGAAGTGTTTCATAATATTAAAAATAAAACTACCAGCACCCAAACATCTGGATAATCAATGTCCCAGAAGGTGAAGAAGCTAATAAGGGCATTGACAATCTATTCCATGAAACCCTAGAAGAAAACTTTCCAAACCTAGAGAGCCAATCAGCTATCCAGATTCAAGAAATACAAAGGACTCCTCATAGAATCAATCCAAGAAGATCTCCAAGACACATCATAGCCAGGTAGGCCAAATCCACAGGCAAAGACAAGATACTAAAATTGGCAAGAGAGAAATGTCAGGTTACTTACAAAAGTTATCCCATCCAGAAAACATCAGACCTCTCATTGGAAACAATGTGAGCAAAGTAAGAGAAAAATATTTTCAAAGTGTTAAATGGAAAACAGTTTCAACCAAGAATATAATACCTGGCAATATTATCCTTCATATGGGAAAAAAAGATAAAAAAATTCTCAGATAAACAAAACCTGAAAGAATTTACCAACACCAAACCAGCTCTTCAAGAAGTTCTGACGGGAGTGCTTTACCAGGAAAACTAAAGACACACAGAAATAAGAGAACAAAAAGCAACCAAGAAAATGACCAACTTATTGCTAGGGACAAGTCTGGACATATTAATAATAGTGTTGAATGTTAACTTCCAGGATTTAAACAGAAAGATTGGGCCACAGTAACAGTGCAAATTAAAAGAAAAGTGATTAATTACATGAGACTGAACTGTTTACACAAAATTTTATGACTTTTGACTAAAATATTACTGATTTTTTTTACTATGCTTTATTTTCCAGATTTAAGGAATTTTCTTTCTTTTGAGTTGTTGATAGGTTC
>NW_006160056.1:3628526-3636747 GCF_000334495.1 Tupaia belangeri chinensis
AAATGTTATTTGTTGGTTTGTTTTTCTGAATTGAAACATAAACTTTTCTCCCTCCTGACCCCTCTGGAATTGGAAAATATTTGTGAGTATTCTCATTTTGTAGCAGAAGGGTTATTTGCATAAGTTCAATAATACCTGATGCTTTGCATCAGGAAACAATAACAAAACAAGACCCCAACCCCCCCCCCAAAAAAAACAAACAAACAAATAATACTACCATGTGATTCACCAGTCCCCTTCTGGATAGTTATCTAAAAGAATCGAAATCAGAGTCTTGATAAGATATTTGTAATCCTGTATTTATGGCAGTACTGTTTAGACTATTTACTATATGGGAATAAACTAAATACCCACTGAAAAATTAATGGATAAGAAAATGTGTGTGTGTGTGTGTGTGTGTGTGTGTGTGTGTGTTTGTATTTATGTATGCATGTGTACACATGTATCCATCCTTTCAATTGCATACTATTCAACCTTTAAAAAGGACATTCTACTATATATGACAACTTGGACAAAACTAGAAGATACTAAGACAGTAACAGAATGAGAAATACTGTGATTCCACATATGCAAGTTATAAAATATCAAACTCAAAGAGGCAGAAAGTAGAATGGTAATTGACAACGACTGTGGGTAGAGGGAAGTGGACAATTGTTCAAAGGGTTTAAAGTTTCAGTTATGCAAGATGGAATACATTCCAGAGATCTGCTGTAGGATGATGTGCCTATAGTTAATACTGTATACTAGAGACTTTATGAGGATAAATTTCACATGGTAAATTATGTATTTACCACAAAAACATAAAAATAGTACAACAAAACCCTTATACTCTAGCAGGTCAGATTGCCTTCAGAAATAGATTCTAAGGTTCAGCTTAGCTAAGTGAAATGTATATTAGATTTAATCATGTGTGACCTGTTTTTCTCTTCATTATTGTGATAATTAAGAATGGTTTGTTATGGAAATTAAGATTTATGTTTTATTCAAAGAATTCTACAGTTAAATTGTATTTAAAAGTCTTTAAAGGTAGGTTCCTAATTGTTTGAGAAATTACTTTTAAAAAGTGATAAGAGTTATATATATAAATGGCAAATTTGTTTTGTAAAAGAGAATAATATTTTTTTTGGAGAGTTTTTTTTTTTTTTTTTTTTTTTTGCTTTAGGGTGCATGTGCTCACCAGAAGGAGAGAGACAAAGAGACAGAAAGCAGGAAGTCATCTCACAGGGGTGATTTTTTTCTTCTCCATTCTCCTCTCGGGATCTTAGGCACGCACACACATGTGCCAGGCATGAGTTTAATCCACTGGTCTGGGACTTCAACCGCGGTCGAATACATGGGAGTCCAGCAATATAGCCATTACTCTAACTGCTGGTCCCAAGAGAATAATTTTTCTTAGGTAGAGAGAGTCTACTTCAGTATGGTCTAACATTTATGAGAAATAAGCCAGTAGTTTTACAACTTGGCTTGGGATCCTCTATCAATATATAGGCATATACATTATAAATGATCAGAAATTGTTTTCATTTTGAGTTGTTTTATAAATTGGCCATGAGGAAATGTTTCAAAATGTACCTTGTTTAATGTCTTGAAGTTGTACTTATAATGGTGAAATTTTTTACTGTGAGATTATATAAATCTAGTCTAATGTATTTATGTCTATGTATTTCCCAGAAACTTGACTATGTTAAATGTGTATATATGTCATATTGATATATAATGTATATTGTTGAACACATTTTTTTCTTTTGTTTTTTTTTTTTTTTGAGAGATTTTTGCTATAGGGTGCGTGTACTCACTAGAAAGACACAGAGAGAACAGAGAGATAGAAAGCGAGAAATCACCCCCCAGGAGGGAATGGCCATGCTGCAATCCCTTCTCCTCCATTCCCCTCTCGGGACCTTGGGCACACACGCACATGAGCCCAGCGTGAGTTTAAGTCACTTTGTCCGGGACTCGAACCACGGTTGGCTACATGGGAGTTCAGCAAAATAACCATTACACTAGCTGCTGGTCCCAAACACTTTTCTTAAGTTAATAAATTAATAGTTGTTATTTTCATTCTGAGATTATGTTCAATAAATTGAATTTTCACTTTATTTTATTTCATTTAAAAAAACTGTTTTTTAAAAGTTTTTGCCATAGTGCACGGTCAGTCATCAGAGAAAGAAACAGTGAGAGTGAAAGTGAGAAATCACCTGGCAAAGGGATGCCACACCATAATCCCATCTATTCCATTCTCCTCCTGGGATATTTGGGCATGGTCACACTGTGTCAGGCTTGTTTCAAATTGCCAGGTCCAGAACTTGAACTGTGGTGGGCCATGTGGGAGTTCAGCACTTTAACCATTGTGCCTAAATCTGCATTATAACATAACAAATATTTTATTGAGGAAAGTATCTTCCAAACTGTTTGTTCCTTCTGAATATTATCTTTTGAAGTTTTTTAAATTTAAGATATAAAATTGCCTGATCTTTATAGTCACTTTAATTTTATGATGATAATTTTTAGAAACTGGAAGTTTTCTTCCTACAAATTATGATTATCTTTATTGAAATTTACTTTGGTACTAAGCAAAGTTCCATTATACTGTATTACTTTCTTCTTCAACAGACATTCAATTGATTGTCAATAATATCCCAGGGTCTATGTTAGCTTTTCATCTTTAGACTAGGAATAGATTTTCCAAATATTTACTGACGTGAAGTATGTAACACACTTTATGGTGTGACATTTGAGAATATTGGAATTTTTATTTGAATTCTTTATTAAATCTTAAAATATCTGCCCAGGCTATTATAAAGCTGTCTAAAAATTTGAGTTTAAAATAATTCTTAGAAGTTTTGTTTTGGTTTGTTAACATTTATGGGCATATAACATAGTTCCTTCTGTGGTTTTATTTGGTTGTGAGAATTAGGAGAGCATGAGTCAAACTGACCAAAATTGTGTATCATTGTGACTACATTCAGTTTCTTGGTGTTATAGTAGTGCCTTTGTTGAAATTTATAGGTAAGAAAAGATACAATCTTTTGGTAAAAAGTTCTTCAGAGCATCCCTTTCATACTGTTTCTTCCCATTAGCCACTTAAAACATTTCAAATATATTAGTAGATGTTTAGAAGGTTCATAGACATTAGAGGGGAGAATAAAGAGTAGTGTGTAGTTATTTATGTTAAATAGAACCCATCTTCTGCACTGGCTGTAACTTACGTGCATATTTGTATGGAAATTGAAAGGATGCAGCCTTTGTGAAGGATGAAGTGAGGAAAAGGAGAACATTAAATCATGATAGCTGTAGTTTTCAAAATTTAGGATACATAAGAATCATCGGTAGGGTTTCTTTTTAAAAAAATATTATTTTTAAAGTTTGTTTCTTAAAAGAAAGGAGAGAGGGAGGCAGACAAGCACTTTTGATGGGATCATCTTCTGTGAACCCTGTCCCAGCCTTCCAGCCAGCCAGAATTAGGGTGCATTCACACACACCAAGTATATTTCACATACATCAGATCCAATCCCTAGTCTTTCCTGCAGCTCCAGAATTGCAGGGTAGCATACTACTGTCTGCACCACTCTAGCTGACTCTGGAGGGCTCCATAAAACACATATTCTTGAGTCGTACTTGTAGTTTTTTTTTGTTGTTGTTGTTGTAAAAAAGCTATACATGCATTTCAATTACTTTTTGCATCAAAACAAACTTAGATTTTCACTCCATTTTTCCACAAACTTATTGAAGCCTCCCTCAAATAGCTGATTTTTATTTATTATCATCATAACCTTGTTTATATTACATTGGATTACATATAACTTTACAGTGTATTACATTGCATTTTCAAAAGGAAATGCCATTCATGTCAGTCAATACAGAGACATTAATCTCCCCACTTCATCATTCAATGTCTTTTCAATGTTTTTCCCCATCATCATTGTTATTATTATTCCAATTATATTTTTAATCAGTCAATTACTATTTCTCATTTTGCTTGTAAAACGACTTTACCTATCATGAAATAATTCTCAGACCAATCCAGTTGAGAATACTATACATGTCATCAACAGGTAATAAGCCATATCTGTTTCCCATAACATCCTGCCTCTCTATTTGTTCTCTTGCTATCTTTCTCTATCTTCTTCACCCCCCCCCATTCCACACTGTCTTATTCTCTTTAAGTACTTTCACTGCTTTTATGTCCTCCAATATTTTGCTCTCGTCGTACTTGTAGTTTTTGATTCTGTGTATCTGGGACAAAGTTAGAGATGTGCATTTCTAACAAGTTCCCAGGCAGTGCTGATTCTCATTGTTCTCTGTCTTAAAGACTTACAGTAGAGAGAGAAGTGAACCAAGAAAATCAGAAGAATGATTCCATTCCTTCATTTTAGGAATGGAAGGCAGGTTGGTAATCTAAGAAATAATTAGGGAATGTATACATGGAAAATTGGATTTAGTTTGGGAATTCCTATTGTACCTGCCAAAAGATATCATCAAACATTCTTTCCACCCCCCCCCAAATTTTTGTTTACATAGTTCAAAACTCAAGTAGTATTAAAGCATTTATAATAAATAACATTGCTTCTTTACATCCATTTCTGCAATTTGCTTTCCAGAAGCAACTTTTTTTTTTTTTTTAAGTTTTTTGCTCTAGGGTATGTAAGCTCACCAGAGACAGACAGAGAGAGAAGAAAAGTCAGAAATTAGCCCCTGTGGTGGGATGGCCACACCACAAACTCTTCTCCACTCTTCTCTCAGGATTTTGGGCATGCATGCACATGTGTCTGGTGTGTTTTTCAAGCAACTGGGTCTGGGACTCAAACTGCACAGTTAGCCTTGTGGAATCCAGTGCCTTAACCACCATACCACCTGCTGGCTCCAGAGGCAATCATTTTTAATTCTTGACTTAAGACACATGATCAGACTTTCAGCTGGTGGGTCAGACACATATACAATACCTTTCTAATCTATGTATAATTACTTAGAATAAAACAAAATAAATTTGAAGGCATCTGGTTTGCAGTACAAAAAAAAAAGAAAGCACAAACCATTCTAGTATGCAAATAAATAGAATTGAATAAATTGTGATGAAGTCATATATGTAAAAATATCATTGATATTGATCTTAATATACTATCTAGGTTGCTTGTGGTGGTTAATGGTGTATCTCAAAGTATAAGGGCTTTTATATCATAAATCTCTATCTCTCTGTCTCAATGTTTCTTGTAAATTATTAGATTTATGACAAAGAAGGAGGACAAGGGGGAGGGAATAGCTGGAGTAGAAGTTTAGTATCAGGATAAAGAAGATTAAAGAAATTATCTAATTAAAAAGATGATTTAGTATTTACTCGATTCATTGTTTATTGTCTACTGTATGAATAAACATTCTCCCTGCCAAGTAGAAGCGTTAGTCTGTGACAGATATATAAACAATAGAAAAAGAAACTGATAGATGCCATGATAGAGTTGCTTACATATATAGGGGGGCTGTAGGACAAGTACATACCTATTATATTTTTTTGTTTTGTTTTGTTTTAGAGATTTTTACTATAGGGCACATTTGCTCTCCAGAGAGACAGAAACAGAAAGTAAACAACCACCCTTCAGGGAGACAGCCATGCTACAATCCCTTCTCTTCCATTCCCTCGGGATCTCGGGCATGTACACACATGCACCTAGAGTGACTTTTAAGCCACTGGGTCAAGGACTTGAACTGCAGTCAACTACGTGGGAGTCTAGCGACATAACCATTTACACCATCTGCTGGTCCCTTATACTTATTTAAGTTGAAAACAATTTTGTACTGTCTAACTGGGGTTGGTTGATATAATTTAATTTTTTTCTTTTTTTAAAATTTAATTTTCTTTTATACATTCAATCACATTATTTAGCTTACAAAGTGAATATTTCAACATTTGAACATTTCTCCCTAGTCCAGTTGATAAAACTATAAAATAGCTTCAACAGATAAATACCACATTTCTTTGTCCCAGTAATGCTTTGCCTCTCTATTTTTCTTCTAAATGTCCTTCCTCAGACTCTTTCATACACACTATATCTGGTATTCATCTCTATTTACTGTGTTTATCCTTTAGTCAGTCTCAGTCATACAGTGCAGACACTTGGTATATATTAAGTGGGGGCATACAATGTCTCTCCTTCATAGTTTGGCTTGCTTCATTCAGCAGTAAATCTTCCATATTCTTTCACTTTCTGTCAAAATCTAGATTTTTTTTTAATGGCTGAATAGTATTCCATAGAGTATATGTGCCACAGTTTTTCAACCCATTCATCTGTTCATGGGCATTTGGATTGGTACCATGTCTTAGCCATTGTGAATAGTGCTGCAGTAAACATGGATGTACAAGCACTTTTCCGATTAAGAATTCTTCTGTCCTTTGGGTAGATATCAAGGAGTGGGAATGCTGGATCATTCGGTAGATTTTTGAAGAATCTCCAAATTGTTCTCCATAGTGCCTGGACCAATCTACATTCCCACCAGCAGTGTAAGAGAGTTCTCTTTTCCCCACCCCCCCGCCAGCACTTACCTTTTTTTTTTTTTTTTTAATCTTAGTCATTCTGACTCGGGTTGTTTTGATCTTCATTTCCCTTAAAATGAGGAATGTTGAGCATTTTTTTATATGCCTTGGCTATTCATATGTCATCTTTAGAGAGTGGTTTTTTCAACTCATTCTTCCATCTTTTAATAGGATTGATTATCTTTTTTTCAGAACAGCTGCTTAAGTTCCTTGTGTATTTTGGTTATCAGCTCCTTATCTGACACATAGTTTACAAAAATACTTTCCCATTCAGAGGGCTGTCATTCTCACTAATTACTGTGTCTTTTGCCATGCAGAAACTTCTTAGTCTAATGTAATCCCACTTGTCTATGTTGGGGATTATCAACTGTGCTTTGGGGGTCTTATTTAAGAAGTCTTTGCCTACCCCAATGTCTCCCAGAGTTTCCCCAGTATATTCCAGGAGGAGTTTTATAGTTTGAGGTCTTAGGTTTAGATCTTTGATCTGCCTTGAGTTGATTTTTGTCAAAGGTGAGAGGTAGGGGTTCAGATTCATCTTTCTGCAGGTGGAAATCCAGTTTTTCCAGCACCATTTGCTGAAGAGGTTTTCCTTTTCCCACTGGATTGACTGGTACCCCTTGTCAAAAGTCAATTGACTGTATGTTTGGAAATTTATTTTGGGGGACTCTATTCTGTTTCATTGGTCCACATGTCTGTTTCTGTGCCAGTACCATGCTGTTTTGATTACCATAGCTTTGTAGTATATTTTTGTGTCAGGGAGTGAGATGCTGCCCACTCCTCTCTTCTTGTGCAGAATTGCTTTGGCAATATGGAGACTGTTATGATTCCAGACAAATTTTATGATTGTCTTTTCTAGATCTATGAAGAATGTGTCTGGTACTTTGATTGGGATTGCATTAAATATGTAGATTAATTTGGGTAGAACTGCTATTTTGATTATATTCTTCCAATGCAGGAACATGGGATGTCCTTCCACTTTTTTGTGCCATTTCCAATTTCTTTTTTTGCTTCTCATAGTTTTCCTTGTGGGGGTCTCTAACTTCTTTGGTTAGATATATTCCTAAGTATCGTATACTTTTTGTGGCTATGGTAAATGGAATAAGTTTTCAGTTCTATCTCTGCTTGCTGTTTGTATATAGAAATGCTATAGATTTCTGTAGGTTGATTTTGTATCCTGCAACATTATTGTATTCATGTGTTACTTCCAGGAATTTTTTCATAGAAACCATTTGGTCTTCTATGTATACAATCATGTCATCTGAAGATAAAGAGAATTTCACCTCCTCTTTTCCTATTTGACTGCCTTTTATTTTTCCTCTTTTCTGATTGCATTGGCAAGGACTTGCAGTACTATATTGAAAAGTAGTGGAGAAAGTGGGCATCCTTGTCTTGTACTCATCTTTGTGGAAAAGCTTTCAGTTTTTCTTCATTTAGGATGTTTGCTGTGGGTTTTTCATAGATAGCTTTTATTGTGTTGAGAAATGATCCTTCTATGCTGATACTACTGAGAGTCTTGATCATGAAGATAGAGAAAATAACAAAAAAACACGAGGACAATATACGAGAAATACTAGATTCCATAAGACGCCCAAATATCAGAATAATTGGCATCCCAGAAGGTGAAGAAACTAATAACGGCATGGAAAATCTATTCCATGAAATCCTGGAAGAAAATTTCCCAAGTCTAGAGAGGCACTC
>NW_006160056.1:3637154-3649880 GCF_000334495.1 Tupaia belangeri chinensis
CCAGCACCATTTGCTGAAGAGGTTTTCCTTTTCCCACTGGATTGACTGGTACCCCTTGTCAAAAATCAATTGACTTTATGTTTGGAAATTTATTTTGGGGGACTCTATTCTGTTTCATTGGTCCACATGTCTGTTTCTGTGCCAGTACCATGCTGTTTTGATTACCATAGCTTTGTAGTATATTTCTGTGTCAGGGAGTGAGATGCCACCCACTCCTCACTTCTTGTGCAGAAAAGAAAAGCTCTGGTCCTGATGGCTTCACCTTTGAATTCTGTAGAACTTTCAAAGAAGAGTTAACCCCCATTCTACTCAAGTTATTTTTAAAGACCCCAAAGGGTGACTCTCTCCATAATTCATTCTATTACCCTCATCATTAAAATACATAAGGACAGGACAAGGAAGGAAAACTATAGACCAGTATCTCTGATGAATATACTAAGATTCTCAACAAGATACTAGCAAATCATATCCAACAACTTATAAAAAAGATTATACATCATGATCAAGTAGGTTCTATTCTAGGAATGCAGCGTTGGTTCAACATATGCAAAACCATAAATGTAATACACCATATTAACAGGAAGAAAGATAAAAACCATGTGATAATTTTTTTCTCACCCCCACATAGAACCTTTTCGAAGATTGACCACATCAGTAGAATCTAGGACACCATTGAGGCATCTTACATCAGAGAGTGACTGTATTCAAGATAAAGTTTCTGAATTGTTTAAAAAGAAACCCTGAATTTGTCTAACAGTTTATTGAGAAAAAAATTATAGTGAATCAGGCAGCACTCAGAAGAGTGATTCAGAGATCTTACTCAGTTGTTTGAACAGTGAGCTTTTTTCTTTATAAGCCAAAAAACAAAGTAGAGAAATCACTTGATTAGATACAGGTAGGCATCTTTCTTATTTAGTAGGTATTAGCTAGCACCCCTGCCCCGACCTCTTCAACCAACAGATAGTCAACAACTTTAGCAAGACAGCATAGAGAAGTTTGTTGGGAACTATAGTCTTTTAATAGTTTGAGGTCTTAGGTTTAGATCGACTCAGCCATAGTAACTAATGTTTGGGACAGATTTGTACTCTTAACTTCATTTACATTTATGTCAAAATAGAGACTAAGGAGTTCCATACCAAAAAATGCCCATTTGGAGGGAGTTACACTGCTGGCCAATTCCTCTTTATTCTGTGGTGTAAATTAAGAGGCAAAGTTCAGCATTTAGTTTCCAGTTGGTTATGGAGTGATACTAGTATTGTTATTAATTATCAGGTCAGCCAATCATGTGATGATTATGGCAGCTAGTTCCCTCATGGTTGACTGAGCTATTCGTGTCCCAGACTCAGTGGTTTGAAAAAACAAACACACCAGATGTATGTGCCCAAAATCTTCAAAGGAGAAATGGAGAAGAAGGGATTATATCTTAACCATCCCCTATGCAGGAGATGGAGTTGCTTTCTCACTTTTCCTCTCTGTTAATCTCTATGAGAAAGAATGCCTGATCCACATTCGGGACCTTTTTTTCCTCACTTCTGAGACATAAAATTGGCTATGTGTGCTGTTGGCTATAATATCCTCCACAGATAAAAACATCTTGGAGGGGCACAACAGAGTTTTCTGTGTGATGCTTTCTGCATCAGGGGTCAGCAGGTGGGAAGCAACGATGATATTTATCCTGGACTCCACTGTTAAATTATTGTATGGTTGGAGGCTACAATTAGAGAATTAGGGTTATGAATTTGTCTATAAATTAATTGAATTATGTTTTGCTTTAGTTTTCTTAACTCAGTTCATGGTATAATGTAACTGTAAAACCTTCATTACAGCTTTTGCCTACTGCTATTTATTTATTTATTCTGTTATTATCAGAGGGAAAGAAGGAGAGAGCGAATGCATCCCCCAGCGGGGTGTGGTCACACCATAATCCCTTCTCTCCCATTTCTCCACTCTGTTTGGATTTTAGGCATGCTTCTGTACACACCTAGTCAGTTTTTACAGCTGTCAGATCTAAAATTTGAAATCATGGTCAGCTGTGTAGTATCTGGGTCCCTTAAGTACTAGGCTTTTGGGCCAGCTCCTGGCTGTTATTTTTAAACAAGGAATTTGAATATGAAGATTTAAAATCCTAAACATACAGAAAGGGCAGAATTGTACTTTGAACAGGCAGTGAAATGTGGAATCAGTGAAATTTGATATAGGGTTAATTAAAAGCTCTTTAAGATCACCGGGCATTTACATTTAGATGTCACGTCTGTAATTGGACTCAGTCCACTTATTTATCAAATCCAGTTGATTATGAATCCCGTTCAGTACAAAAATTGCTCGAAGTTAGTTTAAAATGCAAATTCAGGGAGTCCAAATCTGAGAGGGAACTGAATGACCTCCAGTGGTGATGACAGAGTAATTGGCACAGTGGGCCTGGCAGGTACCTTTGTTTGGTCACTTGGTGCTCCCTGGGGTCACTGAAGGACTCCTTCAGTTCCTAGTTCAATGCCAAATTATAAAAAAAAAAAAGCTTTAAAATTAAATTGAACAGAATTTGAGTAGAGAATGATTCATACATTGGCAGCACTCAGCCAGATGAAGTCTTGAGAACTCTTTCCAGCAGTGTAAATAGCAAGCTTTTATAGGCAGAATACAAAAGCAAAGTAGAGAAATCACTCAACTGGCTACAGCTAGGCATATGCCTTTTGGGACCATGATGTGATAAATTGGCCACTTGTGATTGGCTGAAGCTGAACTATTTGTGATTGACTAAAACTTGACTTTTGACGATTGGCTGAAACTTGGCTTTTCGTTGCAAAAAAAGGATTCAGTTAGCTTAGTTACAAAAGTACGTTGCAGTTTGTTACACAGGAACTCAGAGAGATGGCTTTCGGCTTATGACCTCCTGCTTATTTTATTTAACAGACTGTCTAGTGGCAATGTAATTATCTCCAAATTAAACTAAAGGTATACTGATTCATGGGTCTGTATTTTTTATAACTATGGCATTTATTCCACTTGATGACATTTATTTATCTTTATGAATTGTTTGGGTTAGTCACAGTGAATGGGGTGACAGTTTGGAGTAGAACAGTCTGCCAGTTTGGAGATGGAGAGAAGACAACATAATCTCTCCTAATTTGCTACATACTGAAACCATATATTATCATAAAAAATTACATAGTAAATTTAAACTAAAGGAAAGATGGCCAAATAAATATATTAGGGAACATAATTTGAAATGATATGTTATGGCTAGGAGGAGACTAATGGGAAACTTTAGCTTGGAGTTTTTTTTTTTTTTTTAATCACTTCACTTTTTTTTTAAATTAAACTGTAGCTGACTGAAAAGCAGAGACAGTGTCTGCATGAGAATTATCTTCTGAAAACAATTGTTTTTATTAAACAGTCTCTAGATTTATTACCATTTGAAAACATTTATACATTTATAAAATAGCTGCATTTAATCCTTGAAATAAAAATAAAAGCTAAAGAAAATTGATAGTATTTACTTCAGAGACTATTAATTTTAGTGATTCAGGTTTTACTCATACGGGGTAAGAATAGAAGAAGGTATAAACATACTGAGAACTCCTTACAGGTTGAATTTTTCGTTTTGTTTTTTTATTTTAGGTTTTCGTCATAGGACATGTGTATTCACTGGAGAGAGACAGAAAGAGTGAAAGTGAGAAATACCCACCTCTCCCCACTCCAGGAAGGGTGACTATGCCACATTCCCTCCTCTTCTATTCTCCTCCTGGGATGCTGGGTATGCACATACATATACCTGGCATGATTATCAGTCCGTTAGGTTGTTGGCCATGGGGGAGTCCAGTACCTTAACCACACCACTTACTGTTCTCACCCCAGGTTGAATTTTTAAGTGCCTAGGTTACACTGTTGTTCATACTGGCACATTGAATTTCTTAACTTTGAATTATAATATCTAAAGGATTTTTTGTTGTTGCTTATTTTTCATTGTGGTTATCAGCATTTTATTAGCATGTTTTATAAAACTTTTATTTGAAAATTAACATTTGACTTTCAAATATGACATTAAAATGACTTTGCTGCCATTTAAATTATGTATATTTATTTTATTGTTGTTAAAAATTAGATTGACTTGAGGAGATTTCGTAAAATAGTGTAAAGAAGTACCACCTGCAAGCCCAGCCTGGTGGTACAGGTGGTAGCATACTGTTCTACAATGCTGGAAGCTGCATGACCAAGTATGGATTTAGATTCTGAGTTGACTTGAAACATTGTGTGTGTGTGTGTGTGTGTGTGTGTGTGTGTGTGTGTCCGTCCAGATCATGACTAACTAGAGAGCTGTGGGAAGGGCATCATGGCATGATGAGACCCCATCCAGGTTTCCTGTTTCTGTCTCTCTCTCTCTCATGAATGAAATTAACTTAAAAAATCCCTTCCAAATAATCATGTTCATTCTAAATCTTGGTATCCTTATTTTATTGAGATAAATTAAGATCTGAATTCTGATGTTTAGAGCTGCAAGGTCATTAATTAAGATTTGTCAAGTTCTGTGTGTTTTTGTAAAATGGAAGAAGCTAGTAAGTGTACAGAGTACAATATGAAATTGCCTGTTTCCATTGTAAACAAAATTTTCAGATGAACTGTGAACATAATTTGATTGGCAGCACATTTTATACATTTCATCCCTTTTCTACTCCCTTATGCTCTTCTTTAAATGTAGGCTGATGCCTTGTATTGTTAGCTGCTGAAGGCATGTGAGTATCTAGGCATGGTCCTTTGGCTTCAAGACTTTGCCTTCAAAGTCTAATGTCAGCATCAGCAGATCTATGGAAAAACAAGTACTGAGTGCCAGAGATACACAGAGGCAAACCCTGGTAGGGATGCAGGTATCATGGATAAAGTGAAATTGGACTCAGTCTTGAAGTTTTATGCTGTGATATCAATATACACATTCCAAATGGATGGAATATATGTTTGCTTGATGCATTTATGAACGTGAGATATTTGGGAACTATAAGTAGTAATGAGGGTCATGTCATGAGGCCATTGAAATAAGGATCCAGGTGATGATGGCTCTTGTAAAGTAGTAGAGCTAATGGTTATCATCCTTGATAAAGAAACACATGAATGTCCTTCCTGAAGAGATACCTTCATGGCTACTGTGAACTAACCATTTTGGGGGAAACGGAGAAATGAAGATTTCCCACTGATAATTCGACATCCAGCACACAAAACTCACATGATTGAACTTCCAAGTTTGGGAAGAAACCGACCATTCACTAGATGACTAGAAATTGCTGCAGGATCACAAGAAATATGGGAAAGCAGGAAAATACCTCTCCTCCAAGGGAAAAGGATAACTCCTCTTCATCCACAGCTATATGGTTAGGTATTTGCTTGAATTATGCATCAATACAGTACCTTAAAAGGCTGTAGAAATATTTTAATCCATTTGGTTCCATTATTAAATAAAGCCTCTAATAAATGCTTTTCTAAATATAAATATCCTTTTCTAAGCAACAAGTTATTTTTATTTGTAGAGTTTGATAGTTTAATTTTTATATATCATAATTTTCTTCTCTTTTTTTTTGTTTCACAATAAAAATGTCTCTATCTATACTTTAGGCTATTTTATTTGCAATTTTGTTTGAAAGAAGGGCAGCCCACTGGTAGCATGATGGTTAAGGTGCTGGATCCCACATGGCCAATTTCATGGTTCCAAGTCCCAGATCTAGCAGCCTGAAAAACATGCGAGAGTGTGTATATATGTGCCTCAAATCCCCCTTCAGGGGTGACTTCTTACTTTCTCTCTCTTTATCTCTTTAGCAAGCACACTCACCCTGAAGCACATATTAGATATATGATTAAATGACCTGCTAAGAACTGAATTTTCTTTAGTTAATCTTTATGTCAAATTAAATAATTATAGGAGGCTGATTGATTTGATCTCTGTTCTTAGAACAAATAACAAGTAAAACAGAGCTATGGTATCTCTCCTTCCTACTTTCTTTCCCTTCACTTAATTACTTAGGTAATATTCATTGCTAAGAAAACAAAGCAGTACAGAGGTAAGGTGTTCAGAACAAAATGTGAGCAACTATCCTTTGAAATTTTGTAGCCATTCTTCCAACCTCTCTGTTTTTATGTTTTATGTATGTATATGTATAATATCCTAAAAGTTTAATTTTTTTTTTTTTTTTTTTTTTTTTTTTTTTTTTTAGCTTTTTGCTATAGGATGCATGCATTTGGCAGAGAGAGACAGAGGGAGAAGAAAAGTGAGAAATTCACTCCCAGGTGGGATGACCACACTGCAATCCCTTCTCCTTTATTTCCCCCTTGGGAGTTTGGCACACCTGCACAAATACCCAGAATGATTTTCAAGCAGCCAGGCCAAGGACTCAAACCATGGAGTCAGCCATATGGAATCTAGTACTTTAACCTCCATGTCACCTATAAGTAGATTCCTAAAACCTCATTTTGGAATCTTTTTATGTCTATAGAACTGTTCTTTCAAGTGCTGCATGCTATTCTATAGTATAGAGGACCATAGTTTAACCAGTCCTTACACTTCTTTCTATGCACATGTGAGTGTTTAAGATCAAAGTGGGTTCGGTAGTTTTGTTCTGTGTCAGCACTCCTGTTACACTTAGATATTAAACTCTGAAATATATAGATTTATTTTCTTGATTTCTGTGACATATTTACTGTCTTGCTTTCTATGATTCTGTCACTATCACATGTTTAAAGCCCATTGTCTTCTTACTGACTTTATTCCTTACTGGTATCTTATAAATTTGTGGACCAGGTATTTATGACCTAGTTAGTCTCAGTATTTTTATGCCAGTTGTATGGGCAGTTTTATACTAGTTTGATTCTCACCTATAGGAAAGGTAACTCATATCCAGTGATTCACATAATGGATTTGTAATTTAAAGTGAATTAAATCAAAATACTAAAGTGAACTTGTCACATTAGCATGCAAGTGATAAATCTGAAATATGTTCTTTTGTTGAGGAAATTCCTTTGAAATTTATTTTAAGTAGATTTTGATTTTTCTTCGATTTAAACAATGTATATGGTATAAAAAATAATACTGCCAAGGTTTTAAGAAATGTTTTCCAAAACAGAAAGATGAAAAACTGATAAATATAAGCTTTCTTCATTAAAAGATCTTATAGTGTCTCCTCTATTGAACACTTACTAGAGAGGAAGGAGCCGCAGTGAAGTGGTTAATGGCAGCTGAGAGAGAGTATTACACAGGATTAATTAACAGCAAGAACTGTAAGGAACAACATTTTGTTTCCCAGGTAGTTATTATGGCCTCATTAGTATATTAAGGTCTCAGGCTTGAAAAAGGATACCTTCAAAGATAATCAGTTTTCTTCTTTGAACCCTGATGAATTCAGAAGAAAACATTTGATATTTTAGAAGTTGAGCTAGCAAAGAATGAATAATAGTTGAACCCGAGTAAAACACAGTTTGCTTTTTTCTTTGAAACAAGTTTTTAATTTAATTTTACTTTTGCTTAGTTTTTATATTAGAGAGAGAAAGAGAGAGGGGGAAAGTGAGAAATCATTCCCTAGGTGTATGGCCATGCCACAATCCCTTATCCTTTATTCTCTTTTCAGGATTTTGGGCACACATACATGCCTAGTATGATTTTCAAGTCACTGGGTCTAGAACTCAAACCATAGAATTGGCTGTGTGGGATTGAGTTGCCTTAACTTCCATGCCAACTGCTAGCCCTGAAATAAATGTAAATGTCACTTTGAAAACACCTTTTATCCAACATTCACTGAAACAAGAGGAAGTGAGACCTGTTGCTTTTGTGTTGATAATGCAGTATGAGAAGAATTTTTACAGAGTTACAGGCCTATTGTTAAGACTAGGCCAAGAATAGCTCTTAGGTACCTGAGAAGCTTTGTAGATAGGAAATGTCAAACCCATAGTTGAAGTTATAAGCAATTGAAATAGTTCTCATTGAATGGTGTTTGTACATGGTTACTCTGTTCATAAAATTTGGTTCTAATATTACTTTATGTGTGTGTATGTATACATACACAAGCACACCATGGAGATATTGCAGGTTCAGTTCCAGACCACCACAATAAAGCAAGTTACATGACTTTTTTGATTTGTATATAAAAATTATGCACAGGATTAATTAACAGCAAGAACTGTAAGGAACAACATTTTGTTTCCCAGGTAGTTATTATGGCCTCATTAGTATATTAAGGTCTCAGGCTTGAAAAAGGATACCTTCAAAGATAATCAGTTTTCTTCTTTGAACCCTGATGAATTCAGAAGAAAACATTTGATATTTTAGAAGTTGAGCTAGCAAAGAATGAATAATAGTTGAACCCGAGTAAAACACAGTTTGCTTTTTTCTTTGAAACAAGTTTTTAATTTAATTTTACTTTTGCTTAGTTTTTATATTAGAGAGAGAAAGAGAGAGGGGGAAAGTGAGAAATCATTCCCTAGGTGTATGGCCATGCCACAATCCCTTATCCTTTATTCTCTTTTCAGGATTTTGGGCACACATACATGCCTAGTATGATTTTCAAGTCACTGGGTCTAGAACTCAAACCATAGAATTGGCTGTGTGGGATTGAGTTGCCTTAACTTCCATGCCAACTGCTAGCCCTGAAATAAATGTAAATGTCACTTTGAAAACACCTTTTATCCAACATTCACTGAAACAAGAGGAAGTGAGACCTGTTGCTTTTGTGTTGATAATGCAGTATGAGAAGAATTTTTATAGAGTTACAGGCCTATTGTTAAGACTAGGCCAAGAATAGCTCTTAGGTACCTGAGAAGCTTTGTAGATAGGAAATGTCAAACCCATAGTTGAAGTTATAAGCAATTGAAATAGTTCTCATTGAATGGTGTTTGTACATGGTTACTCTGTTCATAAAATTTGGTTCTAATATTACTTTATGTGTGTGTATGTATACATACACAAGCACACCATGGAGATATTGCAGGTTCAGTTCCAGACCACCACAATAAAGCAAGTTACATGACTTTTTTGATTTGTATATAAAAATTATGTTTACATTGTATTATAGTCCACTAGCATTATGTCTGAACAAAAAACAATGTATATATCTCAAGTAAAAATATTTACTGCAAAAATGATCATCTGAGCCTTCAACAAATTGTAATCTTGTCTCTGTTGATGGCTGCAAAAAGAATGCAGGGTAGTGGTTGCTGAAGGTTATAGTAGCTGTGACAGTTTCTTACAATAAGACAGTGAAGTTTGTTGCATCAGTTGAGTCTTTTCATGGAAGAATTCTCTGTAGCTTGCAAGGTGTTTGACAGCATTTTACCTACAGCACAGCTTCTTTCAAAATTTCAAGGGAGAGACCTATCACTCTTCTTTCCTTTTGAAAACCCAGAGGCTATTGTAGGATTATTGGTTGGCATTATACACACACACACACCTATATATATGCATGTATGCACATGTATGCATAGGTACACACATATGTATGTACAGGTATACACACATGCATATACATATATATGTGTATATATACGTATATACATATATGTGTGTGTATATGTAGACTCTTTAAGGGCATAACCATAATACCATTATTACACTTTTAAAATTAGCAGGATTAGTAATACTGCCAAACATCCAATGAGTTTTATTTTTGAATGATAATATCTAGCATTTAATACTGACATCTACTGAGCATTTTCTGATTATCTTTTTGTTAACATTTTTATATAAAAATTCAGTAAATTGATACATTATAATTAGTTGACATATCTGTTAAATCTTTAAAAAGATTTTTCCTTTTTTTTAAAAAAATTTTTTGAGTTAATTTTGGATTTATGAAAGAGTGGATTAGTGGTTAAGGAAGCCAGATCTCACGTGACCAACCATGGTTTGAATCACAGCCGGAGTGGCTGAAAAAACATTCCAAGCACTTGTGCTTGAGTGCCCCAAATCCCAACAGGAAGGAAGGAGGAAGAACAGAGACTATGGTATGCAAGGTCCTTTCTTTCTCTCCCAATCTCTCTCGCATGAGCATATGTATTTTCTAGCAATTAAAAAAGGAAAAAAGTACAGAGGACTTTATACACTTTCACAGCTTCTCCCCATGCTAACATCTTATGTAGTCATAATGTAAGTATGAAAAGTAAGTAATCAATATTGTACAATATTGAACTAAACTAAAGTATATTCAGTTTCAACAGTTTTTAAAAATTTTATTTTATACATTCAATCAGTATACATCACTTAGCTTGTAAAGTGAATTTACTCAATATGAGTACACTTCATGCCAGTCCAGTTCAGGATACTATACACATTATCATCAACAAGTAGTAATCCATTTTTGTGTTTCATAAATGTCTTGTCTTTCTATTTTTCTCCTTAATTTCTTTCCTCATACTCTCCCCTTCCCCCCACCCTCTTCCTACACTGTCATCAGTATCCCTCACCATTTTCCATGCTTCAATATCCTCTAGTCTTGTAGATTCTCCCATACAGTGCAGATAGTTGGTATATGTTAAGTGGAGACATACAATGTCTCTCTTCATAGCCTGGCTTTCTTCACTTAGTAGTAAATCTTCCATATTTGTCTACTTTATCAAATGCCAGGATTTTTTTTAATGGCTTAGTAGTATTCCATAGAGTATATGTGCCACATTTTTTCAATTCATTCATATGTTCATGTATATTTGAGTTGGTTCCATGTCTTATCAATTGTAAATAAATAATGGTGCAATAAATATAAATGTGCAAGCACTTTTTGACTATGCATTCTCCTATCCTTTGGGTAGATACCCAGGAGCAAAATTGCTGGATCATAAAGAAGTTCTATTTGTAGATCCTTGAGAAACCTCTATATTGTTCTTCACAGTGACTGGACCAATTTACATTCTCACCAATAGTGTAGGATAGTTCCCCTTTCACTACAGCCTTGCCAGCACTTACCATTTTTTAATTTTTTTAACCTTTGCCATTCTAACTGGGGTCAGGCAGTATCTCATTGTGGTTTCAATCTGCATCTCCCTTATGAGGGATGTTGAGCATTTTTTTCATATACTTTTTGACTGTTTGTATGTCTTCCTTAGAGAATTGTTTGTTCAGTTCATTTTCTCATCTTTTTTTGTTTGTTTGTTTGTTTTTCATTTTTTTTTTCATATGTGTATGAATAAGCTGCTTGAGTTCCCTGTGTATTCTGGTTATCAGTTCCTTATCTGATTCACAAAAATGTTTCCCATTCTGAGAGTTGTTGATGTACACTAATTGCTTACTCTTCTGCTGTACAGAAACTTCTTAAGCTCATGTAATCCCACTTGTCTATTTTTGTTTTTGTTTTGTATTGTTTTTGCCTATGCTTTTGGGGTCTTATTTGAGAAGTCTTTGCCTACCACAGTGTCTCCCAGAGTTTTGCCAGTGTTTTCCACCAGTAGTTTTTTTAAATGAATTTATTATTTTTATATACATTCAGTGACATCGTTTAGCTTATGAAGTGAACATTTTAATATGTGAACAATCCCACCCAGTCCTGTTGATCAAAATATCTTCAACAGATTGCACCACACCTCTCCATCCCATAAATGCTCTGCCTCTGTATCCTTTCTCCAAATGTCCTTCCCTAGAAAAACTGTGGCACATATACTCCACGAGTAGTTTTATAGTTTGAGGTCTTAGGTTTAGATCTTTGATCTACTTTGGGTTGATTTTTATTAATGGTGAGAGATAGGGGTCCAGGTTCATCTTTCTGCAGGTGGATACCCAGTTTTTCCAACATCATTTGCTAAAGAGGTTTTCTTTTCCCCACTGGATTGATTGGTATCCTTTGTCAAAAGTCAATTGATGGGAACCAGCAGTTAGCGCAATGGCTATGTCGCTGGACTCCCACGTAGTCGACCGCGGTTCGTGTCCCGGACTCGGTGGCTTAAAACTCACGCCGGGCGCGTGTGCGCGCGTGCCCAAGATCCCAAGAGGAGAATGGAGGAGAAGGGATTGCGGCGTGACCATCCCCCCTGGGGGGTGATTTCTCGCTTTCTGTCTCTATGTAAAAAAAGGCGAGCGCACGCGCCCTACGGTGAAAATCTCTCAAAAAAAAAAAAAAAAAAAAAGTCAATTGACTGTATGTTTTGGGATTTATTTCTGGGGTCTCTATTCTGTTCCATTGGTCCACATGTTTCTTTTTGTGCCAATACCATGCTGTTTTGATTATCACAGCTTTATAATATATTTTTGGGTCAAGGAGTGAGATGCCTCTCATTCCACTGTTCTTGTGTAGAATTCTTTTTGCAATATGGGTCTTTTATGATTTCAGACATATTCCATGATTGTCTCTTCTAGATCTGTGAAGAATGTCTCTGGCATTTTGATTGTGTAGATTAATTTGGATACAATTGTCAATAGAATGATATTAATTAATCCAATCCAGGGACATGGGGTGACCTTCTACTTTTTTTGTGTCTTTTTTATTTTTTATTTTCATAGTTTTCCTTGTAGAAGGTTTTGACTTTTTTGGTTAGATTTCCTAGGCATCTTATACTTTTTGTGGCTATGTTAAATGGGATCTTTAGTTCTACCTCAGTCTGCTTATTGTTCATATATAGGAAAGGTATTGATTTTTTTATATTAATTTTCTGTCCTGCCACTTTACTATGTTCATTTATTACTTACTTCCAAAAGCTTTTATTTTTTGTGGAGACCTTTGAGACTTCTATTATACAGTCACATCATCTGCAAATAGAGGTAATTTCACCTCT
>NW_006160056.1:3649906-3732431 GCF_000334495.1 Tupaia belangeri chinensis
TCCCTATTTGAATACCCCTTATTTTATTCTCTTTCTGATTGCATTGGCTAGCACTTCCAGCACTATATTGAAAAGGAGTGGAGAAAGTGGCCAGCCTTGTACCAGTTTTTAGTGGAAAAACTTTGAGCTTTTCCCCATTCAGTATAATGTTAACTATCGGTTTTTGATAGATGGCTTTTACTGTGTTGAGAAATGACGATTCTATGCCAATTTTGTTGAGAGTCTTAATCATGAAGGGATGCTATATTTTGTTGAATACTTTCTCTACATTGATGGACATGATCATAAGGTTTTTATCTTTCTGTTGATATGGTGTATTACATTTATGGTTTTGTGTATATTGAACCACCCTTGCATATCTGGAATAAAGCCTACGTGGTTGTGGTGAATAATCTATGTGCTGTTGGATACAATTTACTATTATCTTACAGAGAATTTTTGTGTCTATATTCATCAGAGATATTGGTCTGTAGTTTTCCATGTTGTGTCCTTATCTGTTTTTGGGGGTGAGGGTGATGGAGACTTCATAGAATGAATTTGGGAGAGTTCCTTCCTTTTGGATCTTTAGAAATAATTTGAGTAGAATGGGGTTAACTCTTCTTTAAACATTATGTAGAATTCAGAAGTGAATCCAGCAGGACCTGGACTTTTGTTTATTGGGAGTAGGCTTTTCATGGTTTATTGCTGATTCAATCTCATTGCTTGTTATTGGTCTATTAAGGCTTTCAATGTCCTCCTGAGTCAATCTTAGTAGATTATGTGTGCCCAGGAATTTGTCCATCTCATCAAAGTTTTTCTTGTTTGTTGGTGTATAATCGCTAATAGTATCCTCTAATGATGTTCTGTATTTCTATTGTATCTTTTGTAATATTGATGTTTTATTATGAATTTTATTTATTGATTCCATTCTGTCTTCTTAATTAGTCTAGCTAATGGTTTATCTTTTCAAAGAACAAGCTTTTGCTTTAATTTATTTTCTATATTATTTACTTCTGCCTGAATCTTTATTATTTCTTTTCTCCTAAGATTTTTGCATTTTGTTGTTGTTGTTTTTCTAACTTCCTGAAGCATGATGTTAGGTTGTCCATTTGCTACATTTCCATCTTTTTCTTATGTACACTGATTTCTATGAACTTCCCTCTTATGATTACTTTTGTCGTGTCCCATAGATTATGGAGACTCGTGTGTTCATTATTGTTGGGTTCCATGAATCTAATGATTTCAATTTTAATTTCTTCAGTAGTTGTTAAATCACTTAGTGTTTTGTTTCTATGCATTTGTCTATTTTTCCTGAAATTAATATCAAGTTTAACTTAGTTATGGTTAGAGAAGACACTGGATATAGTTTATATGCCTGTGAATATGTAAAAGCTTGTTTTGTGCCCTATCACGTGGTGATAAACTGATACTGTATAGGTCCTTTGCCTTTTCAAAACCTGGTGAATAACAAAATTAGTAAGCTACACTTAGTTTGCCTTCTAGTAACACATTTAAATTAGTAAAGTAGGAAGACCAGAAGACTTAGTTTCATTAGGAGACTTTCTTAAGATTTTTTTGTAGTTCACCGCTGATTAAATTTCCTGTAGCTGCTATAACAAATTACTACAGTTTGATAGCTAAAAGCAACAAAAATTTATTCTTTCTTAGTTCAGGAAGCTCTAGGGGAGAAATCCACACAAGGCCTTTTCCAGACAGATGTAGGATTCCTTGATTTATGGCTGTATCCCTCCAGGCTCTCCATCCTCACATCACCCCCTCTGTCAATGTCTGATTTGTCTCAGTCTCTCTTATAAGAACACTTGTGCTGGTTCTTAAAGCCTACCATGATAGCTCAGGAGCATAATCTTATCCACAAATTCTTAATAAAATCTGCAAAACCTTTATTTTATAAGGTAACACTCATAGGTTCTGGGAATTAGGACCTGATCCTTGAGAGACATCATGCAGCCCATGACATCTCTCATACACAAAGGTTCCAGAGATTAGGACCTACTATCTTTGGGAGAGACATTCAGCCCACTGCATATATGCTCTCCATCCTTAAAGCATCTCTTTTTGATGGCTTCCTGCTTCCTGAAGTAGCTGCTTAATGTAACCTGAAGCAGCACTGTGCATTTTCTTTAGTTTAAAAGCTCAATCATAGTAGTTTTCTAATGTTCTGGCCTGCTTTATTCATAGAGGCCAATTTGACCACAGTTTAAAAAAGATCAAAGGAGTCTGTATTTTGTGTATAGTATTTTTTCATTCTCTGAGTTTTTTCCCTCTTCAAATACATTTTCTTAGCAGGATGATCTAGTTAGAAAATTCCTATTTTGGGTCTGGCAGGTGGTGTGGTGATTAAGGCACTGGACTTCCATGTTGGTGACTGTGGTTCCAGTCCTGGACCTGGCAGCTTGCTTTTCTCACTTTCCCTCTCTGTCTTTCTCTGGTCAAATAAATAATAATAATAAATAAATAATTCTTTTTTTCAAGGGACACATTTTTGCTATAAGGTGTGTGTGCTCGCTGAAGAGACAGAGATAGACAAAAAGTAAGAAATCACCCCCCAGAGAGGATGGCCATGCCACAGTCCCTTCTCCTCTACTCCTCTCAGGATTTTGAGCACATACGCACACACACCTGGCATGAATTTTAAGCTACTGGGCATGGGAATCAAGCCTCAGACATTGTATGTCCCCACTTAACATATACCGAATGTCTGTGCCCTATGACTGAAACTGATTGACTAACGTTTGTACAAACACAAGAGATGGGTGTGAATGCCAGACGAGGTGTGTGTGGAATGGGGCCTAACAAAGGACATTTGGAGAAGGGATACGGAGGTAGAGCATTGATGGGATGGGGAGGTGTGGTGTTATCGGTTGAAGATATTTTGACCAACGGGACTGGGGAGAAATGTTCACATATTGAAATGCTCACATTGTAAGCTAAACAATGTGATTGAATGTATATACAAAAATAAATTAATTAATTTAAAAACAAAAACCTCAGTTGGCCACATGGGAGTCCAGTGCCTTAACCACTACACCACCTGCTGGCCCCTAAATAAATAATTATTAAAAAAAAAAGAAAATTCATATTTTATTGTTGCATCTTTCTGCATTTGGGCACCTCCAGATTTCTGTCTCAAATTGGTACAGATTCAAAATATTTATGCAAAATATTTGAAGCTAGAAGTGTTTGATTTTCTTTTTCTTTTGTGTTTTTTATTTTGGAATGTTAGCATATGTATAATGAGATCTTGGTGATGGAACCCAAATGTAAACATAAAATTTATTGTTAATTTTTTTTCATACATCATACGCATATCTTGATGGTAATTTTCTGTAATATGTAGTATAGTATTTTGACTGAGATAATCATATGAAGGTCATCTGGGGGCACATGGCCTCAGAGGTCAGATGAGAAATCTTTCTTCTTGTGGTATCATGTGAGGACGCAGTCAGATTTTGAAGCATTTTGGATTTTTGAATTGGGAATGCTGGGTTCATGTTTGATTATTATTTATTTTGCCATTTTTCTTGTATCTTGCTTGGGCAGAAATGTTAAAACTACATGAGCAAGGGACAAGTGTTGGTGCAGTGGTAGAATGTGATGTTCTGTGAGGCAAACCCATATGGGAAGGTTTCTGGTTTAAGTACAGAGATCATGGGCATGTGCGTGTCTGTGATCTGGGGCTGGGAGCAAAGTCTGTCCCTTATAACTTCAGGTAGAAGTTAATAAAAGTGTATGGGTGGTGGGAACCAGCAGTTAGCATAATGGCTATGTCGCTGGACTCCCACGTAGTCTACCACGGTTCACGTCCAGGACCCGGTGGCTTAAACTCACGCCGGGTACGTGTGCGTGCATGCCCAAGATCCCGAGAGGAGAATGGAGGAGAAGGGATTACGGCGTGACCATCCCCCCGGGGGGTTATTTCTCGCATTCTGTCTCTGTGTCTCTCTGTCTGTCTTGTGAGCGCATGCGGCCTATAGTGAAAATCTCTCCAAAAAAAAAAAAGTATATGGGTGGCAAAGACCAGTAAGCCATGGTTAGTGGCAGTAGGCGGACTTTAATTTTTTTCTTTTTGTAATAGTCTTTTCTTTGGGCATGTGCGCTCTCCAGAAAGACAGAGAGAGACAGAAAGCAAGGAATCAACCTACAGTGGGGATGGCCAAGCCACAGTCCCTTCTCCTCCATCCTCCTCTCGGAATCTTGGGCACACACGCACGCACCTAGAGTGAGTTTAAGCCACCAGGTCCAGGACTCAAACCGCAGTCGACTACATGGGAGTCCAGCAACATTGCCATTATGCCAACTGCTGGTCCCAGTAGTCTTTCTTTTCTACCCTAAGTATTCATTGATCATCTGTTATGCAAGTGTTAAATGTATTTGTAGTCTCCTAGAAAAACATTAGATTGTCACCTTAATTATTATGAATTATACTTCAAGTGACTTTTGAAGTTAAACATACCTAAATATATGTTTAAAATTATGAGAAATGTTTGGCTATTATATGGTGCAGTAGATCAGTGCTCTGCCCTGGGAGTTGTAGCTCACATAGCTGATATGATTTGAATCCCAGCACCACTGGCTTATAAAAACATGCTGGGTATGTGTGAATGTCCCAAATCCTGATGGGAAGAAAAAGGATTGTAGGAAGCTTGACTGTGCCCCATTAAGACTGGTATTTTCGGGACCAGCAGTTGGCATAATGACTGTGTTGCTAGACTCCCATGTAGTCGACAGCTGTTCAAGTTTTGGCTGTGGTGGCTTAAACTCATGCTGGGCACGTGTGTGTGCATGCCCAAGATCCTGAGAGGAGAATGGGGAAGGGATTGCGGCGTGGCCATCCCCACTGGGGGTTGATTTCTTGCTTGTTGTCTTTCTCTGTCTTTCTGACGAATGCACACACCCTATAGCAAAATCCTCTCCAAAGAAAAAAAAAAGAGTGCTATTTTCTCTCTCTCGGTGCACATGCTCTCTGACAATTAAAAAGTGTAAAATAATCCTCTAACAAATAATTTTTTTGGGGGGAGAGGTTTTTGCTATAGGATGCATGTGCTCACCAGGAAGACAGAGAGAGACAGAGAGACAGAAAGTAAGAAGTCACCCGAATTCACCCCTCAGGGGGGATGGCCACGACACAATCCCTTCTCCTCCACTCTCCTCTCTGGATCTTGGGCACACATGCACACTGTGAATTTCAGCCACCAGGTCCGGGACTCAAACTGAGGTCAACTACATGGGAGTCCAGCGACATAGCCATTACACTAACTGCTGGTCCCACAAATAAATTGTTTTTAAAAAATCTGAAAATATAGGAAAGAACAAAAGAGGGAGACGACATTAGTGTGTCTACCATCCAGGTTTAACAAACATTGACATTTTGCAGTATTTATTTTAGATCACTCTTTTAAAAAAAGTAAAATATTAAAAGTGGAATTAAAATCCAGTTTTCTCAGCACCATTTGAAGAGTCTATTTCTCCATTGAATAGACTTGACACTTATTGAAAACCAATTTGTCATACACACAAAAGTTTATTTTTGCATTCTCAGATCACTTCTCTCTCTCTCTCTCTCTTTTTTTTTTTTTTAGAGGTTTTTGCTATAGGACTTGTACGCTCGTCAGACAGAGAGAGACAGAGAGACAGAAAGCAAGAAATCACCCCCCCGGGGGGATGGTCACGCTGCAATCCCTTCTTCTCCATTCTCCTCTCGGGATCTTGGGCACGCATGCACACGCGCCCGGTGTGAGTTTTAAGCCACCGGGTCCCGGACTTGACCCGCGGTCAACTACGTGGGAGTCCAGCGACATAGCCATTACGTTAACTGCTGGTTCCCAGTTCTCTTTTTTAAGAGAGATTTTTTGCTATAGGGTGCATGCACTTGCCGGAGAGACAGAGAGAGACAGAGAGGCAGAAAATGAGAAAATGGATCTTCCCACCCCCAAGGATGGCCATACCACAATTTGGGCACTCAAGCCGCCGGGTCTGGGACTCAAACTGTGATCAGCCATATGGGAGTAAACACTTTAAGGACTATACAACCTGCTGGCCCTCAGATCACTTCTCTTGATGTTAGGTGTCTATCCTAATGCCAGTTCCACACAGTTTAGTTACTGTAGCTTTGTTATAAGTTTTGATATTGGAAAGTTGGAGTCATCTAATTTTGTTATTCTTGTTCAAGATTGTTTGTGGCTCTGACATTCTCATGTGAATTTCAGTATCAACTTTTCATCTCTGTAAGTACTTTTTGAGTTGTTTTTTTTTTTTTTTTTTTTTTTTTTTTCAGGTTCATCCACTTTGGCACATGGACATTTAGGTCAATTGCTGATACTTTATTCAGAAGTATACTGAATTCATTTCAGTATATTTGTTGTTACTCCTATTGGTGTATAATTGATTTCCAGCGATTTGTTTCAAGAACACATTGCTTTAACAAGAATGCACATTCATGTGTATGTTACTTGTTCACATTTAAAAGTTTCTTAGGATAGTAGTTTTCAATCAGGGAATATTTGACAATGTTTGGAGATAGTTCTGATTATCAAGTTTTATTTATAATTTTTATTTAATTTTTAAATTTGCCACAGGGCACATGCACTCATGAGAGAGAGTGAGAGAATGGGAAAGCAAGTTGCCAGGTTTGAGATTTGAACTGTGTTCAGCCATGTGGCAGTCCAGTGCCTAAACCAGTATGCCACCTGCTGGCCCTGATTATGAAGTTTTATTTATTTATTTATTTTGCAAGAGATTTTTGTTCTAGGGTGCATGTGTTCACTGGAGAGACAGAGAGACAAAAAGTGAGAAATAACCCCATCAGGGAGATGGCCATGCCACTATTTCTTCTCTTCCATTCTCCTCTTTGGATCTTGGGCATGCACGCACACAACCCTGGTGTGAGTTTTAAGTTGCCAGGTCCAGGATTTGACCTGCCGTCAACTACATGGGGGTCCAGTGATGTAACCATTACACCATCTACTTGTCCCCTGATTGTCAAGTTTTAAGGGAAGGGTGCTACTGGTAGCTAATGGTTAGATTAGAGATGCTGCTACATACTGTAATGCACAAATAGACTCCTATCCACCCCAAAACAGTTGCCCAAATTATCCAAAGTAATGCTAAGGTTGAGAAACTGCTTTAAGGCATATATACTTAGAGGTGGAATAAATACAGTTTATAATATGTATGGTGTTTTTGTTTTATTCTTATATGAAATAAATTTTTATAAAACATAAAGATACTATAATTTCCAATATAAGTGATGGTTTAGAATGAAAATGAAAGCGTCTTTGGCGATGCTAGCAATTGAGCAATTACGAAAAACTGAGATATCTCAAGCTAGGCTGAGTTAGCAGCATTATTCAGAGTTAACAAATTCATTCGCTTACCCTGAGTGTACATGTAATCTTTAATTTCATGAACAGAAATACAATTATAGTTTCTGACTGCTAAAAAGATTAATTTTAACATGAGTATTTAGAAAAAAATAGCACTTGTCTATATTCTGAGGGTTAGAATATTAGGCTGGTGTGCTGACTGAACATGAACGAAATTACATGAAAAATAAGTTTTTTTCTTTTTTTTTTTTTTTTGGAGAGTTTTTTGCTATAAGGCGCGTGTTCTCACCAGGAAGACAGAGACAGAGAGACAGAAAGCGAGAAATCACCCCCTAGGGGGGATGGCCACGCTGCAATAGCTTCTCCTCCATTTTCTTCTTGGGATCTTGGGCACACAAGCACATGCACCCAGTGTGAATTTAAGCCACCGGGTCCGGGACTCGAACCGTGATCGACCATGTGGGAGTCCAGCAACATAGCCATTACGCTAACTGCTGGTCCCCAAAATGTAACAACTTTTGGTAGTTGTAACATGTTGAAGGTGTAAAGGTTTAAAATGGTCTCTCTAGTGTGTTTTTCATTGAAAACAAGAGAATGTAGTTAATGAATTTTAAGACCAATTTTTAAGTCTTAGAGCTCCTTTTTGAAAAGCTGATGAAAGACATGGCCCCGGAAGTATGTGGACACTTCTCTACACACACAGTTTTACATATGGTTTTGGGTGGTTTATGTATTCTCCTCAAGCCTATCTATATGCCTACCATCCCTTCCTCACTAGTTTCCAGGTTAATAACATTGTTAAAAGTCTGTTATAATGTATGGTGTTAAAAATAAGATACTGGGTTGTTAGACAAGTCATGACACATTTTTTTGCATAGACAAACATAGATAAAATTTGTCATGACTTGTCTAACAACCTAATACATTGAAGGGGTCTTCAGAAATTTCATGATAAACACATATTTTGAAAAAAACTGCATGAATTTCAAAGTTTGTTTTTACATCATAATATAAACTCAGACTTCAATTCTATTTTTCTACAAACTTTTTGAAGTTCCCTTGTATTTAAAATTATCTCTGAATATAAAGACACACTATGTTGTTTATTTCTTTATAGGCAAATGCAGAAGGTTTAGTGATAGAGAAAAATAAGTTATTTAGAATTACAATTCTTTAAGTCCTCCAACATTAAATTATTGAACATAGGTATTATTTTAACATTATAGCCTTTATTTCTTTTTCTCCTTTTACTAGGTGTATGCAGCAGTGTTGTGGCAACAAGCTAATGAAAAAAGACAGAATTCAACTGAAAAAGCACTTTTTGGCACCTTCCTTTCAGAAGAAAAACTTAATGACTTCCGTGATGAACAAATTGGACATTTACAAAAGTTGATGCAAGAAGCCACTAAACCGAATAAGCAATTTAGTATTACTGAGTCTACCAAATCAAAATTTTAGTGTACACAATAAAGCTTAACAAAACATGTAAAATACAGAGTAACTTAATTTTAGCTGTCACTGTTTTTTTAAAAGGTATTATTTCAGCTTTGAGCCTTTCATGATACCTGGTGTTAATGAGATTATTTTATCATTTGATGTTATGAATGCAGTATATGGATCAGGATCAGTAATAGACAACTCAAAAACTTTATAACATCATTGGTATAACAGTACTTGCTGGATGAAATTTGATTTGGGGAATAAAAGAATGGCTTAGAATGGACAAACTTCTGGAATTTTATTTACTGAAAATATTTTATATGTAAATTTGTTTTAAATGCTACTTTTAAAAGAATTATTTATATACTTTTATTTATTATTATTTTAAAATTTGCTACAGGGCATGTGTGCTCACCAGAGAGAAAGAGGGAAAATAAGAAAGCAAGCCACCAGGTCCAGCACTTGAACCATAGTCAGCCATATGGGAATCCAGCACCTTAATCTCTGTGCCACCTACTGGCCCCATAAGTGCTACTCATTTTTTAAAATTATTTAACTTTATTTACTTTTGTGTATTTTAATTTGACCAGAGAGGGAGAGGGGGAGAGAGAGAGAAAGAAAGTGAGAAAACAACCAACCAGGTCCAAGACTTGAACTGTGGTTGGCCATGTTGTAACCCAGCTTCCTTAACCACCATGCCACCTGCTGGCCCCCCTTAACTGCTGTTCTTGTTCAAGCATTAGCCTCATAGCTTTTCTTCTGCTTCATCAGATAGGTATATCATGATAAATGTAGAATTTCAACAAAGTTATTATGAAATATATAACAATTATAAAAGCTTTATTTCTACTTTAATATGTACTTGATTATTGTTTTGGAAATCCCCTTCTCCCTCAGTCACTGTTAATTCACAATGAAAGATTAAAGAGAAGCTTTAAGATAATAGTAGATGGTCCTTTAAATTAAATAATTTATAGTTATCTTGAGAATTTCACTTTTTGCCCAGTGGTTAGGGAGATTAAAAACATCTTCTTGTGTCAGCAGGTGATGTAGTGGTTAAGGTGGTGGACTCTCATGTGGTTGACCATGGTTCAAGTCCTGGACCCAGCAGTGCCAGAGGCCTGTTCCAGCCTGGGTGGGCTGACCTGACGGAGGCGACACAGGTGAGAAAAATCAGACTGAGACCTCGATGCTGTTTAGCATGTTCTCAGCCGACTACAGTCAGAGCACGCTCAAGACTGCAGCATCTATGGCCAGTAATTATACATATTTATTGAGGGATGTTTACAAGGGTTGGAGGGGTGAGGAGGATGTAAAAGATTTTACTCTAAAGAAAAGGGTATTTAAAACATGGAAACAATAATCATAACACATGATGTACCGTTCTTGTCTGATCAGGTAAAAGCAGTTACAGCTCAGGGCAAGAGAGTCCATTCGTCCGGTACAGTTTTTCTTAGGTCTTGATTGCTGGGTAGGGCCTTTTGAATGAGGGGGTTTTCAGCAAGCTTGGTAACTTCAGTCCCAGGTCGGGGCGGTATCAGATTGTGGTTACAAAGGCCTAGATAGAAATCTTATTTGATTAAGTAAAGACATGGTTAATATATACTAAAATGGAACATCTATATTGTTTCTGGGGTAATTTAGAGCTAAGAGGGTGAGCCTTTTGCTCACATGGGGAAGGAATTGAGGTCTTGTGAGCAGCTTAATGACTAACCGAAAGGTTATTATGTACATGTGAACCTGAGAGGGACTTCAGTATTGTTTATTGTTATTTTCCAGGCCGGTGGGGTGAGTCTAATTCCCATTCACCTCTGCCTTAGGGATACTCATTCTCTTAGGATTATTAATTGTAAAAGTTACAGTAAGGCTGGGGATGTTATTTCACCCTTACGGGGTACCGTGATGACAGTAAAGCCCATGGCACGGAGATTGAAAGCGCAAACCAGCACTGCAAACACAGTTGGAACCTTGAGCTGTTAGCGTACAGCTTTTTCTCAGCCAAGCCTTGCTTAAGCATGAGAGATAGCTCTTTATGTTTTGCCTGTGTTAGCTGTATGGCCTCTGTCACAGCAGCTTGAAACTGAGGCTGGATGTGTGTGCATGTGTGCCCAAAATCCCAAGAGAAGAAGATTGAGGCATGGCCATTCCCCCTGGGAAGTGATTTCTCACTTTCTGTCTCTGTCTTTTCTGTGAGTGCATGCACCCTATAGAAAAAAAAAAATCTCTCTCAAAAATTTTTTTAAAAGTTTTTCCTGTACTTCAGTTGATTTATAAATTAAAGAGAAAATGAAATGGTAAACTCATTCACATCATAAAACATTTATTACAAGTAAAACGACTTCTATCTTTAGTTATTGGTGTGATTTGAATGTTTGTGCTTCATCTTAATTCATATGTTAAAACTGAATCCCTTATGTGGTGTTATTAGGAAGTAGGGAAGTGACTAGGTCATGAAGGCAGTGCCCTCATGAATGGGATCATGTCATTATAAAAGAGGAACTAAAGAGACATCTGGCTCCTCCACCATATAACGACACAATGAAAGGATAACTGTTCCTGAACCAGAAAGTGAGCCTTCATCAGACACTGAATCTTCTGGCACCTTGATCTTGGACTTCCCAATTTCTATTGTGACATTAAATGATATTTTGAACAACCTATTGCCAATAAATTTGTAACATGAGGAAGAAATAGGTGTATTTTTTAGAAAAATATTGCTTACCAGAATAGATAAAAGAATAGTCTATGGACATTAAAGTAATTGAACTAAATTAAAAATAATCCAAGGAAGAAAATTGAGGGCCTAACCAGCTTTTTTGATGAGTACCACCAAATAGTCAAGAAATTAATAGTTTTACACTAAGCACTTCTAGAGAATAGAAGAAAAAAGATGCTCTGTAACTCATTTTATGAGACCAGCATATACCTGATACCAAATGAAGTTTGAGAAAGGAAAATACTGACCAATTTCACTTAGTAATATAGATACAAAATCTTAAGCAAGTACTAGCAGTTCCAGCAAAGAATGATTCATCATGAACTGGTCAAGTGTGTGACAGGATTTCAAAGTTGTTTTTACATTAGAAAGTCAATTACTATGACCCAGCATATAATTAAATTAAAGAAGACTTAATCATTTTAGATGCAGAAAAAGTGTTTGCTAAATATTAAATATCCATTCGTGTTGAAATTGCTTTTAAGTTATAAAGGACACTTTATCAATCTAATTAAAGGTTTCTACTAAACATCTGCAGTAAACATGTGAATCTCTGGATACTTAATCTTTAGATTGGGAAAAGAGGGTTTCTATCAATTCTTTTCAAGTCAAAACTGATAATATCAGATAATATAATTGTATTTGTAGAAAATGGTTAAAAATCTACAACTTTTTAAAAGTGAGTACGATACTTAAAGTGTGCTCACTGCAAAAATTGGTATACAAAAATAAGTTGAACTAAGTCCAGCAGCAACAAACAACGTGAAAATTTCTAAAAATATATAATCAACAAATATTAAGAACTTAGAGATGAATGTAGCAAGAGATGTTTAAAACTCTAGATAAAATAGTAAAATTTTGCTTCAAGATGATGAGACTTAAATAAATAAAGTGGCACTTTATGTTCAAAGATTGGAAGATTTAATGTTGGAAATCTCTCAATTTTTCCCAAATGGCTTGTAGTTTCAATGAATCTTAATAAAAATTTCAAGTGCATTCAGTAGACAAACATTTAACAATATATATAGGGTACTATCTTCTTGCTGAACACAGACTGTATGCCCATGTTGCCTTCCCTAGCTAGTACCCATTCCACTTGCCAGTACCTGTGCCCACCATGTACCAGGTACTACTCTACATTCAGCCTCCCTGCTCAGGACCCTGGCTCAGTCCCTGGCTGCATCTGGACCAGAGAGATTGGGATAAATCAGGAGAACTTGGCCACTGATTGAGAAGAGGGCCTACTGTGACTTCCACTGACCACAGATACCCAGTCAGTGGCTACTGCCCACAACCAGCCCACACAGAGAGAAACCAGGCCAGCAAAAACTTACACGATGCATGGCTTCTACTTCTAAAAACAGGGAGGAGTCATCTCCCTGAAGCTGTTGAAGTTCTGAATGACTTCTTCCCAGAATCCCTTCTGGAGAAGCAAAATGAGAGAACTCAGAACCCCAGACCATCACCATGGATTCCAGCATTCTCACCCACAGAAGAACAAGGAAACCAGCACAGAGCTAACACACATCTTAGGGAAGTGAAAGAATAAACAGCTTCAGGAGAAAAAAATTGGACTGACTACCTTACCTCCAGTGCAATCAGGCAAGAGAGCCACACCTTGCAGTTCAATGAGTAGGTGAAGCTCCAAAACTATAATCAGGTTTCTATAGCCTAGAAGGAGTGGAGGACTCAAAAGAGAGGACCCACACCCCAACAGAGACTGAAGAATTTGGACACTACACCAAGAGAATGGTTACTTGGTCCAACTGACACCACCCACAATACAGCTTCTCTAAACCTCAGTAAAATCTATTATGTACAATCCCTGCTCTGATATAGAAGACATGGCCTTTTGCCAGGGACACCCCTGGGACCTAGGGCTGTCCACCCCCACCCTCGCTCCTCTGGTACTATAGAACCCATTCCAAAAATTAGGAAGAGTAGAGTACTTCAACAGATTCCTGAAAACCAGTACAGAAACATACAAAAAAGTAAAAAACAAGGTAATAACTCTTAAAGGAGCACAATAACTTGTCCCCAACAAAAGACAATGCAAATGAATTCATGGAAATGCCTGAAAAAGAATTCAAGATAGTCATGATGAAACTCAGTAAAATGCAAGGGAGTACAATCAATTCCAGGAGATGAGAAAGTCATTCCATGACATGAAGGAGGAATTCCATAAAAAGATACCCTAAAAAAGAATCAAACAGAATTGGAGATAACACAAGAAATCGAAATCTCCCTTGAAAGATTTAACAGATTAGGCCATCCATGGGAAAGAATCTCTGACCTGGAAGACAAAGCCGCTGACAGTCCAAACAAAAAAGGTGAATGAAAAATATAACCCCCCCAAAAATAGATACAGGAAATACTAGACACAAACACCTGGGTATGTGCACAGTGGGTATTCCAGAAGGCAAAGGTACTGGTGAAAGTATTGAAAAATCTTTTTGATAAAATATTACCTGAAAACTTTCCAAATTGAGAGAAACATACAGATAGTAGAGCTAGGAAATATGAATAACAGATAGTAGATATAGGAAATATGAAGAATACCAAATACAGTCAACATAAGAAGGTCCATTTCCAGAGCACATCATAGCCAAGTTGATAAAGACAAAGATATACTCTAAAAAAGGCACAGAGAAGCATCAAGTTACTTACAAAGATTACCCTATTAGGCTAACATCAGTCCTCTCAACTGAAACCATGTAGTCAAGAAAGAAGGGGAATCATGTCCAAAACACTAAAAGAAAAAAAAAAAAAGTCATTGTCACCCAAACTACTATATGCAGCAAGTTTATCCTTTAAATAGGAAGGAGAAATAAAATCATTCTTTTTATTTTCTACTTTAAATTTTTATTTTGAAATATTTTAAACACACTAAAATGTATAAAAAGAATACAACAGGCATCAGTGTCCCCACTCCTCAGACTTCATAGATGTAAATATTTTATCACATTTGCTTCAGATGTCTGATTTTTCAAATTAATTTATTTTTTATATTTTCTTTTAAAAATTTTATTTAAATTTATTTATTTACATTAATTTACTATACATCATTACAGCATACAAAATGAGATTTCCCATCCAGAATACACTGTATCTTGACTCAATCAAGGAAATCAACATATGTGTTATCAACAAATAATTTTCCATTTCTTATTTCCTACATATTTCACCTTTTTTTTTTTTGCCATCCTGGATTCCCTATTTCTTACCCTCTGCTGTGTCCCACCCTTCTCCCATATTGTCTATTGTATCCATGGTTGCTTTCTATGTCTGTTCCCCCCATTTAATTGATTTTCTAATTAACTTAGTCTAAATTTTTCCAATAGCAAGTGCAGCTGATATATACATATACATGAACACAAGTCTGACTTTAGGCATAAACCTCAGTGAGTAGAATGACCATACTATAAAGTAGCACCTAGCTGGGGCTATATAGCTTATTGCAGCCATCAAATACACATTCTTTTTAAAAATTTCAATAAAAATGTTTTTTGTGTTTTTTTTTCTCCTGAAACTTTTTTTTAAAATTAATCAATTTACATTCATCCCCTAAGCATTGTCACAACATACCAAATGTGGTTTCCCATCTAGATTAAACTGCATAGTGGCTTAATCATGCATGTTATCAATAATTTTCCATTTCTAGTTTCATATATATATATATATGCACCCCATTGTCTGACCCGTTGCCCTTTCCCATCCTCTTGTCACACTGTCTCTGTTGTCTACAGTTGTCTTCAATTCCTTCCCCCCCCTACATTTTGTTGATCATACAATTTCATAAGTAATCTACTTTCAATACCAAGTTTAACTGGTAATTTTAAGAAAAGCAGTTTTGAACTTGTAAGGAAATTTTCTTGAAACTTAAAGCCTAGAAACAGGTTAGTTTTCTGTTCAAACAGTAGGTACATAAACCTATTGACAACTCCAGACAGGACAAAAACTCTTAAAACCGACAACAAAGCCTAGAAGAAAAGCAGCAATATTTTAGTCAAGTCACAGAATGCTATTTCACTGGTTCAGTCTTGTACTTAATCTATCTTTATGTTGTGGTTCGATTTTCCCGATTGAATTCTGGGATATAATATTCAACTCCAGACTTGTCCCTACAATTAAGTTGGCCATTTTCTTAGTTATTGAACACTTATTTCTCTGTATCTGCATTTAATTTTCATGACATACCACTCCCTTAAGAACTTCTTGGAGATCTGGTCTGGTGTTGGTAAATTCTTTCAGGTTTTGTTTATCTGAGAATGCTCTTGTCTTTTCTTTCCATATGAAGGATAATCTTGTTGGGTACAGTATTCTTGGTTGTAATTGCTTTCCCTTAACATTTTGAATATATTTTCCCATTCTTTCCTTGCTAGCATTGTTTCCGAGAGAGGTCTGCAGTTAGTCTGATGGGATATCCTTTGTAGGTAACTTGCTGCTTTTCTCTTGCCAACCTTAGTATCTTGTCTTTGTGGTTTTGGTCAATCTGGCTACAATGTGTCTTGGAGAAGATCTTCTTGGGTTGATTCTATTTGGGGTCCTTTGTATTTCTTGGGACTGATCGCTGAGTGCCTCTCTAGATTTGGAAAGTTTGCTCACAGGATTTCATGGAATAGATTATCAATGCCCTTATGAGTCTCTTCACCTTCTGGCATGCCTATTATCCGGATTTTTGGATGTTTGATGGTATCTAGAATTTCTCATATATTATTCTCAAATTTTTTGGCAATTTTCTCAGTCTTTGTGGTGGATTTTTATAGGCCAGCAATGTTCTCTTCTACATCTGAGATTCTATTTTCTATATGATCTAGTCTGCTTTTAATACTTTCAAGGGAGATTTTGACTTCCTGTATTATAGCCTTCATCTCTAACAGTTCCATCTGATTCTTTTGTAAAGTGTGAAATTCCTCTTTTAGATCTTGCATGAATTTCGTCACCTCCTGGAACTCAACAACTTCTTTCTCCTTCCTCTTCAGCAGTTCCTTGTCTCTCTTCTCTTCCATCTCTGTTAGCTTTGCCATTATGAATGTTCTGAATTCTTTATCAGACATTTCCATGACTTCCATTGAACTGTGTGTGGAGGAAGAGTATTTTCCTGATTTCCCATGTTTCTTGTGGCCCTGCTGTGATTTCTAGTAGTCTGATGGATGGTGTGATTCTTCCCAAACTTGAAGTTCAATCTGAGCATTGAGGAGCATGCAGAAAAGGAAACACAGAGAGAGAATATACAGCAAGAAAAAAAAACTAATTAAAAAAAATGAAAACAAAAACTGAAAAAATTTATATTTAAAAAAAGTAAAAATTAGAAAACCGCATAGTGCACTTGTGCACCTCATGAAATGGCTAGTTCTCAGGAGCCATGAAGGTGTCTTCAAGAAGGCCTGTTCCCTTGCATCTCCTGGGTTGGGAGTGGGAGAGGGATTTATTAACAAGATAAAAGGAAAGGAGGGGCCAGAAAATCCAGAAAATGTTTTGCCTTAAAAATTTTTTAAAAATAAAAAATTACAAAAAAATGAGAAGACAGAGACAGAGGTAGAGAGAGACAAAGACGGATACAGAGACAGTAGCTTTGCAAGTTTTCTTACCACATGAGTTTGTGTGCTGGAGGCTGAATTATCAGTGGAAAATCTTCATTTCTCTGTTTCCCCTGAAATGACTAGTTCTCAGGAGTCATGAAGGTGTCTTTCAAAATCATTCTTAAATAACTAAAAACTGGAAGAATTTACCAACACTAGACCAGCTCTTCTAAAAGTACTGAAGAGGGTAATATATCAGAAAAATAAAAGGAAGACAGACTCATTGAATGGAAAACAAAGTAAAACAAAAAAACAGGATCCTTCCATATGCCACTTACAAGAAACACATCTCACTAATAAAGAAATACATGGACTAAAGTGAAGGGTTGAAAGAGATTTTTCCATACAAACAGAAACCAACAAAAGACTGGAGTCACAATACTAATATCAGATAAAATAGACTTAAAGACAAAAACTCTAAGAAAAGACAAAGAAGGACACTGTATACTGCTAAGAGGATTAATTCACCAGAACATAAAACACAAATATTTATGCACCCAACACTGAAGCACCCAATTATATAGTTGAAAGATTACTAGACTAAAGGGGGAGATAGACTTCAACATGCTAATTTTTGGGGATTTCACCACCACATGGTCACCTCTGGATAAATCATATGTACAAAAAAAATAGAGACAGGGAACCAGCAGTTAGCGTAATGGCTATGTCGCTGGACTCCCACGTAGTCGACCGCGGTTTGTGTCCTGGACCCGGTGGCTTAAAACTCACGCTGGGCGCGTGTGCGTGCGTGCCCAAGATCCCGAGAGGAGAATGGAGGAGAAGGGATTGCGGCGTGACCATCCCCCCTGGGGGGTGATTTCTCGCTTTCTGTCTCTATGTCTCTCTCTGTCTGTCTGGCGAGTGCACGCGCCCTACAGTGAAAATCTCTCTCAAAAAAAAAAAAAAAATAGAGACATGGGAACTAAATAATACCAGAAACCAAATGGTCTTGTCAGACATATGTAGAAATTTTCAGTTGACAACCACAAAATACACACTTTGTTCATCCAGATGGAATATTTTCAAAGACTGAACACATGATATTACACAAAACAAAAATACACAAATTGAAAAATACCAAAATTTTATTTGGCAATTTTTTTGGCACAGTGGAACTAACTTGAAATCAACTATAGAAAGAGGCCTTGAAAAAAAACAAATACATAGAAACTAAGCAATCTACTCCCAAGCAACTTCAAACTACTGAAGGAGTTAAGACTGAAATCAGAAGAGATAATGAAATCACTAAGAATGAACTCACAAATCTTCACAATCTTTGGGATACAGTGAAAGCAATTATAAAATGGAAGTTCATAGTAATCAGTGCTCACAATGGGGAAAAAAAAGATGGCAAATAGCAACAAATCTCAAGGAACTGACTGGAAAAAAAAAAGAACAAACCCCCAAAATACTACAAGAAAATAATAAAGATAATAGCAAAAGTAAATGAAATAGAGAATAAACACACACACACACACACACACACAAAACAGTTTTCTTTTGGGAGGGAGGACAAACAAAACTGTCACTATATTATCTAGATAACCAAGAAAAACAGAAAAGAATCAGATAAATAAAATCAGCAGTGAAAGAGGTAACATTAGAACGATATAACAGAAATACTAAAGGTCATGTGAGAATACTGTGAGCAACTATACACCAACAAACAAATTTCTGAACAAATAATATATACCTAGATTAAACCAGGAAGAAATACCCTGCATAGACCAAAATCAAGTGATATGATTGAATTAGTAATAGTCTCTCAATGAAGAAAAACCCAGGTCCCCATGGCTTTCATTCTAAATTCTACAAAACTTTTAATGAGCTAATTCAAATTTTCCTAAAATTATTTCTAAAAATTAAAAAGGAAAGGATCCTCCAAAACTTATTATAGAAAACCTTCATCATTTTGATTCTAAAAGCAGATGAAATCATAACAAAAAAAAAGAAAGAAAGAAAACTACAGACCAATATCCCTGATAAATACAAGTGCAAAAATCCTCATAACAGTACTACCAAATCAAATCCAACAACACATGAGAAAGATTATACTACCATGACAAGGTAGACTTTATTAATCCAGGGATGCAATGATGGCTCAACATACACAAAACAATAAGTGTAATACATTACATTAACAGAAGAAAGGTAAGCAATGTATCAATTGATGGCAGACAAAACATTTGATAAAATACAATATCCCTTCATGTTTAAAACTTTCAGCAAAATTGGTAATAGAACATTTCGCAACAAAATAAAATTTACATGTGACTAACCCATAGCTAATATGATACTGAATAGGGAAAAGCTTAAAGCTTTTCTGCTAAAAATCAGAACAAAATAAGGTTGCCCATTTTCCTCACTCCTGTTCAACATAGTAATGGTATTCTTAAACATTGTAATCAGACAAGAGAGTCAAAATAAAAGACATTCAAATAGGAAAAGAAGTAAAATTGTTCCTATTTGCAGGTGGTACAATTACATACTCAGAAAACCCAAAGTAATCTACAAACTCCTAGAAGTGATAAGTGAATTCAGTAAAGTCGCAGAATACAAAATTAATATACAAAAAATCTATGGCATTTTTATAAACTAATAAAGAACAGATTAAAGTATAACTGAAGAAAACAATCCCATTTATAACAACTACACACACAAAAAGATATCTAGGAGTAAACCTAACCAAAGAAGTAACAGACCTCTACAAGGAAAACTATGAAAACTGAAAAAAATTGAGGGTGATATATAAAGGTGGAAAGACATTCCATGTTTCTGGATTGGAAGAATTAATATAAGTGAAATGTCAATATTCTCCTAAATTAATTTACATATTCCATGCATTTAAAATCAAATTACCTGGGGCTGGCAAGTGGCATGGTGGTTAAAGGCACTGGACTCCCACATGGCTGACCACAGTTCAAGTCTCGGACCTGGTGGCTTGCTTTCTCACTTCCTCTCTCTGTCTCTGTCTCTCTCTGATCAAACTGAAAAATAATAATGATAATAATAATAAATAAAGTTAAATAAAATAATTCTTTTAAAAAATCAAATTACCAGAGGCATTTTTTTTCCCACAGAAATAGGGAAGAAGTCATTAAATTTGTCTGGAATCATAAAATGTCTCGTATCACCAAGGCAATACTATACAAAAAGAATAAAGTAGGAGGCAAATCACTACCTGACCTCAAAACATATTACAAATCTATGATAATCAGAACACCATGGTACTGGCACAAAAAAGAGATATGTAGACTTATGGCACAAAATGGAGAATCCACTTCAGCTTTAAAACGTCTTCTTTTCTGAATATTTTGGGAGTCTAGAGCATGGTTTCTCTGAACACACCAGGTCACACCTCAGCTTTAAAACGGCTTCTTGTCTGAATATTTTTGGAGTCTCTCTCTCTCTCTCTTTTTTATTTTTTTGGTTGCAGTTATTTAACTTTATTATATTTTAAAAATCTGAAAACTTCAAAACATAGTATTTATACAAACCCCTGAGGACTGTTCAACTGGGCACAGCATCTTCTTACAAACAATATGAAAGAAGACCAGGTTTAAGTTAGAATCTCCTCTTACATATGGAAAAACATATGACACCATCTTTTAAATAGTTGCATCCATATGTAAAGTACATTTGGTTGTCTAAAAAGAAAATGTACATTCTTGCCCTGGTGAACATTTTATTGGCATTCACAACAAATGGCTAATACTTTTATAACATAGCTTATAAACATTACACCAGTTATAAAAATAGCAATAAACATATAGCACCATTTCCCCTTGGAATTTCTAACTAATAAAGCCTAAAACAGTAAGTCAGAACTAATGTATCTTTCAGGATGTAGCAGAATAAATGTCTCAGAACTAAGCAAATTAATTAGAAACATTGCATAGGATAGAGAACTTCCATGTATGAAAATTCATCTACAGATTGTTTCTTATCCCCTGAAGAGTCAGCTGAGAAGTACTGGTGATAGCAAACAATGCACTTATTTTATTGGAAAAAAAATCTAACTACATACCTTGGTGGCAGTGCAAAGTGCCATTTTGTTTTTAAAAAGAAAAGATTTATTTGTATGTATTACTACAGATATAGAATAATATATAAATATGGTAAAGTACCACATGGGGAATAAAAACACACAATAAAATATATATTTATTTAAAATTTAGAAAAAGGTATCTTTATATAGAAATGTGAAAGGCCTAGTTAAATGTCTGAGCTTAGTCACAATTTGGAAAAATTTTAAATAGGTATTTAGTTGAAAACAACCTAATTAGACTCCATTCAAACCACCTTTGTGGTATAAATATCAGACTCCCAAAATATTCAGACAAGAAGCCATTTTAAAGCTGAGGTGTGTCCTGGTGTGTTCAGAGAATCCATGTTCTAAACCCATGTCCTAGACTCCCAAAATATTCAGATAAGGTAGGACAACCTCCGTCTTTTCTCTGTCTCTGGTTGTCTGTCTCTCTGTCTCATGCTCTCTCTCCCTTTCTGTCTGTCTCACACTCTCTCTCTTTAAATTTTTTACCTTTTTTTTTTTAATTGTTCAAGTGCCTCTCCTCAGCTTGGGCCTTTTATTTCACTTGTTAATTTCAGAAGCCATTTTAAAGCTGAGGTGTGTCCTGATGTGTTCATTTTTTACTCTTTTCTTGGTAGTATTTTTCTATTTTTTTTCTTTTGCTTATTTTTTTAATCTTACTTTTTTACTCTAAGCCTCACTCTCCAAACACTTAATGTCTACAAAGGCCTAGGTGCACAGTAGCCAAGCATCTGAATCCTTTTAAATTTGTTGAAATCCTCAACACTTACTGAATTTCCTGCTTTAACGAAGAAATTTCTATAAATCTGAACTCCAAATCTTACTGTTTATACCACATTGCTAAGCACTGTGGAGGAGAGATTACAACCAAATCACAGAATGGCCAGAAACAACTGCAGAGGTACAAGAAACATGAGAAACCAAGAAAATACCTCTCCATAAGGGAAAAGAACAATACCTCATCATCTACAAACAGTACAGTAGAATTCTTGGAAATGTCTGATAAAGACTTCAGAATATTCATATTGACAAAACTAAATGAGATACAAGAGCTGAGAGATAATGAACTCCAGAAGATGAAGGAGAAAAAAGACAATGAGTTCCAGGAGGTGTTGAAGTTCTTTCATGATCTGAAAGAGGGAATACACACCATGAAAAATAATCAAGTGGAGCTATTAGAGATGAAGGCTGCCTTTCAGGAAATCAAAACATCCCTCAAAAGTATTAAAAGTAGATTACTCCATGCAGAAAATTGAATCTTGTATGTTGAAGGTAAAACCTCTGATCTAGAAAAACAACCCAAAAATCTGAAAAAACACCCCCCCCCCTGAATGATACTATATGAGAAGTACTAGACAGCATTAAACACCAAAACATTCGGATAATTGGTATCCCAGAAGGTGAGAAAACTAATAAAGGCATTGATCATCTATTCTATGAAATCTTGGAAGAAAATTTTCCAAACCTAAAGAGACATTCAAATATCCAGACCCAGGATATACAAAGGACCCCTAATGGAATCAATCCAAGAAGACCTTCTCCAAGGCATATCATAGCCAGACTGGTCAAATCTACAGATAAAGACAAGATACTAAAATTGGCAAGAGAGAAATGTCAGATTACTTATAAAGTTTTTCCTATCAGGCTAACCTCAGACCTCTCATCAGAAACAATGAAGCAAGGAAAGAATGGGAAAATATATTCAAAGTGTTAAGTGAAAAACAGTTTCAACCAAGAATACTATACCCAGCAAGATTATCTTTCATATGGAAAGAAAGAATAAAAACATTTTCAGATAAACAAGACTTGAAAGAATTTGCCAGTAGCAGATCCACTCTTAAAGAAATTCTGAAAGGAGTGCTTTACCAGTGAAACTAAAGATACATACAGAAAGAAGAGAATAAAAGGCAAGCAAGAAAATGACCAATTTAATGCTAGGGACAAGAAATATCAATAACAATGTAGAATGTTAACTTCCAGGATTTAAATGAAAAGATTGGACCACAGTGACACTGCATATTCAAAAGAAGAGAGATTGAACATAGGACTGAACTGGTGAAATAGAGTTTTATGACTTTTGAGTAAAACATTACTGATTTTTTTTACTATGCTTTGTTTTCCCAATTTAAACATTTTAGTTTCTTTTCAGTTGTTGATAGATGTAGCAATGTCTTAAAATATTTTTCTTGTTTGTTTCTTTAAATGAAAACATAAACTTTTCTTTTCTTGATCCCTCTGGAATTGGAAAATATTTGGTAATCTTATTTTGTGGGAGAAGGGTTATTTGCATAAGTTCAGTAACGCTTGTTGCATTGATTCAGAAATCGGAAATACTCATTATTGGACAGGGCTTTGACTGGAATGTCATATCTCAAGATTAATGAGAACACTATAGAAGTAAGGTAGATCACAATTAAGTGAAGAGAAGCTCTTAGAAAGATGGCCTGGTACCATAAATAGTTCTGCCTGGCAGAGAGGATTAGAGAAGATATATGAAAGAACTGATAACATAAAATAACCTGGATTTTTTCCATCCCAGCATTGTAATCAGTAGAGATTGCAAAAGAGCAACCACACCAGAAAATGATTTGAGAAAGACTTTGACAGGAGAAAAAGAGACTGATGTTTGCTAGCAGATGGTATATAACAGAATACACTTGGGCAGGGCTGAATTGAGAAGGTTTATGTGTGACTAGTGTGCTGGGCATTTATTTTTCAACAATTTGAATAGTGACATGTAAATATTTTCTCAAAGATATTAAAAACCATACTGTTTCTGTTATAGAGTCACAAACAAAGTTACACAAAATTATAAGAAATATTTTGAACATTATCTTTAAAATTCAGTATTTTGAAATTTTGAAAGTTGTTTATTAACTTTCAAAAACTGAGTATGAGTTAAATTTTTTTATATGTAAAGTAAATGTTTGTGGAAAAATGTAAAAATAAAAAGTGAAGAAAGAAATAAATAAATTTTAAAAATCCTATTCAAAATGATACTCGAGGATTGTTGGTATAAGGCAATGTAATCTATTGGGTTGTCAGAAAAGTCATGATGCATTTTTGCACAGAAAAGCACATCATCACTTTCCCAATGACCCAATAGGATGGACTCATTATACATATATTAATGTGCACATATTTTTCTTCTGATTTGAAATAAGTTACAGTGAAAACATTTAAAAAAATAGAGAATCCAAAAATAATCCCCAAAACATAGAGCCAACTAATTTTTGACAAAGCACAGAAGAAAACCCAGTGTAGTAAAAGTTTCTCTATTAAATGGTGCTGCAAGAACTGGATATCCACCTGCAGAAAAATGAAACTGAACCCATGTCTCTCACTATTAATGATCAACTCAGAATAGATCAAAGGTCTAAAATGTAAAGCTTTAGATTATAAAATTACTGGTAGAAAACATGGGAACCTCTTGAAGACATTGGAGTAGACAAAGATTTCTTAAATAAGATAGGCAATAATTTCAATATAGACAAGTGGGACTGACTGCATCAAGGTAAAAAGTTTCTGCACAGCAAAGAAAACAGAGTGAATCTCTGATGAATATAGATGCAAAGATTCTCAATAAGATACTAGCAAATCATATCCAACAACTTACAAAAAAGATTATACATCATGATCAGGTAAACTTTATTCCAGGATTGCAAGTTTGGTTCAGCATACACAAAAACATAAATTTAATATACTATATTAACAGGAAGAAAGATAAAAACCATATGATCATATTGATTGATGCAGAAGAAGTATTTGATGATATACAACATCCCTTCATGATCAATACTCTCAGCAATATCAGAATAGAAGGGTCATTTCTCAACACAATAAAAACAATCTATGAAACGCCCATAGTGAACATCATCCTGAATGGAGAAAAGCTGAAAGCTTTTCCACTAAAAAGGGGTACAAGACAAGGATGCCCACCTCTCCACTCCTTTTCAATATAGTATTGGAAGTCCTTGCCAATGCAATCAGAAAAGAGGAAAAAAAAAAGGCATTCAAATAGGAAAAGAAGAGGTGAAACTCTCTCTATTTTCAGATGACATACAGAAATCTATAGCATTTCTATATATGAACACTAGGCAGACTGAGATAGAACTGAAAAAAGTTATTCCATTTATCATAGCCACAAAAAGTATAAGATACTTAGGAATATATCTAACCAAAGAAGTTAGAGACCCCCACAAGGAAAACTATGAGAAGCAAAAAAAGAAATTGGAAATGACACAAAAAAGTGGAAGGACATCCCATGTTCCTGGATTGGAAGAATATAATCAAAATAGCAGTTCTATCCAAATTAATCTACATATTTAATGCAATCCCAATCAAAGTACCAGACACATTCTTCATAGATCTAGAAAAGACAATCATAAAATTTGTCTGGAATCATAAAAGTCTCCATATTGCCAAAGCAATTCTGCACAAGAAGAGAGGAGTGGGCAGCATCTCACTCCCTGACACAAAAATATACTACAAAGCTATGGTAATCAAAACAGCATGGTACTGGCACAGAAACAGACATGTGGACCAATGAAACAGAATAGAGTCCCCCAAAATAAATTTCCAAACATACAGTCAATTGACTTTTGACAAGGGGTACCAGTCAATCCAGTGGGAAAAGGAAAACCTCTTCAGCAAATGGTGCTGGAAAAACTGGATTTCCACCTGCAGAAAGATGAATCTGAACCCCTACCTCTCACCTTTGACAAAAATCAACTCAAGGTGGATCAAAGATCTAAACCTAAGACCTCAAACTATAAAGTTGTTTCTGGAAAACAGTGGGAAAACTCTAGGAGACATTCGGGTAGGCAAAGACTTCTTAAATAAGACCCCCAAAACACAATCAATAGTCCCCAAAATAGATTAGTGGGATTATATCAGACTAAGAAGTTTCTGCATGGCAAAAGACACAATAATTAGTATGAATTTACAGCCCTCTGAATGGGAAAATATTTTTTGTGAACTATGCATCAGATAAGGAGCTGATAACCAGAATACAGAAGGAACTCAAGCAGCCGTTCCAAAAAAACATGATTAACCCTATTTAAAGATGGGAGAATGAGTTGAAAAACCACTCTCTAAGGAAGACATGTGAATAGCCAAAAGGCATATGAAAAACTGCTCAACATCCCTCATTGTAAGGAAAATGCAGATCAAAACAACAATGAGATACCACCTAACCAGAAGTCAGAATGACTAAGATTAAAAAAAACAAAACAAAATAAAGCAAAAAAAAAAAAAAAACCATAAATGCTGGTGAGGGTGTGGTGAAAGGGGAACTCTCTTTCACTGCTGGTGGGAATGTAAATTGGTCCAACACTGTGGAGAACAATTTGGAGATTCCTCAAAAATCTACAAATAGAACTACCATATGATCCAGCAATCTAACTCCTTGATATCAGAAGAATTATTAATCAGAAAAGTGCTTGCACATTGATATTTATTGTGGCACTATTCACAATTGCTAAGACATGGACCCAACCCAAATGCCCATGAACAGATGAATGAATTGAAAAACTGTGACACATATAGTCTATGGAATACTATTAAACCACTAAAAAAAGAAAAGAAAAGAAAACTAAAAAAAAAAATCCTGGCTTTTGACAGAAAGTGGAAGAATATGGAAGATTTACTGCTCAGTGAAGCAAGCCAGGATATGAAGGAGAGACATTGTATCTCCTCACTTAATATATACCCACTGTCTGCACTCTATGACTGAAACTGATTGACTAAAGGATATAGAAACATAGTAAATGGATGTGAATACCAGATATAGTGTGTGTGAAAGAGTAGATCTGAGGAAGGACATCTAGAAGAAAAATAGAGAGGCAAAATATTAATGGGACAAGGAGATGTGGTATTATCTGTTCAAGATAATTTTATAGTTTTATCAACGAGACTAGGGAGAAATATTCACATGTTGGAATATTCACCTTGTAAGCTTAATGACGTGATTTAATGTATAAAAGAAAATGAAATAAAAATTTTTTTAAAATTAAATTAAATTAAAAAATGAAAAAAAATAAAAAGGAAACAGAGTGAAGATACAACCTTTGGAATGGGAGAAAATATTTACAAACTATGCTTCAGATAAGGGACTGATAACCAGGATGTATAGGGAACTCACAACTCACCTGCAGAAAAATTAATCCAAATTTGAAAAATGGACAAATGAGCTGAACAGATGACTCTTCTAGGAAGACATACAAACGATCAAAAGCATATGAAAAATGTTCAGCATCTCTTATTATAAGGGAAATGCATATCAAAACCACAATGAGATGCCACTTATCTCAGTTAAAAATGGCTATAAGTAAAAAAAGAAAAAAAGACAAATGCTGGTGAAATTGGTGAAAAGGGAACTCTTCTATACTCTTGGTAGAGATGTAAATTAGTACAGCCACTGTGGAAAACAATGTGGAGGTTTTTAAAAAACCTACCATAAAAGCTACCATATGATCCAGTAATACCAATCCTGGGTATTTACCTTAAGGATAAGAAAATAGAAAGACACACATCTACATTTATTGCCACGTTATTCACACTTGCTAAGACACAGAATAAACCTAGATGCCCAAGAATGGAGACTAGGTTGAAAAGCTGTGGTGCATATGTACTACAGAATACTACTCAACCATAAAAGACAATGAGACCCTGCCACTTGATACAAAGTAGATAATGTATGTTTTTTAAAAAAGAATTATTTATTTAGTCATTCATTTATTTTAATTTGACCAGAAAGAGATAGAAAGAAAAACAGGGAAAGTGAGAAAACTAGTCACCAGGTCTGCAACTTGAACCATGGTCGGCCATGTGCAAGTGTCCAGCACCTTAACCACCACACCACCTGCTGGCCCTGATAATATGTAAGATTTAATGTTAAATGAAGCAAGCCAGACTATGAAAGATAAACATTGTATATCTCTGCTTAATATACCAAATTTCTATACTTTATGGAAGAAATGGAAAGATTTGTAGACATTATAGCAGGGAGGCCAAATATAGTTACCAGAGGCTGGACTGGAGGGATTGGTTGGTAGGAGGTAGGAAGAAGGGTTTCAGGACAAAAACATTTAACAAACACAAAAATGTAAACTTTTTTGTTGAAAGTGATACATAATATGGTAATATCTTTGATTTGATTGACTTGTACTGCATGTATGCTTTAAAAAACTGTATTTTTTTTTTTTTTTGGAGAGGTTTTTCGCTATAGGGCGCGTGCGCTTGCCAGACAGACAGAGAGAGACATAGAGACAGAAAGCGAGAAGTCACCCCCCAGGGGGTATGATTACGCCACAATTCCTTCTCCTCCATTCTCCTCTTGGGATCTTGGGCATGCACGCACATGCGCCCGGTGTGAGTTTTAAGCCACCGGGTCCAGGACGTGAACCACGGTCAAGTACGTGGGAGTCCAGCGACATAGCCATTACGCTAACTGCTGGTTCCCAAAAAACTGTATTGTTGGGACCAGCAGTTGGTGTTATGGTTATGTCGCTTGACTCCCATGTAGTTGACCATGGTTCCATTCGAGTTGCAGACCCAGTGGCTTAAACTCACGCAGGGCATGTGTGCATGCATGCCCAAGATCCAGAGAGGAAAATGGAGGAGAAGGGATTGTGGCGTGACCATCCCCCCTGGGGGGGGTGATTTCTCGCTTTCTGTCTCTCTGACTCTTTCTGTCTTTCTGGTGAGTGCGTGCACCCCTATAGAAAAATCCTCTCAAATAAAAAAAAAAAACTGTATTGTATGCTGTAAATATATTTAATGATTAAATGTAGACAATTAAAAAACAGAAAATGTATATAAAGTTACAAAAGGTCAAAAACATCAAGGTTCTCTTCTCTCTTTTTTTGAGAGTTTTTTGCTATAAAGCATGTGCTCTCGCATCCCCCAGGGGGGATAGCCACGCAGCAATCCCTTCTCCTTCATTCTCCTCTCGGGATCTTGGGCACACTTGCCTAAATGCCTGGTTTCAGTTTAAGTCACTGGGTCTGGGACTTGAACCATGGTCGACTACGTGGGAGTCCAGCGACATAGTCATTACGCCAACTGCTGGTCCATCAAGGCACTCTTTAAGAAGACATATCTTTCTGGATATCAAAATATATCATGCATCTAGATTTTAAGATAGTTTAGTATTTTATTATATGGAGTCTTGATGTATAGTAATGGTATCCTGCAGTACAGTGGAGAAAGAACTGCTTTTCAATAAATGATACTGAAATATTGCTATTTTTTTTTTGGTTGTTTGTTTTTTGGAAAAAAAAGGTTAGTGCTTGGTTGTATGTTTTTAAAACATAGAAATATAAAAAGCTGGGCCAGCAGGTGGTGTAGTAGTTAAAGCACTAGACTCCCAGATGGCCAACAGTTTGAGTCCTGGATCTGGAGTCTTGAAAATCACAACAGGCACATGTGCTTGCATTTCAAAATCCTGAGAAGAGAATGGAGGAGAATGAATTGACGCATGGAAGAGGTGTTTTCTCACTTTTGCTCTCACTTTCTTTCTCTCTCTCCAATAAGCATATGCACCCTATGGTAAAGACCTTAAAAATAAGTAAATAAATATAATTAAAAAAATGTAAAAGGCAAATTTTCAAAACATCAAGAAAACAATAGAATATCTTCAAAATATTGGAGAAGTAGAATAATTTTATTTATTAATTTAATTTTATTTGTTATTATTATTCATTTTAAAAATTTGACCAGAGAGAGAAAGAAAAAGTGAGAAAGCAAGTCACCAGGTCCACGGTTGACCATGTAAGAGTCCAGTGCCTCAAGCATCACACCACCTGTCAGCTCCAAGAAGAATTTTTAAATAAGACACAAGAGCTCTAGCTGTAAAGGGGGAAAAAAAAAAGAATAAATCTGAATAAATTATCATATTACTTCCTTTCATCAAAAGTGGTAAAGAATGTAAATACAACTCTCAAAGTATGAAGACATAGTTGTAGCACCTGTGTGGGAAGATCTTCAAAAGGTTTATGGAAAATAAGTGTTATGAAAACACTGTACATGGATACCATTTTATTCTTTGCCAAAATAAACCATTTTCATTTTACTTTTCCATGAAGTTTTTGAATTACCCCCATATAATAGCCAAAGGAATAGTATATAGAACATATGAAGAACAACTGTATGCCAATGAGAAAGGCAAAATCCAACAGAAAATATTCAAAACTTGAACAAAAAGTTCACAAATAAGGAAACTTGCATGGTCAGTACTAACTAAAAAGAAAAATATCCGTAGCCTGATTTGTAATAAGTAAAAGCAGGTGTAAATCACAATGAGATTGCATTACACAACTTCTGAATTGACTGAAATCAGTCTGACAATAACCAGTGTTGACAAAGATAGGAAGCATTGAAAACTCTTATCCTGGCGGTGGGAATGTAAATCAAATGATTTCTTTGAAAAACAGTTCGACATTCTCTAGTAAACTGGATGATATTTATGCACCATACTGTTGCCTTTTTAGGATATTAATGCATTGATGCTCTTGTATCATGGTATGGTGGCTGAGTGTACAAACACTGCTGCCAAGTACTTGGATTTGAATCTGATCTCTATCTCTAGTTCTGCTACCTTCAGCATGTGTGTGTGTGTGTGTGTGTGTGTGTGTGTGTGTGTCTTTGTATGTTGGTAAAGACCTTAAAAATAAGTAAATAAATATAATTAAAAAAATGTAAAAGGCAAATTTTCAAAACATCAAGAAAACAATAGAATATCTTCAAAATATTGGAGAAGTAGAATAATTTTATTTATTAATTTAATTTTATTTGTTATTATTATTCATTTTAAAAATTTGACCAGAGAGAGAAAGAAAAAGTGAGAAAGCAAGTCACCAGGTCCACGGTTGACCATGTAAGAGTCCAGTGCCTCAAGCATCACACCACCTGTCAGCTCCAAGAAGAATTTTTAAATAAGACACAAGAGCTCTAGCTGTAAAGGGGGAAAAAAAAAAGAATAAATCTGAATAAATTATCATATTACTTCCTTTCATCAAAAGTGGTAAAGAATGTAAATACAACTCTCAAAGTATGAAGACATAGTTGTAGCACCTGTGTGGGAAGATCTTCAAAAGGTTTATGGAAAATAAGTGTTATGAAAACACTGTACATGGATACCATTTTATTCTTTGCCAAAATAAACCATTTTCATTTTACTTTTCCATGAAGTTTTTGAATTACCCCCATATAATAGCCAAAGGAATAGTATATAGAACATATGAAGAACAACTGTATGCCAATGAGAAAGGCAAAATCCAACAGAAAATATTCAAAACTTGAACAAAAAGTTCACAAATAAGGAAACTTGCATGGTCAGTACTAACTAAAAAGAAAAATATCCGTAGCCTGATTTGTAATAAGTAAAAGCAGGTGTAAATCACAATGAGATTGCATTACACAACTTCTGAATTGACTGAAATCAGTCTGACAATAACCAGTGTTGACAAAGATAGGAAGCATTGAAAACTCTTATCCTGGCGGTGGGAATGTAAATCAAATGATTTCTTTGAAAAACAGTTCGACATTCTCTAGTAAACTGGATGATATTTATGCACCATACTGTTGCCTTTTTAGGATATTAATGCATTGATGCTCTTGTATCATGGTATGGTGGCTGAGTGTACAAACACTGCTGCCAAGTACTTGGATTTGAATCTGATCTCTATCTCTAGTTCTGCTACCTTCAGCATGTGTGTGTGTGTGTGTGTGTGTGTGTGTGTGTGTGTCTTTGTATGTTCTAATGAGATCACCAGGGAGAGGGAGAAAGAGTACCCATGTGGAAGAAACAGAAGTAGGCATTTTTGACAGGGTCTCACCATATCAATTCTTCCTCACCTCTCACCATGTCCCAGCATCCCAGTTAGGACTGCAGGCATGTGCCACCATGCCTGATCCGTTTTTTTTTTAAGATTGGACCAGGAACCAAACTAAGGCCTACCATGCAGCCTTAGCCATTATGTAGAGTGGCATCCTTCCCCTGTGTCACTGTGACTAGGTTAAGTGTGTGACCAATTTTACAGATAAGAAGATTGTGTCTATCTATCCTCCCCAAGAATTTATTTTTGCCCTAATACTGTTGTCATAATAATTGAGTTAATCTAAGTGAAATGTTCAGAATAGTACAGAGTGCAACAGACATAATAAAGCATTTGAATGCTATCATTGTTATTGCTCTTGTTATTAATTAATATCCACAAAACCACTTCTAGACAGTCTTGCATATATGTAGGTTAGGATATTGTACAAAAATGTTCATTTAAAAATTATTTTAGGGAGCCAGCGGTTAGCATGGTGATTAAGGCACTGAACTCCCACATGGTCAACTGTGATTTGAGTTTTGGACCTGGTGGCTTGAGCCTCATGCCAGGGATACATGCGTGAGTGCCCAGATCCTGAGAGGATGATGAAGGAGAAGGGATGGCATTTCCATACCCCCAGGGGGTGATTTCTCACTTTCCCTCTCTGATCTCTCTCCAGAAAGTATATGTGCCCTATGGCAACAACCTAAAATAAATAAATAAGTAAATAAATAAATAAAATATTTATTTTAGTAGCTCCAAACTAGAAGCAATGCTAATGTCTCTCAGTAGTAGGATGAATAAAACTTGAGTATAGTCATAGAGCAATGAATCTGAATCAACTATAGCTTTGTAGGTACAATACCGACTGAAGGAAAAAAGCAAAATAAATTGTGTGAACCCATTTGTACAAGTTCATAAACAGGCAAAATGAAATATTTTTGTAAGGGATGCAGACATTAAACTATGAAGACAGGCAAATAAATGACAATCACAAATTTTAGGATAGTGGTTAACTCAAAGGAATATAAACAAAATTGTGACTGGAAATGTTTTCATGGAGTCTTCTGGGGTCTTGGGTGGCGATGTTTTATTTTCTGAGATGGGTGATGTTTATCTGACTGCTTACTGTATATTCTCCAAATTTTATGTGTACGTGTTATATATCCTGTTTTATGTAGAGCATACCTCAGTGACTTCCATTTTTAAGCAAGTAAAAACTTGTGCAGTGGGAAAGATAACTTGTTCAAAATAATGAGATAAGAAGTGGAAAGATAAAGTGTAATTTCTAAGTAGACTTCCTGAAAGGTTTTGGACATATTTAAGATCGTGGTAAGAAATAGAAGGTATCATGTGAAACTACCCCTCTTGCTACACACACACACACTCAAGGTATACTGAGAGAGAGAGTATTGGGCCAGTCAGGTGGCGTGGTGGCTAATGCAGTTGGAAACTGCATGGCCAACTGTGTGGTTTGAGTCCCAACCCAGTGGCTTGATAAATATGCTGGGCACATATGTGTGCATGCTCAAAATCCTGAGAGGAGAATGGATGAGAAAGGGTCCCTCCTGGGGGATGCTCTCTCACTGTCCCTCTCTGTCTCTCTTCAGTGAGCACATGTACCCTATAAAAAGTAAAATAATTTAAAAAAGGAATGTTTTGACATTGAGTATGATACTGGATTTATAAAAATTATGAACTGCTTGGGTCAGCCCTATAGCATAGTGGTTAAGGAGCCAGATCCATACGGCTTAACCTCAGTTCATATTCTAGCCCTGATGGCTTCAGAAAACATACTGGGCACATGAGTATGCATCTCCAATTTGGAAGGCATAAAGAAATGGAGGGAAAAGGACTGTGGTGTGACCACACCACACTAGGGAATGTTCTCTCTCTTCTCTTTCTTTTTCTCTCTCTGGAGAGTGCATACACCCTCTGGCAACTAAAAAGAAAAGGGAAATCATCTTGCCTCTAAAGATTACTGAATTCTAAACACAAATTTATTAATACTTATTTCAACCAGTTTTGTGTTCAGGACATGTCTTAGCTGGACTTACAGAAATACACAACTATACTCTATTCAATAGGGAATTACTATGGGCTTTAGGAATTGTATATATTTTTTAATTTTTTAATTTTTTTTTTTTTGGAGAGGTTTTTACTATAGGGTGCATGCACTTGCCAGAAAGACAGAGAGAGACAGAGAGACAAAAAGTGAGAAATCACCCCAGGGGGGATGGCCACACTGCAATCCCTTCTCCTCCATTCTCCTCTCAGGATCTTGGGCATGCATGCACACACACCTGGCATGAGTCCAGGACTCGAATCATGGTAGACTACACGGGAGTCCAGCGACATAGCCATTACGCTAACTGCTGGTCCTAGAATTGTATTATTTTTGTACAAATTGTTCATTTGAGCTGTTTTAGGGAATAAATAATAGAGTTCAATGCTAGATACCTGAAATAGTACACTCTCTTCAGGAGTTCAAAATATCTCAGTATAACAGCTGGTAGGAGGTGAATGTTGGATAATTGTCACTAGTCAACTTTAAGAAAATGACCATCTGCATAGTAATGACATTCAGTGAATGCAATCACTCACATTAGAGACTGAAATAAGATGCAAGTACCAGAATACAGAATAGTGAAATTTTACATCTAAAATATGTATCATAATGAACTTGTAAGACAAGTTCACTCAAAAGCCATTTGATTTTCAAATATAACTACGCAAAAAAGTATAGTAAAAATATTTGGATGAATTAGATTTGGATAGCTGATATTTTAAAACGAACTTTTCTCAAGTAGCAAAAAAATGTAAGTTTAATCCAATTTCATGGCTTTATGAAACATATGAGTGCACTTTCTTCTAGTGCCAAAGAGGTATTTCACATCATTATCTCTCTTGCCCCAGTCCCAGTCTTCCTATAGAGAATGCAAGTTTCACCATGACAGAAATTTTGTCCTGTTCTAATGTTTCACAAGTACTCATAACAGTGCCAGCAATAGTGTAAGGACTCAATAATTATTTGTTGAATAAAATGATGTTTAAATGGAGTGAGTCGGGATTCTATCTGGAGACAGAAACCACCCTTAATTTGAATATGAAAAGTTTAGTATAAAAAAGTATTCAAATATAACAAGTAGTAACTATGAGGATGTGAAGAGAACTCTAAAGGATACTCTAAGGATGAGGGAGAATACCCAAAGAAGGACAAACTTGGGAAGAGACACCTTCTCGAGGCTGGAATTCAGACCTTGCCGGAGAGGATGTGAAATGCTGTGTCTTCAATATGTGTGTCCCTTCCAAAACTCATGTTGAAACTTAATCTCCAATGCAATTAAGAGGAGGAGTTTTTAGGAGATAACTAGGTCATAAGGATTCCTCCCTTGTGAATGAGATTATGTCTTCACACAACATTTAGCCTTTTCTTTTTTTTTTTTTTTTTTTGGCCTTTGGGCCCCTCTTCATATGAGGAGACCCACATTTCCTCTTGAAGATGCAGCAACAAGGTGCCATCTGGGAAGCAAAGAGTAGCCTCATCAGACAGTGACCCTGCTGGCACCTTTATCTCAGATTTCCTAGCCTCTGTAACGCTAAGAAACAAAGTACTATTTTTAAAAATAAATTATACAATCTCAGGTCTTTTGCTATATAGCAGCATGAATGAAACTAAGACAGTTGTGATTGCAGCCCACTGGATAACAGAGATGTTTGGCATGTTGCTCAGACTAGAGCTAGTCTACGTGTGCTGAGCAAACAGGAAACTACCCTCTGGCAGATATACTGAGGCTAGCAGGCAGATTTACACAGAGAACTGGGATATTGAGATATTGCTTAGTGGCAGCGCAGTGTGCAGTCTGGAGTGCACAGTGGGGGTGTTTGGAAAGAACCACAGGCCACGCAGGCAAGGCTGACAGTGGCAGCAGGCACATGGAGGGTTTTGGACCTCAGTAAATGTGTGGCCTACAGTGCTAGTCCATGTTTGGAGGGTCACAAGAATAAACTCTTTGGTGTGCAGATAAACCAGGCAGGCACAAAGGGAGTAAGGATATCAAAGACCTACTCATGGGCAGGGTTCTGGGAAGCCGGAAGCTCTCAGTGTCCATGTCAGGAGGACCATGTGAGGTGATTACTAACTAGTCCAAGCCAGAGTACCAACCTGACATGAGACTATGCATGCTGAGTGTACTAGGGCCACTTACCACAAGATGTCCTAACACATGGGCTGCTGACAGCCATGTGGCAGGAGTAAATGAGATGCAAAGTGGCAGCAAAATTTCTACTCTTGCACTGATGCTCCATCACACCCCCTGACAAAGCTTAATATCATGCTCACTGCAAAGGAGACATATTTAAATCTTCATTACCACAGAGCTGGATGACTTTGAAGAGGTGAGGCAATAAGCTGATATCTAGCACATAGAATCAGCACAGAATGCTTATATACCAGGTGCTGGAATTTGTATAGATTACATAAAATTTAATATATAACAGATTACATAGCTATTACTCCATTATGCAAAGTATTACACAGATTATTTAAACTTTAACTTCCCTATGATTTGAGTTACTCCTACTTTCTCCATTTTATAGATAAATAATCTGAAGTTTAGAGAATTAAATAACTTGCTAGAGGGTCAAAGAGCTGATAGGTGCAAGAATTAGGATTTCAGCCCTTTTAGTTTACTTAGCTTCTGTTCTTCCACCCACTACACCATTACACTTCCTCCCAAAGGGAAATGTAATTGAGTGGCAAAGGTGAGTAGTTGGGTCTGCACCTTCTGGTCATTTCCTCATCAAGTGGCCTTTTAGACCATCTTTTGCTTCCCAGTGATCTTACCCACTGCACTCAGGGATTCTCAAGTTGCTGATAGGGCTCTTAGCATTCCTTGAACCTCCTCTGTATCAATTTCTCACAGGTGAGTATCCCATACTGGCTACCTGGTAGTCATAACAATAAGTAGGGCAGTCTATACTGGAGTCCACTGTGCAGGGACACACTGCAGGTTGGCAATGAACACTAGACAAAAGCACCTCTTCCAAAGAGAGGAAACAGTAAAACTTCTGAGGTCCTGAGGTTATACAATGGGTTCTAAATCTGGAAAGAGAGGATAGCTTGTACCTTTCAAATTCAAGAATAAAGAGAAATAAATCTGCTTGATATAACACCCATACCAAACATCTTCGCAATTTGTTCCTAGGACATGGCCATAGAATTGATCTTGCTCCATTTTCTCCCTGGGCACTCCATCAACTCCTTTGGTTCCCAGTACCATATATTTTGATGATCTATTAATTTCTATTTCTACATTAAATCACTAGACTCTGTATTTCTGAATCCAACTATCCATTGGACATTCACTCCTAGATATCCAGAGAGCCAATGGCCACAGTTCAAAACCCAATTTATTTGATTGCCCTAAACTTGATCACTCACCCATGTTTATAGACCCATTAATTAAATACCAGTTATTACTACCAGAGACTGAGTATCATCCTTGACGTGTTCCTCTTTCTTTCTTCCACATGAAACATATTTCCTTTCCTCCTTCCCCACCTTTATTCAACTCATCAGTCAGATAAAGTCCAAGTCCTTTTGAGTCTATTTACTAGCTCTTATATTCATTCAGGATTTTTTTTCTATCTGCACTTGCACTTTAGTTCAAGCCACGATCTTATCTGTATTCTTATAGTACGGTTCTAACTCCTATTGACCCCTCCAATCTATTTTCCAGAGTATAGTCAAGGGTAATTTCTCTCAAATCCAAATCTGATTATGTCACTACTTTAAATGTCCTTTAATTTCATCTTAGTCAAGATAACTCTATACTCCTTAAGGGGTATTATTAGATGATGTTCATCTGTTGTATCAGTTAGAGGGTCCAGTAAGGAAACAGAAACCACGACAATAATTTTTGAGAGAATCAAATATGATGAATTGCTAACTAGTTACTGAAGAACTGATGAAGGAAAAAGAAAATGCTAAGATAGTGCAGGATTGGCAATTTTGAGAGGAAGTTATCAATTCTAGGGCTGGGAGAACAGGGCAAGAGGTTGAAATGATTAAACTTTAAAAACTTATTATTCTCCGAACAACCGAAATTCAGTCTTCTGAGGAAGGAGCAGTGGAGAACTGGTACCAGTGTCTCTGAGATGGAGTGTGATGAGGCTAGGTTCTGCAAATATCAGAGATTTCAATTTTGCTTCAAGTGCTGCTTTTGGAATGATGTTCTGCTTCTAGAATGAAGAGTCAGGGTGGATGACATTGATAGAAATGAAGAGCATGAAGCAAATAGGAAATAACAGGAAGGAGCAACCCTTTTCTTCCTCCTCCCATCTAGTAATTTTCCTTTATCCTCCTCTATTGGGAAAGCCTAACAAAATTATCTGGCAAAATAGAAACGTGACTTGTTGAATTCCAGGTCCAGGTGCACACAGTGGGGTTGAAGCTAAGAAATAATAACTTCATGACTAGAAAAACTTATCCCTTTGGATTCCTAGTGTTTATGCATGTTTATGCATGTTTATGTATGTGCATCCATACACAACCCCCTTTCTGTGCATATTTGTCTTCTAAACAATAAAGACAATTTTATTTACACCAAAAAACACAACTACACTTTTTACTAATACACATATTCTCATCATGTTCTTAAAACAAGGAGCTCAAAGTCTCAATAATAAATATATCCATATAAATGAGCAGTGGCATTATTTATCTTTGGGCTATGATAATTATTTCCCCCATTCAGCTACCATTTCATCTGGATACTTGGTCCCTAAAGACCAAATTGTAAACCAAACTTCCAGAATTACTTGTATAAAATAGTATGGGGAAGAATGTGAGAGAAAAATTAATTTGTACTTACAAATAGACATATACCTATTCATTCAACAAAGAAGACAATATATATATAGCTACTTAGTCATTGTTTCCATTACTAGTCACAGGGCCACCCATAGTTTATGACTTTTTCTTCCACTGCCTATCTCATATTTCATTTTCTCTTAGCCATATCCTCATCAGGACATCATGGGATGTCCTAAACCTTCATTCCTGAAGGATCTGAATCTTAAGCAGATCTGCCTTTTTTGGGGGGCAGGAAAATTCCAAACATAGTTGCTCTCCCCAAACTCCATGCAGAGTAGCAACACAATTCCCTCTTGCTACTTGGGATCAATCTTCACTGTCTATATATTAAGCTATATTTACTGGTTGAACCAGTAACTTGAGGAATACAAAATGGCCAATTAGTGACCTCAACCTCTGAATATAATCACCATGATGGAAATATTTCTCTCTTTGAACCAAGTCTTTGAAACTAGCAAACTCAAAGTTGTGGCAACAGAAAGGAAAAATTCTGCAAGTGGATTTTATAGTGAAAGAAACCGTATGCAACTCCATACATTGATTCCTGGGTCCACGAATTCTGTGTATGGAAAGACAACCCCTATATTAGCCAATAATTCGAAATGTAAACTGCTTTGTCATTGTAATCATCTCCTTGTAAACAAATAAGTCACTCACATTTCTCTCTCCGTTCCCGTTTCCTTTGTGCTTTGTCCAGCTCATCTATCCCCTGCTTAGAGCCTTCTCCCTTCTTCCTCTTCTCTCAAATCAAGGCCACTACGTTTGTAGAGACCATTTTTAGATCTTCAATTCCCCAATATAGACTTACCCATTTCACTCTTTCTGGCTCTCATGGTCTCCATACTGATCTCTGTCTCCTGCTCCAGAACTTCCAATACTTCTTAGATGCACTGAAAGAGACTGATTTTTCTGCTTATATATAAGATCCTTGTGGAAAAGAACTATGTCTTTTTCTCTTTATATTTCTCAACATCTCAACATCTATTAGATATTCCATAAACATATTTTGGCCAGTTGTTCCATTGCCTATTGAAGCCCAGGCCTTGCTGTTGTGATAGGTGGTGGCCAGTAGGACTCAGAGTGAGGCATTTTTACGTTGGCAAGGTGGCTGGGGCTACTCCATTGCACTGGTTTGCCTGTCTCCTCTGTTATGTGAGCAAGGCATGCTCTTGATGAGACATCTTGTTCCAAAGTTTCCTTAACACTAACCCTATTCTTTGTTGTTTGTTTTAATGTTCATGAGGTTAGGGAGGCCTCCCAAATTATCCCAAATTTTCATGGCATTGGGAGCCCCAAGCAGGAGCTAACCACAGTTCTCACTCTCCATTCCCCTTGTAGTGGTTGCAGCATTGCTGACTAAAAATCTCAGATGATTGGTCAAGGAATCATAAACAAATTATAAGCAACTTTGTGAGGCTTCTGAATTTCAGGACAAAAGTCTTCAGAAACGTTACACTAGAGTCTCTAGGTGGGGTGCCTTTAATTCAGATCAGGGTTTTATACACGTGCTAAAACCAAATGAATGTAAACTCAGAACAATCCCGTCCATGAAAAAAAGAAAAAGCCCTAACTCTACTGATTAGAATTCTTAATGACAGAAAAAGAATCTCTTCTACCTAATAGAAAGATTCATAATAAAAGAAATTGGTTGGGGACCAGCAGATGGTATAATGGTTACATTGCTGGACTCCCATGTAAGTCTACTGCAGTTCAAGTCTTGGACATGGCAGCTTAAACGTCATGCTGGGTGTGTGTGCATGCGTGCCCACCATCTTGAGAGGAAAGTGGATGAGAAGGGATTGTGGCATGGCAATCCCCTGCAGGGGGGTGTGATTTCTCACTTTTTCTTTGGCAAGCACACATGCCCTATAACAAAAATCTGTCTAAAAAGAGAAAAGAAAAGAAAAAAAGAAAAGAAAAAGAAATTGGTTGTCCTACAGAGAGGAGCAGAATTGGGAAATGTTTTGTACCTTAGTTGGTTATAATGGAAAAAAAATTCCCTGCTGCCACAGCTTGCTGTTTGTACCTACAATGCTAGAGACTGGACACTAGAAGAAAAAAGAAAAGAAAGAAGGGAAAGAATACAACAACAGCCTCAAAGGGACCTGGGTACAGCTTTGTTGTCCCCAGTCACATGCCACAAGTCATGTTTTGGTCCTACGAAATGACAAGAAGCTGAAGTGAACATAGATTTCATCAGCAGAGAGAAATCATAGGGTTTCAGATACCCACACTTAAACACTCTGTTAACATTCGAGCATCCTGGGAGTCATGTGCTGAGTTTCCATTTAGTGCATCCACAGTCCATAAATTACAGGTTAAGCAGTCAACAGTCTTAACAATGATGTACAGCACACTCAGGGATATCTCTGGATTCCTCATTTGACCATCATGGCTATTTCAAAAAGACTGACTAACCATCAAACTATGTCCAAACATTCCAACGGCTGGAGTAATAGTGCAGTCCAACTGCTAATTATTTTCTTTCACCCAGTCATCATGTGTGGAATCCTGACTCACAGGGAGTCTGAAAATTGAGGTTTTTTTCTTTTTTTTTAGTCTTTTGCCATAGAGTGCATGCACTCATTGGAGAGAGACAGTGAGAGAGAAAGAATCACAATCACACCCTTGGGGGAATAGCCATGCTGCAATCCCGTCTCCATCTCCTGGAATTTGGGGCATCCACACATACATGCTCAATGTAATTTTCAAACAGTCAGAGCCAGGACTTGAATGGCAGTTGGCTATGTGGGAGTCTAGTGCCTTAACCACTATGCCATGTGCTGGCCCCTGGAAATCACAGTTTTTAGCTCCTCTGGTATGAATGGTCCAGAAAACCAAAGAAGAAAGAAGAGATATTATGAGGACAAGAATATAGTATGACCACACTCCACACTGGTTGAAAGTGCTTCCTGGCCTGGTGGTCTGGCAATGGGCTTCTAAAACTATCTTTCCTCAGTTGTGACGTTGGGCAAATCACACATGTTGCTTTTCAGCTCCTTCAGCTGCCACAGAGGGATTTGGACTATACTACTTTAGGAGTAATTCTAGTTGTAATATCTGTAGTTCCATAATTTTTAGTAAATCTCTTCCAAATCACAGAGCTTCAGCACAGGAGAGGACATATGACTAATACGTTTATACATACTTGATGTCTTTTAAAAATATTTATTTATTTAATTTTAAATTTGTTATTATTATTATTATTTTAATTTGACCAGAGAGAGACAGAGAAAGAGAGGGAAAATGAAAAAGCGAGCTGCCAGGTCTGAGACTTGAACTGTGGTTGGCCATGTGGGAGTCCAGCACCTCAACCACCATGCCACCTGCCAGTCTCCATAATTGATATCTTTAAATTAAAAATCCATCCCATGTCACAGCTTAGCTCCTATACATCCTCATTCTATTTTTAGGTTTGGGAAGTAATTTATCCATCCTTATACAAGTGTGACTTCTATAAAAGTCAGTTTGCTTTAATTCACATTTATAATATTTAATTTTATAAGCTTAAAATTTATAAGTATATTTTAAATTATTTTGGAAACATTTAATTTCTAGAAATAATACTTTTTCTAAATCAAGAAAATAGCCCCAAATAAAAATAAATTATGTCAACTGGCATTTCATTAACTTTTGAGGCAGAAGTAAAACTGCCTGTATCAATCTTCTTGGGCTGTCATGACAGAGTGCCAGTTAACAGTATAGAATTTTGGATTTAAACAACAGAAATTAATTTTCTCACAGTTCTTGAGGATGGAAGTCCAAGATCAAGGTGCAGGCACCCTTATGACCTTATTTAACCTTAATTATCACTGTAAAGGGCCTGTCTCCAAATGTAGTAACATGGAATATTAGGACTTCAAATGCATTTCTTGCGAGGACACAATCTAGTCCATAGCCCTGTCTTAATGGGACCTAACAGCATGACAAAAAGATGTGCCAGATCATTACTCTCCAACTTTCCTAAAGCAACTTTGGTACACAAACAAACATACAACAAAACTAAATCAATGGCTGAAGATCAGTGACGTTATACATGTGACTGTTTATTTGCTACCTTGGGATCTTTCTATCTGGCTTCACTTCCCTCACAAATCTGTTTCCTAAGTCCTTGTTGTAGGGATAGTCAAGTATTCACTTCATTACTTCTTTAGAACGATATAAACTTCAGAAAGACATTGAAGGGACATAATTATTACAGAGGCAGCACTGTAAACATTGCTTTGATTAAATTAATTTAGGAATGGAAATCCTCTCACTGACCAATGAAATTCACTTCATTGATATGATTACAACCCCTCTCCCCCACAGTTGGCTAAACATAATTTTTCAAACTTAAAATTAGGACTAAACCTGATTGTGTCAAAATGTTTGGTCCAAATTACAGGGATAGCTATAAAGAGATTAAATGCTTGACTATATTGGAGCTGGATGGTGGTACAATGGTAAATGCAAAACTCTGCAAAGTTGATCCGCCTGGGAAAGTTCTGGGTTCACAACTGGATATCTTTCTGCATATATGAGGCATACACATGTCCATGATCCAGGGCTGCCTGAAGCTGGGGGTGTATTCCGACATCTGTTTCTGTCTCTCTCACTCATAGAAGAAATAAATGATTCAATGGAAGAAATAAATGAATAAATTTAGGAGGAAAAACCCTCCATAAATATGCTTTTCAAAATCTTCTGAGTATTTCTTAGGATTTATCTTCTTCAAGTTGAGTCTGATACACAGTGGATTAATTCGACAGTTCACATAGCTTACTACATAAACTGTTAATGACAAATGGACTTATTTCCTGTGTAGCCGAAAACCACTTCCGCTAAGAAGGAGGACAATAGAGTTGATAAAGCCTAGACACTGAGAGTTTTGTGTTCCTAATTTTGCTTTCCCAGTTCTTTATGTACCACTTTAATTTACAGCTCTTTCAGTTTTGAAACTAATAACTTAGGTTATAGATTTTAAATTAGTTCTCAAAATGACCTCCAACTCTTTTGACTTGTTTCCTTTCCATGTTATACCAGATTAGTGTATGACTCCAACTCTATGGCATTCTATAAATGACCAGTTGTAGAGACAGCAAAAAGAACAGTGTGGCCAGGAGTTTTAGAGGCACGGAGGGGTGAATTTGGCAATGTGCAGAGGCATAGAAATTCTCTAAAGATTTTATTATTTCATTTCATTTTAAAAAACATATCAGTTATTTAATTAGCTTTTTGGCAAGAAATTTAGAACACCAATTTTTGAGGATAAACTTCATTTGTAAGGACAAACATGGATTGCAGGTAGCCCTGGAGCTGAGGAACAGTTTTGACTTTTGGTAAAATTTGCAAGTCCACATCTTCCTGATCACCTTGCACTGCTCTGTAATCCTGTATTTCTCTTTTTCTGTGTCAAAGATCTCGCCTTCCTGGTATCTGGGCTTCTGCAGCTTCTTTTTCTTGCAGTAGCATCAGTGAAGAGTTTTAGGATTTTAATTTTGCTAATATCAAGTTTCATGGAGGTGGCAATGACAAATGTCTGGTGTATTCTACACAGTGGAACTCTATTGAGGGCCAGAGGCCCAGTCATAAATACCAAGCCACTGCACAGTTGCTTCAGGAAAACCACTGTCTCGCCTCTGTGGTGTCAATAAGGAGGATCAGAATGTTCCCAGGAGTATTCTGGCTCACAGCTTTCTCACATTCTCACTGAGGGTTTTTTGCCCTGGCTCAACAGTTCTTGAGGTACATCTTCAGTAGGGTAATGCCTAGGCATTTTTCAAAGTGTAAGCACCTGGGTACCACCATTCTTGTCCCCACCAGTTGGTTTTGTGACAGTGACAAGAACTTTCTCCTTTTCCTTTTCAATCCTGGATTTAGTGGCCTGGTATTTTCTTTTGTGCATGGCCTTCCTGAAATACATGGCAGATTGGGAGTATCTACCGATGCCACAGACTAGGACTGGTTTTCGGCTGCAATGGGGCTTCCACTTCTTGAACCTTTTAGCCTTGGGGTCACCCTTTTTAACCTTGACTCTGACATCATCAGCCTTCTGGGCTTCAGGTTTCTTCTCCTTAGTATTTGACTTCTCAGCTTTTTTACTCAGCATCTTGTATAGAGGGAAAGAGCTCTCTGAAGAGTTTAAATTGAATGTGTAATGCCACCATTCACTTTGATTTTTAGTAGTCAAAAACTGGAATTCTTGCTTTCCTGAAAGAAGAAATCGGCTTGCCAGTAAATAGCTTAGCTTTATGACTCAAGACATGGTCTGTTGACAGCATCACGTGGAGTTTGCTAGAAATGCAGACTCTCAGGCTACTACTGAGGCACACTGAATCAGCATCTCTGTGTTAATACTCTCATGTGGTTTCCATGTGAACTGAGTTTAGGAAGTGCCAGGGTAGCTGCTAGGAAAATGAGGTACAGTGTCAGAGAGCCTGGCTTTTAAGTCCTATCTGCCATCCTTCCTCTTCTGCATACCCCAGAGAAAGTTAACTAACATCATTAAACTTCAGTTTTCTTATTTTCTATACAAGGAAAGTTAGAATACCTCACTTTTTTCCTCAAAGGTTATCAGGAGAATAATATGAGGCAAAGCTTATAAAACTCTTGCACAGTGCTTGCAAATAAAAAGTAGTGAATAAATGCCCAGGATATCCCTAACAATGCCAATGATAGGAAAGGCCTATTAAAGAATTTAAATTAAAAAAAATATTTAATTCTATTATTATTATTTTTTTTTAATTTTCTTTAGAGTACATGCACTCACCAGAGAGAGAGAAAGCAAGTCACCAGGTATGGGACTTGAACCATGCTTGGCCAGCACCTTAATCACCATACTACCTGCTAGCCCCAGAATTCAAAATTTTAATGTTAGTTTTACCTTTTTATTTTTTTCCCAGATTTTTGCCATAGTGCGTGTGCTCTTGTTAGAGGGAGGCAGAGAGAGAGACAGAGAAATGGAAAGTAAGAAATCCACTCCCCCACCCTCCCCGGAGGGGGCAGGGCCACATCACAATACTTTCTTCTCCAGTCTCCTCTTGGAATTTTAAGCACACATACCCATGTGCCCAGCATGATTTTCAAGACATCAGTCTGGGACCTGGACTGTGATGGGCCATGTGGGAGACTAGTGTCTTAACCACCATACCACCTGGTGGCTCCACAGAGTTTTACCTTCCAAAAATATTTATTTTCTAAAAAAGATAAGGAAGAAAGGCAGGGAGGAAGAAGGCTAAGGAAATAAAGGAAAGAATAAATAAATTTTTTGTTCCTTAAAGAATATGTGTGCTAAGTTACTCTTCAGATAGCTGGATTGTCCCTTTTAATTTAAAAATAATTGACATTGCTCTCTTAGAGCTCTGCCTCAAAACCAAATGAATCCATCTGCTACAGATTGACACCACCTAAATGAACTCAGTGAGCTCTCATTTAGTTGAAATGACTTGTCACTAGTCAGCTACAAGAAATGACCACAAAGGTTCTCTCCCAATTCTATTAGCAGCAAATGTGCCAGTGTTTCTCAGCAATGGAAGCTACTACCTGGCCCTGGTCTCTCTTTTGGATCTTAGAAGATATTTGCTGCTCACTCTTCTTTCAGGCGGGCAGTTTAGGAAGTTGCACCTTATCTAATCTGGATGGTAAGAAAGATGTCTTTGATAACAGTTGCCTGTTTTGAGTAAACATGTGGATATTATCCAAAGTCAGAGACTATATGGTTTTTTTTTCAAGATGGCAGTATAGGAGGTCATTCCTGTGAATTTGAATGTGGATGGTGTTTCTGCCAGACAAGGCAGCAAAATATTACCATGAGTTCCCTTCCTAATGCTGTTCCTACCTCTTCTTTCTTTTCTTAAAGAATTATGTATTTCATTTATTATTATTATATTATGTTTTAATCTGCCATAGAGCATGTGCACTCACCAGAGAAAGACAGAGGGAGAGAGGGAAAGTAAGAAAGCAAGCTGCCAGGTCTGGGACTCAAACTGTACCTAGTCATATGGAAGTCCAGTGCCTTAACAACTACACCACCTGCTGGCCCCTGTTTCCTCCATTTCAATAACTCTTGTTCCTTCCTTTTCTATATAATTCCTCCTTCTTTCTCAGATCCAGCTTAAATGTCACCTCTGCAAAACCTTCCTCAGTAACCTCAGGCACAGTTTTTGCTCTGACAGTGTTTCATACTTATTTACCACTGTCATATATCACTCTGGCTAGCACTGGTTGTTGCTGTGTCTGCCCATCCTTACCTTTCCTGGTATTTTGAGTTCCTGGAAAGTGGGAACCATGTCTTTCATCTCTATATTCCTAGTACTCTCCTCGTGTCAGCAGGTTACACCTCATAATAATTCAACAAGTGAATGTGTGGCAAAGTTACTACTTGAATGGAAAAAATTTTTTTTTTGAGTTGTAACAAGTATTATTAGAGTGATCTTTGTAATATCTTAGGGCGACTTGGTTATGGGCTGTGAAAAAATTCATAAACTAGAAAAGGGTAGACAAGGGGACCAGCAGATGGTGTAATGGTTATGTCTCTGGACAGTCTCTGTAGTTGACTGTGTTTCGAATCCCAGACCTGGCTGCTTGAAATTCATGCCAAGCATGTGTGGATATGTGCCCAAAATCCTGAGAGGAGAATGAAGGAGAAGGGATTGTGGCATGGCCAACCCCTCTCCCCAGGGGATAATTTCTTGCTTTCTGTCTCTGCCTCTCTGGCAAGCACACAAACCCTATAGCAAAAATCTCTCTCTCTAAAAAAAGAAAAGGGACCAGCAGTTAGCGTAATGGCTATGTCGCTAGACTCCCATGTAATTGACCACAGTTCCAGTCCTGGATCCGGTGGCTTAAAACTCACACCAGGCCATGTGCGCACGTGCCCAAGATCCTGAGAAGAGAATGGAGGAAAAGGGATTACAGCGTGGCCATCTCCCCTGGGGGGTGATTTCTTGCTTTCTGTCTCTCTGTCTCTGTCTGTCTGGTGATCACACCCTATGTCAAAACCACCTCCAAAAAAAAAAAAAAAAAAGAAAGGAAAGAATAGACAAGAATTTGTCAGCTCGTCACCATTCTTACCTACTTTCTGATGGGAGAAAGGGGCCAGATATAGAAAGTGGCATTGGCTCTAAAGGCTGGGGGCAAAGAACTTTCATTGGGACTTAAGCATAGGAGGGTTATGGTTGGGTAATTAGAACAGGATACCGCTGATCTTTCACAAATCTCTAAACTACTTCATCACTATCTTTGCCTGTCAGGTCTGTCACATCATCAGTCATGTATTTTGAGGTTTGTTAATATTTCAATGCCAGCAATAGATGGGTCTCAATCTCCATATCTGTAGGTAGAGACTGAGGAAAAACAAAATCAGCATTTGTGGAAAGGACAAGGAGGAAGGGGTTGGTTAACCCAGGAGGAGAAAAAGGAAAAAGAGAAAGAATGTTTTCAGCACTTGGGAGTGGTGATTTATTTATTTATTTATTTATTTATTGCTATAGGGCTTGTGCACTTTCTGGAGAGATACAGATGGGGTTGGGGATGATGGCCATGTCACAGTCCCTTCTCCTCCATTATTCTCTCAGGATTTTGGATATGCATGCATACATGCCTGGCTTGAGTTTTAAGCTACCAGGTCTGGGACTCAATCTGTGGTGGACCATGTGGGAGTCCAGCGACTTAACCATTATGCCATCTGCTGGTCCCAAAGCACTTGAAAGTTTTAATGAGCTTTCCTTGTTAAGGCATCAGTGAAATATATTGAATCAACCCAGTTCCAAAGAGACAATGAGATACTAAGTTTCACATTTAAGGCATTTGAGAGACTTTTAACCCTTGTAAGTACCACAAACTGGGTGGCTTAAAGGTCAGAAATGTATTTTCTTGGGACCAGCAGGTGGTGTGGTGGTTAAGGCACTAGACACTCCCATATGGCCAACCACGGTTCAAGTCCTGGACCTGTTGGCTTGCTTTCTCACTTTCCTCTCTCCTCTCTCTAGGTCTCTCTCTGGTCAAAATAAATTGAATGAATGAATAAATAAATAAATCTTAAAAAAAAAAAGAAATGTATTTTCTTATAGTTCTGAAGAGAAGTATGAAAGCAAGGTGCCAGTCAGCAGGACCGTGCATCCCCTGCAGCCTCCAGGGGGAGGATCCACCTTAGCTTCTTTCAATGTCTGGGAGTTCCAAGGGTAATAGATGAACCCATCTGTATTAAACCGATTATGTCTACAATGGTGGAGTTCCCAATAATCTCATATTCTGAGACGGGGAGTCAGAATTTAAACATATTATTTTTTGCAGCACAATTCAATACCTAACAGATAGTAAAGATCTTAGGGGAAACCCCACAGTGGGCATCGTCTGTGCCTTTTTCTCCATCTTTGTGGAGGTGAGTCCTGACTTAGAGTCAAGGTCACAGGTAGCTTTCATATATGGCAACCAGAAATTAAACATTAGGGAAAAAAGGGAAAAATTAAAAATTGTAGCAGGAAATACTTTACGGTCTCAAGTGGTAGAAAAGTATTATCTACCTAGTGCTCCAATATTTGTTAAGAGAATGAAAATTAATTAAACAGAAATCTTTATAAGTCTTTATAATTGTCAGTGGAATGAAATAACATTTATTCTTTATGCAAGTCCAATCCAGATATTTGATTCATATATATCTACTGTTACTCCATGTGAACCAAAATTTCTTTGACAATGTACCAAACTGTTGGTAGCTCACATTCTAATAACTTTAGTAAATAATAAAAGAAAAGCAGGTTAATTAATTCTTGAAGATGGCACGGGAACATTTTGAAAAGGATGGTGAGATATTGAAAGCCTGAGATATTAGCAGTGAGAGTGTCAACAACAATGGCAGAGGAACCCCCGGGCACATCTCAGCTCCTTTGTTGTTGATCATTGGCAGCTTTCCCTAGGAGCAGTGGATGGTCTTGCAAGCCCTGGTAGCATAATTGCCTTGAGGGTCTCAGCAATGGTAGAAAACACCACCATACTGATCTGCGACAGCACAGGAAGAAACACATATACCAATGAATAGAAAAAGGCTTTGCCATAATGTATCACTCTGTTCAGGTTCCATAATCATTTGGAAGGAGTACAGGTGTTCTGGAATTCTGTCAGAGCATAGGGAGGCTGAGGCAGGTAAGTAAGGAGTGGGGCATTTAGGATGACCTAATTTTACTTCCAGACTTGACTGAGTCCCTACTTCTACAAAGAAAACCAGAATCAAAGTTCATGCCTCTTGGAACCAGTAGAGGTTGCATCACTGGACTTCCATATAGTGGACTGCTGTTTGAGTCCTAGACCCAGCAGCTTAAACTCATGTGGAGTGCGTGTGCATGCATGCCCAAAATCCTGAGAGAAGAACAGAGGAGTAGGGATTGCAGCATGGCCATTTCCCCGGTGTGTGTGTGTGTGTGTGTGTGTGTGTGTGTGTATGTGTGTGTGATTTCTTGCTTTCTGTCTCTCTGTCTCTTTATGTCTCTCCAGCGAGTGCACACACCCTATAGCAAAAATCTCTCTCTAAAAGAGAAAAAGTTCATGCCTCTCTGAGGGAACAATAAAAGTGAACAGTATGAAGTCAGGAGAGAAATATAAAGGAAAGGTAGATAAAAAAAGGAAGGGAAGTTCCCAGGAAAATCAGCCAAATCAGGATAATAGGAACAGCAGAATGTGAATGTAATGGGATTGATCTTGAGAAGATATATATTTTTTTTTTCTTTATTTTTTGAGTGGTTTTTGCTATAGGGCGTGTGTGCTTGCCAGAAAGAGACAGAAAGTGAGAAATCGACCCCCGGGGGGGTTGGCCATGCCACAATCTCTTCTCCTCCATTCTCCTCTCGGGATCTTGGGCACACACGCTCATATGCCCAACGTGAGTTTAAGGCCACTGAGTCCAGGACTTGAATTGTGGTCAACTACATGGGAGTCCAGCGACATAGCCGTTATGCCAACTGCTGGTCCAGATCTTGAGAAGATATTTGAAGACCTTCTGTCTAAGAAGCACTACAAAGAGAGGATGAAGAGGGATAAACTTGCTGTCTAGATGATGGGAAGGATGTGAGGATTCAGTATGCCTCTGAGAGAGTTGGAGGCTGGGAGATGGGTGGGGCTCTATGGCAGATGGTAAAGAGAAGGGGATGCCTAAGGAAAGTTGCAAGGATGCAGCAGGAGGGCTGTTGACATACTGACCCAATGATTTCCTAGGCCAGAGGTAGAACTGTTGTACACTGTTGTGCAGGTGGGGCCCTGGGTGTATATGTTTTGCAGGTTAGGTGGGTGTGTGAGGTCTGAAATCCAGTATTTATCCCTCACACTAAGCTGTGGTCCCTATGCTAAGATGTTATGCCCCTAGGGAAGGGAGGAAGCTTTAAAAAATTCACAAAGCACTGTATGGTTAGTACAGTCTTGGCCTATAGCACTTTGATAATTTTTTGGCACCTGAACCACTAATGCTGCTTCCTTTTTTTACCTCCCATATTTGAAGATAGCTCGCTTCTACCTCCACCCACCTTGTAAAGCCTGGAGCCTATGCCAGTTTTCTCAATCAGTTCTGATAGAAGTGCTTGACACAAACTTGAGAATCTTTATGCTATATTTTTACCTCAAGCTTTCCTGATTACTGCCAAATACTTTTTCTGCCTGGACACTAGATCTGTCTTCTTTATTGACTGAAATCTTCACAATGTAAACTCAAATGTTCAGGGCTCAGTCACTCTGTTCTCAACAAGCTCTGCCTGACATTCATGCACAGTGGGCTGACGTATTTCCCTGAGAAGAAATATGTCGGAAGACTTTCCTTCTGCCTTTCCAAGCATCTCCGGTCTTTCTCTTGGGTCTTGGACTCATTTGAATATTTGTAAGCAACAAATCATCTTTCCACAAAAGAGCACATGATTTCAAGCACACTTTCAATAGTTTGTAAATTCTGTAAAACTCATTCATACCATTCCTTAAGAAGTCAATTGCCAGCTTGAGAGACCATTTGAGGTGGTTTTAGACTCCTGCTTGTTGTATTTTGTAATTTCCACATTTTCCTTTGTAGAACTCACAGTCTCAAGTACAAACAAAACTTAATATAATCTAATGTCCGTGTTACCTAGAGGAATTGTGCACACTGCCTCTGCTCTAAGAATGCTGTTCTATAACTTCTTTACAGATTGCCTCATTTAAAAAATTTAATTGCCTGAATTCAGGCCTCAATTATTTATTTATTTATTTATTTTTAGAGAGAGATTTTTGCTCTAGAGCATGTGCACTAGCCGGAGAGGCAGAGAGAGACAAAGAGACAGAAAGCAAGCAGTCACCCTCTGGGTGGGGAGGTGGCCACACTGCAGTCCTTTCTCTTACATTCTTCTCTTGGGATTTTGGACACACATGCCCACTTGCCCAGTGTGAGTTTTAAGTCACTGGGACTTGAACCATGGTCAACTACATGGGAGTCCAGCAACATAACCATTTTGTCATCTGCTGGCCTCCAGGCCTCAATTATTTTAACCACTTAATTACAAATGGAAACCTACATTTTCTCCTTAATTCTACATTCCACTCTGCGTCCAGAGTGATCTTTGTGAAATAAAATGCAGATGCCATTGTCTTGGCTTAAAACCATTTAAGAATTCTCTGTTGTTTATAGTTCAGATGTTATGACATTCTCGTGGCTACTAATCTTTTATAGATCAATTTGTAAAACTGATCCACTTGTAAACTCCATTTTAACTCAAATTGAGACTACATGATCAGGTTTATGAGAGAAAATCTGGAGCTAAGAGGTTCATGGAATTCAGTGTAGATTGGGGTAGAACATTCTGTGACAATAATATCAATCCAGGATAAGAGGTCATGTGTTTCCTGGAACTGTAATACCATTGTATTAGGACTGTGGAAGAAGGCTCAGGAGTGAAAATAGTACAGTGCACCAGATTTATGTGCTGATAATTCCACTATAGCTTTTGGCCGAAATCTCTGCAGATTTACATTTCCAACTCTTATGATTTTTCTATAATCTAATAACGTTTGAAAGAAGGAAAATTTTAATTCTTATAAATATAAGACATATAATTTTTTTTCTGCTTAAAGTTACTGACATACCTAAAGTTGATTAAGATCTTAGCTTGAGACAAAGACATGGACACAAGAATCTATTTGGACAGTCACTGGTGGAAGCAGGATGAAGAGATAGAGAAGTGAGACAGAGAAGGAAAAGAAGAGAGACACTGAAGGGTGCAAGAATGAAGAGTCATTGTGGGCAGCTGGGCTGTATCTGCTGGGGCCTCCTAAAGAAGATGAAAGAAAAACAAGTTAGAATTGTCTCTGGAGATTGGGGGAGAAGGAGTAATTTTTCATCAACACCTTCCTTCATTGTTTGAGGGGGCACTCGAAGCATACATAGGCATTTCTGGCTTGACTCTTATACAAGCTAAAGAATCTGTTTTTACCACCAGGAAAAGCCTTCAGATAAAGAAACAGCAACAACAACAACAAAAAAACAGTGAGGTGTTAGAGAATTGTCTGACGGTGACCTCCTGAATGGGCTGAAGGATAGGGGCTGAGGCAGTCTGCTATAAATAGGTTTAAGTTTCACTTAAATGTAAATTAATTTATAGTTATGGTTTTGAGTAAATATGGCACTTCATTTTAAAACTCTGACTATATAAATATGTACATATTTATATATAAAATATGTGTATATATTTGTACATAGTGTCATATATATACTTACATAGCTATTTTCCAGTTTTGATGTATAATTGACAAAAATTGTATGTATTTATGGTATATAATGTGATATTTTGATGTATGTATACATTGAGAAATTATTACCACAATTAAATTAATTAGCATGCTTATCACATCACCTGCTTATTGTTTGAGGTAAGAATATTTAGGATCTACTCTGTCAGCAATTTTCAAGTTTATAATAGATTATTATTATTATATATGCAATCACCCCATTGTACCATAAATCTCCAGAAGTTATTCACACTCACTGAAACTTTAAATTTTTTTTTCCTTTTAGAAGTTTTTGCCTTAAGGTGTGCCTACTCACTGGGAAGAGAGAGAAAGAGACAGAAACAGAGACAGTGAAAGGGAAAGTGAGAAATCACCCTCCAGGGGAATAGCCATGCCACAATCCCTTCTCCTCCAGTCTCCTCCCAGCATCTTAGACACATATGCACATACACCTGATGTGATTTTCAAGCTACCAAGTCTCGGACTCGAACCATGGTCAGTCATGTGGGAGTTCAGTGACATAGCCACTACACCATCTGCTGACCCCAAAACTCTAAAAAATATACTGATTTCTTTCTTTATGCTTTTCTTCTACTTTGTTGACTTTATTCTTCAAAGCCCAATTGAGTCATCATGTCTTCTATATAATAGAGTTGTAATTCTTTTTTTTTCCTTTGGTATATTTGCTCTTTCATCTCCTTGATTATAATTCTTTCCTCTTCCCACAGAATAAGTCATCCCTCCCCAAGGGAGATACTGGAACTCAAGTTCTACACTTCCATTGTATAATATATAAGGTATATTTGATTGGTGTATGGTAAGTGGAATCTTCCATTACTGCTGGTGCAGGTGATAGGAAATGCAGTCGTGATAATTTTTCAGAGTTTGTAAGATTAAGTTTCTGAAGCAGCATCAGCCCAAGTTATGGTACCAGCAGTGGTTATAGTACAGTCAAGTTGTTGGTGTTAGAAGAGTTATCTTGATAGTGTTGTTCCTTAGCTTTGAGAATCTTTTTCCTACTATCCTACGTCAAGCCACCTTTCTGCTTTATCCACTAAGATTTATCTGCCAAGAGGAGATTATAATGGATTGTATTTTTATTTTGTTTTCAAATAATTTTTTTTTTGAGACAGGGTCTCACCATGTTGCCCCGTCTGCCATCAAACTCAATGATCCTCCTGCCTTAGACTCCTCTGTAGCTAAGATTACATGCATGTGCCACTGAGCCTGCTTTTGAAATAAATGTTTTTTTAAAGGAATTATTGTTTAAATTGTATTTATTCATTCATTTATTTTCATTTGACCAGAGAGAGACACAGAGAGAAAGAGAGGGAAAGTGATAAAGCAAGCAATCAGGTTCAGGGCTTGAGCAGTGGTCTGCCATGTGTGAGTGTCCAGCACCTTAACCACTAAGCCACCTGTTGGACCCTGAAATAAATGTTTAAATTGGAATAATTTTAGATTTATAGAAAAGTCTTAAAGAAAATTGGAAAGTTAGGAAATAGTCCACAAAAAATCACTTGTAATACCAACTGCAGAGTTCCAAGGTTCCCAAGACCACCCTTACTTCTGTTACTAGTAGTAAGTATAAAGGTTACTATGGCTGTCCTCAGGATTGATAATTCACTAGAAGGACTCATAGAATGCACCATGATCTCTTATACTCATAGCAATAGTCTTTACAGTAAAAGGATACAGATTAAAATCAGCCAAAGGAAGAGATACATGGGCAGAGTCTAGAAAAGTTCCAAACATGGAGCTTACAGTTGTCCTTTCCCAGTGGAGTCATGGACTGCACTAACTTCTGCTGAAAAGGACACATGGAACTTTGCTCTCTGTAGAAAATCACCTGAGCCTGGTGTTCAGAGTTTTTACTGGGGCTCAATCACACAGATATGACTGACTGCAGTCTTTGGCAACTCAAACTCAGGAGGGCAAGCTGATACTGAGTAACCCACAGCCCCATTCTAAATCATATTGGTAGATTATTTTGATGTAATCCAAAGACCCACAGGCAAAAAAAAAAAAAAAAAAAAAAGAAAAGAAAAGAAGACATTTTTTATCAGACAAGACATTCCAAGGGTTTGAAGATTACTCCTCATGAGCTACGAATAAAGACCAGATTTCCCTTTAGGCAAGGTTAAGTTCTTTACCATATTTCAATCTTAATAAAGTCTGAATGTATCTCACTTCAGTATTGACATAATTTTTTAATTATAATAGCTACCATTTAAACATTGAACACATTCTAAGTCATTTATGAGAATTATCTCCAATTGCTGTAGCAATAATTTAAGGTAGCTGTTATGACATTTTATAGATGAGGAAACTGGAGCTCAAATGAAAAACATGCCCAAAGACACCAAGATAGTCAGTCAGTCTTAGAGTCGGTCCTGGCTCCGAAGCCTGTTTGTCCTCTTTTTTGATTCACCACTTGTGTAAGGTATCTGGTTTTCTTTTGTGACTGAACATTTACCCTGGACTCTGAAAAATATAGACAAGATGATGACTACTGTCTACTTCATTAAAGTATGATTAGAGGGACCAGCAGCTGGCGTAATGGTCATGTCACTGGACTCCTATGTAGTTAACCACAGTTTGAGTCCTGGATCCAGTGGCTTAAATTCACACCAGGCACATGTACGTGCTTGCCCAAGATCCCGAGAGGAGACTGGAGGAGAAAGGATTGTGGCATGGTCATCCTCCCTAGGGATGATTTCTCACTTTCTGTCTCTGTCTCTCTGTCTTTCTGGTGAGCACATATGCCCTATAGCAAAAACTTCTAAAAAAAACCCACCAAAATAAATAAATAAATAAAAAGTATGATTATGTGTGCACATTTTTTCAGAGAGATTTTTGGTATAGAGTACATGTACTCGTTAGAGAGACAGAGAGACAGGAAGTAAGAAATCATTACCCAGGAGGGATGTCCATGCCACAGTCCCCTCTTTTCCATTATCCTCTTGAGATTTTAGGCACACACCCACATGTGCCTGGTGTGAGTTTTAAGCCACTGGGTCCGGGACTTGAACAACGGTTGACTACATGGGAGTCCATTATGCCATCTGCTAGATGCAGATATGCACAATTTTTACATCAGCCCCAAATTTTATATTAGCTACATCTGTATCAGCACCTTTTTAAAGGGAGAAATTTTTTTTTTAAATTTTTTTTTTTGGAGAGGATTTTGCTATAGAGTGTGTGTGATCACCAGAAAGACAGAGAAAGACAGAGAGACAGAAAAGTGAGAAATCACGCCCCAGGGGGAATGGCCACTCCGCAATCCCTTCTCCTCCATTCTCCTCTCAGGATCTTGGGCTCATATGCACATGCGCTCGGTGTGAGTTTAAGCTGGTCTGGGACTCGAACCGCAGTCTACCCCATGGAAGTCCAGCAACATAGCCATTACACTAACTGCTGGTCTCGGGAGAAACTATTTGAAATGTTGATACAAATGACACTAGCACTCTGGAAATTCTACCATTGTAATATTTGCTGTAACTTAGGCTTCATATTACTTTCTTCCTTCACAAATTTAAGCTAAGCACTTACCATTGGGATTTGAAATATTTCATGTTTATCTCTTTGCAATAATTAAATCTGATTTTCTTCCTTTTAAGAGAAGATCATTGACTTTCTGATATGGTTGCCTGGGATTTGTATGTGTTTAGAATTCATTTTCAATTCTCATTTTGTTGTATAGAAAACAAAGGGTTGACTTCCCCAGTACCTTATTGTAACAGACTATTGCTACAGAGAAAGCAGAGATACACAAATGGTGTTCTAAGTATCAGGTGGGTTATAATAATTAGTAAGTGCTAAGCATCAAGCACCACAGGGAGCTGATAATGGTATGAAACTAATACCAGGTCAGACAACAAGAACTATACATTCCTAGCAATTAAAATAGATTAAAATAAACCTAAGCCAGGAAAGGTAGCAGAGAAAATCTGTGTGTGTACATTTCCAAGGAGATAGCAATTAACTCCTACCCACTGCACTTTAAGATTAGAAAATTGGAGTATGATGATGTTAGGTAGCAATATTATCAACAGCAGCAAAAACAACCATTACTTATTAAGAGGTTTCTGGGTGGCAGGTGTTATATTAAACACAGGTATATAATTTATTCCTCATGATAACTCCAAGATAGACACTGAAGTATTGAGATTAAATAACTTGTCCAAGTCCCCTTCCAAGTTCCTATGCAATAACTAAATAATGGAACTACAGTTTGAGTCAAGGAAGTCTATGTCTAAACTTAAAGTGGTACCTCTAAACACTAGGTACTATTTCTGATCAGAAATCTCTAGTCGATAATGGAATAAGAAGAACCAATCTTTCTACTGTTATAACTTGACAGAATCCAAAATGCCTTTATGTCTCGTTAATTGTCTAATATTACACTGGGAAAGCTATATTGTTAGAGAATAGAAGGAAAGACTTGGGACAACTAGTGATCATCACAGAAGCTTCTTATGATGTATCAATATGTTTTCTTGGATCTTCAGTCAACCTCCCATCTTCTGACATTTCTCTTTTGTCAATTCTGTGCCCCTAAGGATACTAACAGATCTTGAACTTTTCTTTCTTTCTTTTTTTTTATGGTGAGATTTTCGCTATAGGGCACGTGCACTCGCCAGACAGACAGAGAGAGACATAGAGACAGAAAGTGAGAAATCACTCCCCAGGGGGGATGGTCACGCCACAATCCCTTCTCCATTCTCCTCTCGGGATGTTGGGCACGCACGCACATGCGCCTGGCGAGAGCTTTAAGCCACCAGATCCAGGACGCGAACCGCGGTCGACTATGTGGGAGTCCAGCAACACAGCCATTACGCTAACTGCTGGTTCCCAGATCTTGAACTTTTCTAAGCAAATAAATGCTCTTGTAATAATTCTCCTTCCCCTTCTCCACTTCTCTGCATTTCAGAATCTCAGATTGATTCTAATTTAGGTTCAGCAAAAGATGTGACAGGGGTTGGAAGTAAAAAGTAAAGTTAAAAAGAGAATAATTTACCAAGTAAAAGTATATTTCTATAAACCCTACCCCCAACCTACCAAAGTATAGATAAGAGAGGGTATAGTTCGAGGCCAAAAATCTGAGAGATTTATTTAATTTAATGAGTAATTTGAAAACCAAATTAAAAAATAATTTATGTGTTGATATACCATAGAACAACTTTCCACATAGTGGAATTTGGGGGCTGCAAACTTGACAGTAGGCTCTTTACTCAGTGGTCATATTAATACCAGAAAAAGTGAATCACCATTTCTGTTCAACATAGTACCAGAGAGCATGGCCAGACCAGTTAGACAAGAGAAAGAAATAGAAGACATGCAAATCAGAAATAAAGTAGTTAACTTGTTTTTGTAGATGACACGATCTTACACAAGGGGTCTTCATAAAGTTCATGGAAAATGTATATTATTAGAAAACTATGCATGGCTTCAAACTTCAATTGCATGAAAATAAAATAATATATTTTTAATTGCCATAGGGTGTGTTTGCTTGCCAAAAAGAAGGAGAAAAAGTATCCCCCAAAAGGTGTGATCATACCATAATTTCTTTTTCTTCCTTCCAACCCATCAGGATTTTGATAATGCACCTATATATATGTGTGTATGTGTGTGTGTGTGTGTAATATATATATATATTATATGCATTAAGTCACTGGAGCTGGAATTTAAACTGTGATTGGTCATATGCTATTTGGCTCCCTGTGCACAGGGTATAACCACTATGCTATAGGGCTGGTCCTAAACTTTTAGTTTAATTCCATTTTCCATGAACTTTTTAAAGTACTCTTGTATATAGAAAACCCTTAAGACTCCACCAAAAAACTGTTACAATCAACAAATTCAGTAAGTTGCAGTATAAAAAATGAACACACAAAACTAATAGTGGATCTGCACAGTACCCATGAACTATTTAAACAAATAAGGAAATAATCCAATTTATTATTGTTAAAAAATAAAATTCTTAGAGACAAATTTAGCCAAGGAATTATATCTGTACACTGAAAATTATAAAACATTGGTGAAATATATACAAATAAATGAAAAGATATCATATGTTCATGGACTGGAAGAATTGATATCATTAAAATGCCCATACTACCCAAACCAATCTACAAATATGATGCTAGCCTTATGAAAATTTTTCAGAGAAATTTTTAAAATAGTCCTAATTTTTGATTTTTCGCTACAGGGCACGTGCGCTCACCAGCCAGCCAGAGAGAGACAGAGAGACAGAAAGCGAGAAATCACCCCCCAGGGGGGATGGTCATGCTGCAATCCCTTCTCCTCCATTCTCCTCTCGGGATCTTAAGCCACCGGGTCCGGGACGTGAACCACGGTCGACTATGTGGGAGTCCAGGGACATAGCCATTACGCTAACTGCTGGTTCCCAAAATAGTCCTAAAATTTTATGGAACCATAAAAGACTAGGTTTCTGCCACAACATACATGCATTTGTTAGAGAGAGACAAAGGGAAAGTGAGAAATCACTCCCCAAGGTGAATGGCCAAGCCATAATCCCTTATCTTCCATTCTCCTCTTAGAATTTTGAGCATGTGCACACATGTGCCTGGCATGATTTTCAAATCTCTAGGTCTGGGACTCGAACTATGGTTGACCATTTGGGAATCCAGCACCTTCACCACACCACTTGCTGACCCCATAGTCAAAGCAATCTTGAGCAAAAAGAACAAAGTCAGAGGCATTATACTACCCAATTTCAAAATTTACTACATAGCTATAATAATTAAAATAGCATATGTAAAAACACATATACTGACTGATGGAACAGAATACAGAGACTCACACATTTACAATTTATTGATTTTTAACAAGGAGCTAAGAACACACAAAGGAAGGACAGTATCTTCAATGAATAATGCTGGAAAATCTGGATATCCACAGCAGAAGAATGAAATTAGGCCCTCATATACAAAAATCAACTCAAATTGCAATACAGACTTAAACCTAAGACCTGAAACCCTAAAACATAAAGTAAAACGTCCGTGGCATTAACCTGGGCCATGACCTCAAGAGCATAGGCAACAAAAGCAAAAATAGACAAATAAAAATTTATCAAATTAAAAATCTTGAGACCAGCAGTTGGCATAATGGCTATGTCACTGGACTCCCATGTAGTTGACAGCAGTTTGAGTCCTGGATCGGGCGGGTTAAACTCACTTCGTGTGCATATGCGTGTGTGCCCAAGATCCCAAGAAGAGAATGGAGGAGGAGGGATTACAACGTGGCCATCCCCCCGGGGAGTGATTTCTTGCTTTCTGTCTCTCTATCTGTCTCTGTCTTTCTGGCAAGCATACACACCCTATAGCAAAAACCTCTCAAAAAAAAAAAAAAAAAAAAACTAAACTAAAAATCCTCTGCAGGCCTGCACATGGAATGGTGGTTGGGGGGAGGGGGGGTCCACATGACCAACCACATGGTTCAAGTCCTGGATCTGGTGGTTTGAGAAACATGCTGGGCACATGGGCATGTATTCCCAAATGCCTGAAAGGAAGGAGGGATAGAGAAGGGATTGCAGTGTGACCATGCCCCATGGAAGTCGCTTTCTTACATTCTCTTTTTAAAATTTCTTTCTTTGTCTCCTCTCTGGTGAGCATATGTACTCTCTAGCAAAATTAAACAAAAATTTCTGTGCAGTTGTGGCTGGCAGCTGGCATATAGGTCGGGGTGCTGGACCCATACATGGGCTACCACAGTTCATGTCTTGGACCTGGCAGTTTGCTTTCTCACTTTCTCTTTCATCAAATTAAACAATTAAATTAAATTAAATTAATAATTCTATAAAAATATTCTGTGCAGCAAACGAAACAATCAGTACTGAAGAAACAACTTGTGGAGTGGGAGAAACTATTTAGAAATCAAAAATTAGATGAGGGGGTCACTATGCAAAATGTATAAGAAATTGAAAAAACTCAATAGAAAGAAAATAAACAACCTGATTTAAAGATGAGCAAAGAAACATTGAGTCTAAAGAAGACATGCAAATGACCAACAAATATATGAAAACATATACATCACTAATCATCAGAGAAATACAATTACAATCATAGTGAGATATTATGTCATTATATCATGACTATTATAAAAAAAACATAGCGAGTGTTGTCAAGGATGTGGAGAAAGGATACCCTTGTACATGGTTAGTAAGAATGTAATTTAGTACAGCCTTTATGAAAAACAGTATGGAGATTCTTCAAAAATTAGAAAATCTATTTATGGGGACCAGCAGTTAGCATAATGGCTATGTCGCTAGACTCCCATGTAGTCGACTGTGGTTCGAGTCCCGGACTCGGTGGCTTAAACTCACTCCAGGCGAGTGTGAGTGCGTGCCCAAGGTCCCAAGAGGAGAATGGAGGAGAAGGGATTGCGGCGTGACCATCCCCGCTGGGGGGTGATTTCTCACTTTCTGTTTCTCTGTCTCTCTCTCTCTCTGTCTGGCGAGCACACGCGCCCTATAGCAAAAACCTCTCAAAAACCCCACAAAAAACTATTCACTATATGCTCGACCATTACTATTATACTTCTGGATATGTGTATCTGAAAGAAATAAAATGACTATGTTGAAGAGATTTCTGAACTTCCATGTTCGTTGCAGAATTATTTACAATAGCCATATATGAAATCAATCTAAATGTCCATTAATAGAAAAATAAATAAATAAAATGTGGTATAGATGTATACAAGAGAATACTGTTCAGCCTAAAAAGAGAAAAAAATTCTGATGTTTGTGACAACATGGATGAACCTGGAGTACATTACATTAAGTGAAATAAGTCACATGCAGAAGGATAAACACCACATGATCTCACTTAGATGCAGAATCTAAAAAGCTAAACTCGTAGAAGTGGAGAGGAAAGTAATGGTAGCGAGAAGCTGGAGGTGGGTGGATGGATGGAGAAAAAGATGTTCATTGAAGGGTACAAAATTTCAGTTACACAATAGGAATAGGTTTCAAAGATCTACTGTACATCATGGTGAATATAGTAAATAATAATGTTTTATACATTTAAAATTTGCTAAAATAGTATATTTCAAGTGTTCTTATAACATAAAATGATGAGAGACAATGTATATATTAGTTAGCTTGATTTAACCATTCCACAATGTATATATATTTATTTATTTATTTATTTATTTTATTTAGTGTACACTCACTAGAGAGACAGAAAGACAGGAAGTGAGAATTCACCCTACAGAGGAGGATGACCATACCTCAATCCCTTCTCCTCCATTCTCCTCTCAGTATTTTGGGTATGTATGTACCCAGTGTGAGTTTTAAGGCACTGGGTCCAGGACTTGAACCATAGTTCATTAAATGGGAGTCCAGTGATGTAATCATTATGCCATCTGCTGGTACCTATTTATTTATTTTTTAAAACAATGATCTAATCTTATTTAGTATTATTATTATGAAAAAATATTTTGACTAGAGAGAGACAGAGAGGGAAAATGAGAAAATAAGTCACTAGGTTCAGGATTTGAAGGGTGGTCAGCCATATGGGAGACCAGCACTTTAACTACTGTGTCACCTTCTGGTTCCTGTATATATACATCTAAAGATCATGTTATAGAGGTTTCTTACTTCTTTGATTAGGTTTATTCTTCATATCTTATTTCTTTTGTGGCTATGTTTTTTTTTTCTATTACATATTTTTGCTATAGGGCGCATGTGCTCATGGAGAGATAGAAAGACATAAAGTGAGAAATCGCTCCCCAAAGAGATAATCATGCCACAATCACTTCTTCTCCATTTGTCACTTGGGACTTAGGGCATGCACACACAGGGCCTGGTGTGTTTCAAGCTGCTGTATCTGAGAATCAAACCATAGTTGGCCATGTGGGAGTTCAGCAACATAACCATTACACCATCTGCCGGTATCACTTTTGTGGCTATTATAAATGAAAGTGTTTTCTTCAATTTTACCTCAGTCTTTTCACTGTTGTTTTATAGAAATGCCATAGATTTTAGAAGTTAGTATTCTACCAATTTATCCGTACATCCCTGGACTAAAGCCTACTTGGTGCATAATCTTTTTAATGTGTCATTAGATACAATTTGCTCGTATCATGTTGAGAGTTTTTGTGTCTATATTCATAGACCAATAGGTGTGTAATTTTCTTTCTCTCTTTTTTTTTTGTTATGTTCTTATTTCTTTTCGGGATGAGGATGATGGAAACTTCACAGACAAATTTGAGAGGGTTCTTTCTTTTTGTATCTTAGAAATAGTTTGAGTACAATGAGGGTTAGTTCTTTAAAAGTTTTGTAGAGGGACCAGCAGATGCTATAATGGTTAAGTTGCTAGACTCTCATGTAGTTGATCACAGTTTGGGTTCCAGACCTGGTGGTTTAAAACACATGTCCAAGATCCTGAGAGGAGACTGGAGGAGAAGGGATTGTGGTGTGGCTACTCCACCCTAGGGGGTGATTTCTCACTTTCTGTCTCTCTATCTCTGTCTGTCTCTCTGGCAAGCACACATGCTCTATAATAAAAAATCTCTCTCTAAAAAAAAAGTTGTGTAGAATTCAGGAGTGAAACCACCAGGACCTGGACTTTTATTTTTTGGGAGGTTATTTATTACTGATTTAATCTCTATGGTTATTCTTGTTATATTCAGGCTTTCTATATCTTCCTGATTCAATATCATGGATTATATGTGTTCAGGAATTTGCCTTACTCATCCAGGTTTTCTTTGTCAGTGTATAGTCACTCATAGTATTCTCTAATCATCTTTGTATTTCTGTTATATGTGTTGTAATAGTGCCTGTTTTGCTGTGGATTTGATTTACTTTCTTTCTCTTGTCTTCTTAATTAGTCAAGCTAATTAATAGTATGTAATTTTTTTTTATCTTCTCAAAGAACCAGCTTTTGATTTCATTTATTTTCAATAGTTTGCTTATTCTCTATTTCATTTATTTCTGCTTGAATCTTTATTATTTCTTTTCTTTTGTCATTTTGTTATTTTCAAGATCCCTGAGATGTGTTGTTAGGTTTTCTATTTGACACATTTCCATCTTTTTCTTATGTCTACTAATTTCTATGACTGTTTTTGTTGTGTCCCATAGATTATAGAGACTTGTGCACTCATTATTGGGTATCACCTGCAGGAAGATGAAACTGGATCCCTGTCTCTCACCATTAACAAAAATCAACTCAAAGTGTATCAGAGATTTAAACCTAAGGCCTCAAACTATAAAACTACTGGAGGATAATGCAGGAAAATCTCATGGAGACATAGAAGCAGGCAAAGACTTCTCAAATAAGACTCCTGAAGCACATGCAATAATACCAAAAATAGACAAATGGAATTACACCAGGTTAAAAAGATTTTGTTCAGAATAGGAAATAATAATTACAGTTCATTGGCAACCCTTGAAATTGGAGAATATATTTACAAAATATGTCTCAAATAAGGGATTGAAGTCAGGATATACAGGGAACTCAAGTGGCTACCCTCCAAAAAAATGATCAACCCAATTAAAAGATTGGCAAATGAGCTGAACAGACAATTCTCTAAGGGAGACATATGAACAGCCAAAAAACATATGGAAAAATGCTCAACATCCCTTATCATAAGGGAAACGCAGATCAAAATCACAATAAGATACCACCTAACCCCTCTGAGAATGCCCTATTAAAAAAATAAAAAATGATAAGTCTTGGAGAGGATCTCCTGCATTGTTTGTGGGAATGTAAATTGATACAGACACTGTGGTGAACAATATGGAAGTTCCTCAAAGGCTTACAATATCGTCCAGCAGTTCCACTCCTGGGTATCTTTCCAAAGGAGAGGAATACACTCAGTCAGAGAAACACTGTTTTCTGACACATATTGTTTTCATAGAGGTTATACTCATTTACATTTCCACCTACAGTGGAAGAGGGTTCCTTTACCATAGCTTTGTCAACTCTTGTCATTTAATTTTTTTGATCCTATTCATTCTAACTAGAGTTATGTGGTATCTCATTATGATTTTAATTTACATTTCTCTTATGACAAGAGAGTGAACATTCTTTATATGCCTTTTGGCCATTTATAACTCTTCTTTGGAGAGTTTTCTATTCAATTCATTTGCCCACTTATTTATTAGCATTTTTTTAAATGGGAGAGTTTCTTGAGTTCTCTTTATATTTGGGATATCAATCCCTTGTCTGAGAAATAATTGGCAAATATTTTCTTCCCTTCCAAGGGTTGTCTTTTCACTGTGATTATTGTTACCTTTGCCTTGAGGAAGGTTTTTTGCTTAATGTAACCCAACTTGTCTATTTTGAGAATTATTATCTGTACTTTATGGAATTATTTAAGAAATTTTTGTCTACTCCAATGTCTTCAAATTTTCTACTATGTTTCCTACCAATACTTTTGTAGTTGTAGGCTTTATAAATAAATCTTTGATCAAGTTGATTCTTGTTAATGGTGAGAAATAAGGGTCCAGTTTCATTTTCTGCAGGTGCATATCCAGTTCTTCCAGCACCATTAGTTGGGAAAACTGTCTTTTCACCATTGCATGTTCTTGTACACTTTGTGAAAGATCAGGCAGCTGTATTATTTGGGGTTTACTTCTGTTTCTTTGGTCTGTGTGTCACTACCATTTTACTTTGGTGATTATTACTTTGCAATACATTTTGAAGTAGTGAGATATTTCCTATTTTATCCTGTTAGCACAATATTGCCTTGGGAATATGGGGCCTTTTATGATTCTGGACAAATTTTATGTATTTTTTATGTTTCTGTGAAGAATGTCACAGGTAATGGGATTAGAATTGCATTGAATATATACATCAATTTGATTAGAACTGACATTTTGATTATATTGATCATTCCAATCAAAGAACAGGGGATGTATTTCCATTTTTTTGGTATCATCCTCAATTTGTTTTTAAGTTTTCATAGTTTTCCTTGTAGAGGTCTTTTACTTCTTTGGTTAGATTTGTTCCTGAGTGCCTTATGCACTTTTTGTCTATTGTATGGTATTGCTTTCTTCAGTTCTGCTCAGTCTGTACACTATTGGTGTATAAAAGTGCTATAGATTTTTGTACATTGACTTTGTATCCTGCTACTTTACTTAATTTATTTATCATTTCTAGGAATTTTTTATGGATTCCTTTGGATTTTCTATGGTTATAATCACATCATCTGCAATAGAAACATCTAACTTCTTTTACTATCTGAATACCTTTTATTTTGCTTTCTCGTCTGATTGAATTGGTTAGGAATCCCAGATTATATTGAAAAGGAGTGAAGAAAATAGGCATCCCTGTCTAGTTTCAGTTTTTGGTGAAAATACTTTCAGGTTTTTCCTATTTAGCATGATGTTTGCAATGGGTCTGTTGTATATGGATATAACTGTGTTTAGGAATGTTCCTTCTACCCCTATTTTGTTACGTGACTTGATAATGAAGGGATGCTGTGTTTTATCAAATGATTTTTATGCATCTATAGATATGATATGATTTTTATCTTTCTTTCTGTTAACATGATGCATTACATGAATTGTTTTGTGTATGTTGAACCATCCTTGCATCTCTGGGATAAAGCCTACCTGTTCTTGGTATTCAATTTTCTTAGTATGCCATTGAATTTGGTTTACTAGTGTCTTGTTGAAAAATTTTTTATCAGTACTTTTCAGGAATATTGATCTCTAGTTTTTTTTTCTTGTTATGTCCTTGTCTGGATTTGGCATTAAAGTGATGGAGACTTTGTAGAATGAATTTGGGAGGATTATTTCCTTTCAAATCTTTAGAAATAGTTTGAGGAGAATTGGAGTGAGATCTTATTTAAAAGTTTTATAGAATTCATAGATGAAGTCATCTTGTCCTGGATTTTTTGCTCGTTCAATCTCATCACTTGTTACTGTTCTATTAAGCTTTCTATTTCATCCTGATTTAACCTAGGTAGCTCATATATGTCCATCTCATCTAGGGTTTTTAGTTTGTTGGAATATAGTTGCTCATAGTATGCTCATATTTATTTGCATTTCTGATATATTGGTTGTAATATTACCAGTTTCATTACTGATGTTATCTATCTGGTTCCTTTCTCAGTTTTCTTTGAGTACTCTAGCTAATGGTTTATCATTTTGTTAATCCTCTCAAAAAAAACCCAGCTTTTGTTTAGTTTATTTTCTGTATACCTTTTAAAAAATTTTCACTACATTTATTTCAGCTCTAATTTTTACTTTCTTTTTTTCTTTTATTTTTGGGCCATTTTTTGTTGTTGCTTTTCCAGTTCCATATGTTGTGATGTTAGGTCTTGTGAACCACTCTTTTTCTGTCTGCTCAGGCCCATTTATACCTCTTAGGAATGTACTTTTACTTAATATACTACCATTTCCTTATGTAATTTGTGTGTTGCATTCAATTCTTTGTCTGAAATGCCAAGAACCTGGATATCATCACAAAAACCATCCCACAAAATATATTGTGGTGAGCCAACCAGGAGGTAGGCCCCTAATTGGGAGCCCCCTTTACTCTGTTTCTTAACCTCTACATCATTTTCATCTTCATTTCCATTGAGTCTCAGTCAAAGCAGGCCAACTGAAATGGGATTTGTTAGGCTGGAGGCCTGGGTAGCTTGGATGTGGGGGTTGGATGCCACCCCACAGTCATCTGATGCAACCCAGAACTAGTCTGTCATCAGACCTGTGTTGCACTCAGATCTAACCTGGATGTAGCATGTACACTCTACTCTGCATATGGCACTCTACTTTGCACACAGGACTCTACTCTGCACATGTCACCAGAATGTACGTGGCACAATAGTTTGCTCTTGTCCTAAATCTTTACCATACATGGACTGTTTCTACCTCTAAGACACTGCTCCTCCCTATACCCTTATAAAAATCACTAAACCCCACCCTAGCACACAACTTCTTTGGCCCGTCTCCTTCCCTCTCTCTCCCTTTCTGTCAGATCAGCGAATCTCGCCCAGGAGTGCTCCCAATAAAGGTTCTACATTTCTGTTTTCTTGCATGGTCGGCCCATTCCTTACAGGATTAATAGTTCTTGGTATGGGTAACTCTCATATAAGGCTAGGAACCACCTCCGGACCAACCTGTTGACCTTACGTCGGTAGGGGTAAGAAACTCTTCTTTTTCTCTCCTTGCTACATCTTTAATTCCACTGGGTCTCCTGGCCAAGGTAAGTCAGCCAGAGTGGAATTAATGGTTCTTGGTATGGACAACTCCAATATGGGCCTAAAAGCTCCTCTGTCCCAACTCATCAAGGCCTTAAGCCGTTAAAAATGGCAGACCTCTTTCTTTTTCAATAAGACACTTATATTTTTCTAAACTACATGTATTGGTGGATTTCTTCTTTCTCCTGGTCATGGTGCTTGCAGTCTACCTCTTTAGGTTATTCAAATCCCATAATGAAGACTCATCTGCCCTGTTGGAAAACTTGAAGAAACTGTAAGTTGGATGTTAATCCTTTCTTTTTTATTAAAAACACTATTGTCATAGAGACTCAAAGTTATGGGGGTGGGAAGGTCCTAGATTTTTTCATAGGAAAGATTTTAAGAACGAGCTATTGAGAGTGAAGGCAGGTTTATTAAAGAACGTGTAGAGAATGGGCTTCTCCATACAGGGAGCAGCCAAGTGGGAAAAAATGGATGAGAGGTTTAGTTCCTTTTCAGAGGGAAAGGGAGCACTATTGTCTTAAGGAAAAAAGTGATGACTTTTCTGAAATCACTGGCCTTCCCATTTTCTAGTCTTATTAGAGTGGGTTCTATTATTACCAGGCACAGATGGGATTATCCAGCATGCTAATACAGTACAAAGAGGGTGTGATGACTCTACAGGTTAGGCAGAGGTCATCCCAGGCACCATTTGGGGTCATTTTAGGCATCATCTTAGTTCTAAATAGTTGAAATACAATCTCAGCCACTTCTTATCTGTCAGATTTTGGGTGTTTAAATATGCCTGACCTCACTTTGGAACGGCCCTCCTGTCTCACTATGGCTCCTTATCTCCCTCTCCTGGCAATCTACTCTGATATGAAAGGAATATTCTCTAGGAAAAAAGAATCTCCGTATTCCTTAGATTAAGCCAAGTTCCTTGAGAATATAAAGAAAATGGATGTTGTTTCTGTAGGCTTTTGCAAATAGAGCATTTTTGGGGGGAGGAGGAGAAATATGTACGTTATCAATGGCAGCTAATTTACCCAGCCAAAATTTACTCAGTCATTCCTGGGAACAACATGCCTATTAATATACACCACTTAAGGCTATAGATTTCTTCTTGCTTGCCGGGTCCTCATTAATCCAAGGGAGACTCCACTTTGGCCCTCAATGCTATCCTGAGCCAGGTGTTGTCTGCCCTCTTGACTGTCACAGCAATTCTGTTGAGAAAAACCACTGGTTATCACACTTGTCTCTTGGATTACTCCCTATAGCTCTTAGAACTGAGAACAAAAGTCTGACTGATTTTTTTCCTATTTTCCAAAATTCTTTTCAGAGGGCCTGGAGGGAGTCAAACTCACAAACACTAGCAGACCATTTTGGCCCATTGATAACAGGATTGTTCCTACATTCTGTCCCTGACATAGTATCTTCATGATGTATATTAAGCCTCCTTATCTCTGTTAAAGTACATTCTTTTCTCATCTCAGCCACCTTCCTTTTCCAATCACCAACCTAAAAACTGTAAAACCAACCTATAACCCACAAGCCTTCACTTCAACAAGTCCTACCTTTTTGTCAAGACCAGTGGGAAAAAAACTCTTCACTAAATTCCAAACTTTGTCTCACACTCTCAAAGTCGACCTGAGCAAGTCATGTTTTGCCTCCTCCCTGGGCCTAGGTCACTCATATTCTGGTTAGAAATAAACTACATGAATTATTATTTTTGCAGAGTTGATTATTTCTGTCAACACCACCAAGCTCTGTTTACCTCAGTCCTTTTACTACTGGTTGTAGACCATTTCACAAATCACTCAAGGGCCATGCCTCATATGCTACTATGAGAATTAAGCCTTCAACATGATGCTTTTGTCTGTTGCTCCTCTTGGAACACCTATCAATGATAATTCTCACCCTTGTTTTTGGGCCCTGCCTTTTAAATCTCCTAATCAAGTTTATCTCTTCTTGTTTAGAAGCTATAAAGTTGCAAATGACCATACAACAGCATATCAACTCCTTGGAACTGCCACTGAATCCTGCTTCAAGTCATTCAGCACCAATGACAGCTCTTCCCATGACACCCTTTGGTACTATCTCAGCAACCTGCCCCTGGCTCTGCTCTCCCACCTAGATCAGAGAGGGTGAGAGTTCTATGATCCCCAATAGGTAGGGCCAATGCCCCCTTTCCAGCCTAAAAATGTTACATAATATAAACCACTCACCTTCAGTTCCCTGAAAACATTTATGGGGATCATGCTAGCAAATGGAAGTGGGTAAGGGGACTGGAGCATCTGCCCATGTAGCTAGATAGGAAAAAGCAATCAGGGCAGAAAATTCCCCATTTAAGGTAATGTAAGCAAGAGATTAGTAGGGGGTGTCTAGCTGATTAAGCCACATTTGATGTAGCCAATGAGATAAGGCAGTGTGCCCAGTCATATGTGAAATAGCCAATGAAAAGTCAGTGGACCTAGCCAATTTTATAGAGCCAATGAGATGAGAACAATCAGTGGGCCCAGCCAATGATCAATTCACACAACCTAGGTTAAAAATGATAAATCCTTTCCACTCTCTTTCTGTCTGCTCAGGTCTGTTCCTACATCTCAGAAATATATTTTTACTTAATAAACTACCTTCTCCTTACCCCCCAAAAAAGATATAACATTATTTATTTGCCACTGTTCTATTTTTTTCTTGTAAGCACTAAAAGCTATGAATGTTTTTCTTATGAATGCTTTCACTGTGTCCCAATGGTTATAAAGAGTGGTTTGAAATATTTATCATTAATTTAAATTAATCCTTTTATTTTAGTCTTAATTTTGTCAGTAGTTTAAAAGTTGTTCAGAAGTCGAATGTTTAGTTTCTGTGTTTCTGTGTATTTTCAGGGCTCTTTACGTGATTGATTTCAAGTTTATTTCTACTGTGGTCAGAGAAGATGCTGGGAATAGTTTCTATACTTTTAAATTTATAGAGGCTTGTTTTGTGGCCTATTATGTGGTCAATCTGTAAAAATGGAGGCTGGCAGGTGCTGTGGTAGTTAAGGACGCTGGACTCTCACATGGCTGACTGTGATTTGAGTCCTGGGCCTGGGGGCTTGCTTTCTGACTTTCCATCTCTCTCTCTCTTACTTTGTACTTATCTGATCAAATTAAAATAAATAAGTCAAATAAATAAAGTTAAGTAAAATAATTTTTAAAAAAAATTTCCATACGTAGATTTAAAAAAGTATATTTTGTAGTTGCTGGTTGATATGTTCTATTTATGTCAGGTTTTTTAATCCATTGGGCCAATCTGTGTTTTTCAGTTGGATAACTTATTCCATTAATATTCAAGGTTATTATCAATACGTGTGGACTTAGCCATGTCATTTATTTTTTTCTACCTGTTTTGTGTTATCTTGATCTTACTTGTCTCCCTTTAATTTTCTAGGTGTACTGCTCCTTTAAGTATTTCCTGTAGGACTTGCCAGCTTTAGGTGAATTCTTTCAGCTTCTGTTTATCAGGAAATGATTTAATTTATCCTACTTATTTGAAGGATAATCTTGCTGGGTATAGAATTCTGGCTGTAACTGTTTTTCTTTGAGCATTTTAAATGTCTTCCCATTTTTTTCCTTGCATTGTTTCAGTTGAGAGGTCTGCTGTTAGCACCTTGTCATTTTTGGAATATTTATTTTTGTGGCCTATTATGTGGTCAAAATATTTTTGTCTTTGATTTTTATCAGTTTGCCTGTAATGTGCCTTCATGATGATCTTATATTAAATCAATTTGGTGTTCTTTGTATTTCCTGAATTTAGGTTTCTGTACACCTCTCTAAGTCTGAAAAATTTTCAATGAATATATCATGAAAGAAATTTTCTAAGCTTTTACCCATCTCTTCACTTTCTGAAATATTCATTACGCTAATATTTGGCCATTTAGTGGTGTCTAGGATTTCCTGTATGTTGTCCTCATTTTCAGTGTTTATTTTTACATTTTTCTCAGTAGCTTGGAGAAAGTAGGAATTTTTTTCTTCAAGATCAGAAATCCTTTCTTCTGTATGATCTAATCTGCCAGTACTCAGTACTTTCTTATTTATTTATTTGTTACAAAGACAAAAATAAATCCAAGCAGAGAATGAAATAAACTTATTTTCTTAAGTGTTCCATCCTGGGTTTTCTGATCTAGAATTTAGTAAAAAGTTCAAGTACAGGTTACTTCAATACTTCTTCAGGATGCTATGAAGTTTCCATCTTATAACCATGTTTCTCTAGTTCAGCTCGTAACTGATTGGAGAAGTCATCCTCTACATTGTCATCATCCCAATTATCCTCCCAGACATGTGCGTCTTCATCTTCATCTAAGCCAGTCCAATCTTCGGCAGGAAACTCCTCGAACGCGTCGTCCTCCTCCAGGAGACCCAAGTCTACCGGCTGCTTCTTCTCTGACATGGCGACGACGCTTTGCGCCCTGCACCGCCCAGATGAATAGGAAAGTTGGCAGCCTCAGGATTCAACGAAGCAGCCACAGTCACTAGTACTCAGTACTTTAAAAGGAGGTTTTGATTGCATTTTTTAAAAAGGTTTTGCATAGGGTACGTGTACTCACTGTAGGGAGAGAGGAAAAGTGAGAAATCAGAACCCCAACCCCCAGGAGGATGGGCACACTGCAATCCCTTCTCCTCCCTTCTCTCAGGATTTTGGGTGCCTGATCCCTATAGTTGCAGAGCTAAAAGGAGCAGAGGGAAAGCATGGCCTCTTAGCTCTAGTTACCACAAAAGTCTCCTGCCAAGTCTAGGGTGTGGAAGGGCTGCTTCAGCCATTGGAACCACCTCCTAGTCCTTGAAATTGCAAAGTACCTGGCATGATTTTCAAGCCACCATGTCTAAAGCTTGAACCATAGCTGCATGGGAGTACAATACTTGACCACCATGACACCTGCTGGCCTCTGCTGGCATCTTATTCTTTAACTCTAGAAGCACTGTTTGATTCTTTTTCAAGATGCCTATCTCTTTATGGAGTTCCTCCTTCAAATTATAGAAAGACTTTCTCATCTCCTTGGATTGGTTGTCCATTTTTCTTGTATGCCATCTAATTTAGTTAGGATAAATATTCTAAATTCTTTTTCCTGACATTTCTGTGATTTCTCATATTTTATCCATTATTGATGTAGAGTTAGTGTGTTCTTTTGAGGGGGATTATTTCCTGCTTTTACTCTTATTTCTTGAAGTTCTGCTGTGATTTTTAGATATCTGGCAATAAATTCACTTTTTACTACTTTAGAGTATGTTTCTGTAACTATGCGTATGTATGTTTCCTTTTTTTTTAGGGAAGAGTGCGTATGCAGTCTGCCACTACCACTAATTGTGCAGCCGAGTTTCCCTCATTTGGGGAAATCGCAGAGGTCAGCACAGTTGCAGTGCAATGGGTGAGCCTCGCCCTGGGAAAATCACCTTCATGGTCATGGTGTTTCCCCTGCCAAGTAAGTATTACATGTTTCCTTTTGATGTGAATTATCTCTGGCAGTATCTTCAACTGTGGGTGGTGGTGAGGTATCCACAGTGGGATTTATAAGCTCAGATTTATACAGAAGAATTTATGTAATTTTTTTTTTTTTTTTTTTTTTTTTTTTTTGCTGGGGTGAGCATGTGCAGAGAGTTCTTACAGAGCCCATCATGTTCAGATGTTTTGGCTCCTATATTCCCCAAACTTTCTGATCCCTGTGTGACTGAGGGCTGAGCAGAGAAACTATAATGTAAGGTGGTATGTAAAATTGCATGCCATGCCCAGAGTGGCACATGGACCGAGGCAACCTCTCTTCCCACACCCTGTTTGGCAGGAAGCTTTGGTGGTGAGCTGGGGTCAGGTGACCCTGCTTTCCTTCTGCTCCTGGATAGGTGATGTGGATTAGCACCAGAAAGGTATCCCCTTCTACCTTCTAGCTTTGTAATTTCAGGGACTAACATGGTGGTTCCGAATGCTGAAGCAGCCCCTTCTCCCCCATCCTAGGCTCAGCATGAGGCTTTTGAGGTGAGCTAGGGCCAAGCGGCTCTGCTTTCCCTCTGCCCCTTCTAGCTCTGCAACTGCCAAGATTGGGGTTGTGGTTCTGAAGGTTGAGGCAGCTCCGTCTCCATACCCCAGGCTCAGCAAGAGGGTTTGGTAGTGAGCCGGGGCCTGCTTTCCCTCTGCTCTTTCTAGCTCTACAATTGCAGAGACTAGGGTGGTGGGTCTGAAGGTGAACACTACTTGTGTCATGATCTCCGTATTCATAGATTATTTTATTTAACAAATATTTGTCAAGTCCCTAACGTGTGCCAGGAATTGTTCTAAGTGCTAAGAATTCAGCCATAAACAAAAGAGAAAAAAAAATCTCTGTACTCATGGAGTTTTCACTTAACTAAGGAAAGTGGCAGAAAAAGTATTCGCATTGCTAACGAAAATATGAAGTGTTATAATCTTCTGAAAAGAAACTCAATAATAGCTATTAAAATATGTATGTCTACTTTGAGCTATAACAGTAGTCTTGAAAATATTTCATGATGCATGACTGACAAAAGCAAGACTTTTGAAAGTAGATGATTTATTATCCTATAAAAAGTAAGCAGTTACATACCTCAAAATGTGGAACCTGCAGATGGAATAACGGTAATATTGCTTGACTCCTACGTAGTTGATCACGGTTCTAGTCTTGGACCAGGTGACTTAAAGCTCATGCCAGGCACGTGTGTGCACATGACCAAAATCCTAAGAGGAGAATGGAGGAGGAGAGATTGTGGCTTAGCCATCCACCCTTGGGGAGTGATTTCTTGCTTGGTTTCTCTGTCTTGCACTGTCTCTATAGCAAGTGCATGTTCCCTATAGCAAAAATCTTTCCAAAAATACTCCCAAAATGTGAATCTACATACATATGTACATTTATTAATGTTATTAAAGCAACCATCCAAGGTATGGAGACACATGCATGAAGTCATTAACATTGATTAATTGAGAAGTGGAATAGGTAAGCAATAATGCAAAATACACAAAAAAACTGAACATTCACTCCAAATTTTCATACGTAATATCCAGTTTACCTAAACACTCCTATAGATCTGAATTTTTGTATCAATAGGAATTGATGTTAATAGTTAAGTGTCTCAGAGTGGTGAGATTGTAGGGTTCTTTTTTTTTTCTTTATTTACTTTAAAAATGTTTCCTGGAACACTTTTTTAAAAAGAACCATGAATATGGATTATTTGTATACTCTAGATTTATAATAAAATTTTTATTATAAAAGTTACACAAAGAGAAGAATTAAAAAGTAATAATGTAAGTATCAAAAATTTGGAGGGGAATTGAGCAGTCCTCATAATCATAAAAAGGACATAAATTCTCATCTTTCATAGCCAAGCAAAAATAGACAATGCAGAAAAATATTAAATAAAAAATTGGAGGTTATGAATATGATTTATTGCTTTAGAAATAACCATTAGAAAGCACAAAATTAGAAAAAAAGTTTAATAAACAAACACTTCTGGTGTTCAGATGTTTGGGTTTTTTTTTTTACTATTTCATTTTTCTAACCAGTCAAAAAAATCTTGAAAGTATCACCAATTATTAGCCAGATAACCATGAATGAGATACTGAGTTTTCAAATGTCCATCCCCTTTGCCTTCAAATGGGACAGTAAATAGCGGTGATCTGAGCTGATCCAAGCATGCTGGTGAATTGCTGACCATATGATTATGGTACGGTAATTACTTGATAAATTGGATCCAGTATTATTATTGTATTTCAGAAATGATAAGTTCTGTTGCGCTTTTTAGGGCACAGGATTCTCATTGTCCTTAGCTCTACTCTCAGGGAGTTAAGAGCTCTACTTCAAGAAAGCTTATTTAATTATCATCCACAAAGAGAGGAGTTCTAAAAATACATGCTATGTGTAATTTGTGATCTATAGTCAAAATAAGTGAAAATAGACTTGGAAAATGATCCAGTATATATTTGGAAAAGAAATTTGTAGAATTTGAGTTCATTTTTACTAAAAATAGAAATATTAAAAAATATTAAATTTTTTTTTTGGAGAGATTTTCACTGTAGGGCGCGTGCGCTCGCCAGACAGACAGAGAGAGACATAGAGACAGAAAGCGAGAAATCACCCCCCAGGGGGGATGGTCACGCTGCAATCCCTTCTCCTCCATTCTCCTCTCGGGATCTTGGGCACGAAATATTTAAAAAATCTTATTGTTGTGTGTATATTATATAAATACAGAGAAAAATTAAAGTCAAGAGAGAAGACTGTTAATGTTATATCACACACATTTATATAGCTAAATTATTATGAGAACAGAATAATATTATTAGAAAATACAGCAACGCACAGCATTCTTTTGAAAAGAAATATAGGTGAATGGCTGGATTGGAATATTGTATTAGAGGAGGACACTGGTTGATAGGAACTCAGAAATTTACATGGAGATATTTCCTTTGAAATATAACTTTGCCATCAATTTATTAATAACAATATTTGAACAGGATTATTAATTTCAAGATTAAATTCATTTTCAAGACTGAAGACCCTTGCTTTTATGTGTATACTTAGTAATTCATCTGTTCAATCCACCAGGCAAGGCAAAGTTATTTCCTACTAGAACTATTAGTATATAGGTTGCCAGTGAAAAGTCAGCATAAACATTCCTTATCATCTACAGTGTTACTACAGGGATCCAGGGAGATCACTCCTGACTGAATTTATGGGACTCTTTTCCTAGGTTTCCAAGGCTTCATAGCTGTGTTATAACACAGAGACACCAGAGCTTCTGAGTTAGCTTCTGGGCTGTGTGAGGTGATGATCAAATAAAGGGCAAGGGAAGAGAAAGGAATAAAGCACAGAAAGAAATGTAGTGACCGAAGTCTAGAGGACTAGACTATAGGGGCATCTCTGCATATAAAAGGGCCTGGCAAATCTAAGAGGGCCATGAGAAGAAAGAATCTGTTATTGTTTCTATACTACACTTATTCTTCCCATGTATAATCCAAGGTTTACTCCTCCTGACAAGAATAAGAATGCCATACTGTAGATCTAGTGGCTTTTCGAAAGTGATGGGAGTGGAAAAGAAAGATAAGGCTATTGGATAAACACCCTGAAAAAGGATAGTTGGGCGAGATGCACACTTTTCTTAAGGGTGAAAAGGGAGGAAACCATTTAAAAGTTCCCAGATGTAACCTAGGATTTGCAATTGCTATGTCATCATGGTATCCCCTGAGAGGTCCCTTTATCATAAGAGAAAGGAGAAAAATATTAGTAAAGTATTTTTGATATATTTTTGCTATATGGCATGTGTACTCACTCACCAGAAAGAGACAGAAAGACAGCAAAAAATCACCCCCTGGGAGTATGGTTATGCTGAAATCCATTCTCCTCTAGGGATTTTGGGCACGAGGTACACATGCCTGGCATAACTTTAAAGCCACCAGGTCCAGAACTTGAACCATGGTCGACCATGTGGTCAATCATGTGGGAGTCTAGTGTCTTCACTACCACACTCAACCATGTGGGAGTCTAGTGTCTTCACTACCACACCATCTGCTGGCCCCAGTGGTGTGTTTAATGTTTAAGAAACAACTAATCTTTCTTCTAGAGTAGCTTTTCAATTTTTCATTCCAACCAACTGAATGGTCCACTTTCTCCATGGTCTTGCTAGCATTTGATATTGTCACCATTTTTCACTTAAGCCATTCTTTATGTAGTAGTAGATTATTGTGGTTCTGTTATTCATTTTCCTAATAGTTATAATGGTGAACATCTTTTTTGTGCTTACTTGATATCTGTGTATCTTCTTTGGTGGAATAGCTGTCATATCTTTTGCCTATTTCCTAAATAGTCTGATTTATTTTATTGTTGATTTTGAGAATTCTTTATATTCTGGCTACTTTTTCTTTATCAAGTACATGCTTTGGTCATGTTTTCTTTCATTCTGTAGCTTGGCTCTCTTTGTCTTCACAAGGTACTTCATAAAGTAAAGGTTTTTAATTTAGATGAGGTCTAATTGATCTGTTTTTCTTTTTCTTTTGAAGAGGTTTTCGCTATAGGGCGCGTGCGCTCGCCAGACAGACAGAGAGAGACATAAAGACAGAAAGCGAGAAATCACCTCCCAGGTGGGATGGTCATGCTGCAATCACTTCTCCTCCATTCTCCTTTCGGGATGTTGGGCATGCACGCACACATGCCCGGCATGAGTTTTAAGTCACCGGGTCCGGGATGCGAACCGCGGTCCACTACGTGGGAGTCCAGCGACATAGCCATTACGCTAACTGCTGGTTCCCATCTGTTCTTCTTTCTGTGGATTACACTTTGATGTTCAGTCTAAGGAGTATTATTACAGACCTACGTCTCAAAGATTTTGTCCTGCATTCTTTTAAAAAACACTTTATTACTTCAAAGTTTGCATTTCAGTCCATAATCCATTTTGAATTAAATTTTGGTTAAGGTATGAAACTCAGGTCAAGGTATTTTTGTTTTGTTGTTTTTTGTTTTCCAGAAGGTACATGTGATAGCCTGAGAGAAAGGCATCTCCCAATGAGACACAATCAGGTTACAATCCTCTTTCCTCCATATCTCTATCCTGTCAAGATTCTGCATACATGTGCACACAGACACATGTCCAGAATGTTCTTCAAGTCATTGGAACTGGGACTCTAACTTCAGTCAGTCATTTGGGATATGGCTCCCCAAACTGTACCTAACTACTGCACTACAGGTGCAACCTTGCTTGTTTTTTGAGTGTATCTCTTTGAATAGATTTCTTGTGGTTGTTAAAAGTATTATACATTTGGGACCAGCAGGTGGCGTGGTTGTTAAGGTGCCGGACACTCCCACATGGCCAACCATGGTTCTAGTCCCATACCTGGTACCTGGCTTTCTCACTTTCCTTCTCTCTTTCTCTCTCTCTCTCTCTCTGTCTCTCTCTGGTCAAATAAAAAAATAAGTGAATGAATAAATAAAATAAAATAAAATAAATAATTATTTAAAAAAATTATACATTCATAACTTATCATAGTCTAATGTGTCAACATTAAACCAGTTCAAGTAATATATAGAAAAAGTTACTTCCTTTCAGGTCCCTTTTTCCTTCTAGATTTTAGTATAGTTGTCTTTTTTTTTTTTTTTTTTTTCCAAAGGGTGCATGCACTTGCTGGAGAGAGAGATAGTAAGAAACAGTGAGAAGGAAAGTGGGAATTCACCCACCAGTGGGGATGGCCATGCCACAATCCCTTCTCCTCCAGTCTCCTGGGAGTTGAGGTACGCACATACTCATGTCCAGTGTGAGTTTCAAGCCACTAGTATGGGACTCAAACTATGATTGGTCATGTGGAAGTCCAGTGCTTTATCCACCATGCTACCAGCTGACTCAATATAGTTGTTTTAAATATTTCATTTTCATACATTTAGAAACATATCAAATAGTATTACATTCTTTTTTGCTTCCATCATCAAATATAATGTAGAAAACTTATGGGGAAAAGAAAAAACTATTATATGTTCCCATGTTTTTGCTTACTGTGTTCTTTCTTCCTTCCTGAGAGTAGGTCCAATCTAAAGACTTGAGAACTAGGAGACCTGAGAACAAGGAAGCTTGAGACCCAGGAAGAGCCAGCATTTCAGCTTGAGTACAAAGGCAGAAAACAAAAACAAAACCTTTGTAATGTCTCAATTCAAAGGCAGTCAGGCAGAGGAGATCCTCTCTTACTCAGGGATCAGCACTTCTGTTTTTTTAGGCTTTCAAGTAATGGAATGGAGCCCTCCCACTTTAGGTAGAACAATCTGCTTTATTCAGTCTACCATTTCATCTATGACTCTCATTTCAGTCTAGCATATATCAGCAAAAGGAAATAGAACTTGTCACCATGTTATTCTTTGGGTCCCATATTCTTTAGTGGTCTGCTGCCTTTTCTCAGTCTCCAACTTTCAGGGTTTTCTTATGTTTGTTTTATACAGAGTTTCTACTGTTTTTTATTGCACTTATTGAGAGGAACAGGAAGAAGTATAATTACTCCATTTTCCCAGAAGCAAATAAGATTTAGGTTTAATCATTTTATTTCAATTACTCAGGAAAATAGTTCAGCCACTTGGTCAGAGAGAGACATTATTTAAGGAAAGTCTCAACACAACACTAAAAATTACTCCATTGACTTTACTGAGAATGTTCTTGGTCCCCAAACCAGTGTTGGCCCACATTTTCTAATTTGAACTATGAGTCATACTTTCCAGAAAACTTCACATTTATTCTCTAAAGTGGAAGTTCTTTGAAGTCAAGGACCCCAAACATGCTGGAGTTCTTTTCTTCCCAAAATTAGAGTGAAAGAGATTCAAGCTCAAGATAATCAGATAGGAATCTAATATAGGTAATAGTATGCTAAGACTAAATACCAATTACTAGGCTAGATGATTTTTACAGAGCATCACCTAGCATCTCTTATTTTCACAAATCCTATGGACTGAAAAACAATCTCCTTTCATAGACAGGGAATTTAAAATTCCAAGAGGTTAAGTGATTTATCTAAGGAAGCATAGTTTAGGAATGTCAGGGCCATCAATTGATCCCAGAATGCAAAGCTAATGTTCTTTCCTTTACATCCTAAAAGCTTGAACTATGGAAAGGAAAAAGAATGATAGGACACAAGACAAATTATGGCAGAAGAATTGATAGGAGTTGCTTACTGCTTAGATTTAGGGTGTAATGAAAGAAAGAGACCTGAACATGACTTTGGGGTTAGTGTTCTCTGTAGGAAAAAGTGATTGTGTTCAGTTACTAAGCAAGAAGATATTTAATAGTGGGAATCAGAGCTTAGGAACTCATGAGAGAGCAAGGGAAGAAGAGCCTAGCCTAGGTCTCCAGAAATAATTCTCAGATTTCATGTCTGACCTGGTAGGGGACTTACTGCCATAGAGGCCATGGAATTATTGAGTCAAAAATCCCACCAAGAGGCCAGCAGGTGGCGCAGTGGTTAAGGTGCTTGACTCCCACACAGTTAACCACCGTTCTTCTAGTCCTGGATATGGTGGCTTGAAACTCACATTGGGCGCATGTGCATGTGTGCCCAAAATCCCAAGAGGAGAATGGAAGAGAAGGGATTGCAGTGTGGTCACTCCCCACTGGGGAGTAATTTTTCACTTTCACTCTCTCTGTTTCTTTCTGTCTCTCTGGTGAGCACACATGCCCTATAGCAAAAATCTCTCTCTCTAAAAAAAAAAAAAATATATGACATAATGGCTATGTCGCTGTACTCCCATGTAGCTTACTGCAGTTCAAGTCCCGGACCCAGTGGCTTAAACTCACAATGGGCTTGTGTGCAGGAGTGTGTGCCCACGATTATAAGAGGAGAATGGAGGAGAGTGGGTTGTGGCATGGTCATCCACCCAGGGGGTGATTTCTCACTTTCTGTCTCTCTGTCTTTCTGGTGAGCACATGCACCCAATAGCATAAACCTCTCCAAAAACAAAACCAAACAAATTACTGTGGTTTAAGCAATGAACATACATTTTTTTAAAAGAATGATTTTATTTAACTTTATGTTATTTATTTTATTTTGACTAGACAGAGAGAGAGAGAGAGAAAGTGAGAAAACAAGCCGCCAGGTCCAGGACTTGAACCACAGTCCGCCTTGTGGGAGTCCAGCAACCTTAACTACCATGTCACCTGCTGGCCCCAGCAATGAAGACATTTCATTGTTATCTCTACAAGTAGTTTGGAAATAAACAACACAAGGTTTATTCAAGGGTCTAACATCACTATCTTCAATAAATTCATACCCAAAGGAGAATGTTACAATTTCATGATCAGGTCCACAGGATTTACTTGTACATTTCATCAATTGCCTGTAGTCTCTCTTT
>NW_006160056.1:3732521-3734776 GCF_000334495.1 Tupaia belangeri chinensis
CCCCCCCGGGGGGATGGCCCCGCTGCAATCCCTTCTCCTCCATTCTCCTCTTGGGATCTTGGGCACACACGCACACGCGCCCAGCATGAGTTCAAGCCACCGGGTCCGGGTCTCAAACTGCGGTCGACTACGTGGGTGTCCAGCGACATAGCCATTACTCTAACTGCTGGTCCCCCCTGCAACCTCCCTTTTGGAGGAAATCTCCTGCTCCTCTCTAGGCCTGCTGCTTTATGGACTTGCTACATAACTACTTTCCAGGGCCTCCTCACTCATGGCTGTTTTGAGTTGGAGTTACTTCAGATTTCTTGAACTATGATTTCTTCCTCCTTTTTTCTTCTGTTTTGTAGAGATACATACATAAATTATTTTTTAGGAGAGGTTAAATTTTCTAAGTTCAAGTGCCAGCAAGTGGCATGGTGGTCAGGAGCGATGGACTCCCACATGGCTGACCAGGGTTCAAGCCCTGGACCTGGCGGCTTGTTTTCTTGCTTTCCCTCTCTCTCTTTCTCTCTGTCCCTCTCTGGTCAAATTAAAATAAATCAATAAAGTTAAATTAATTAAGTCTTAAATTTTTTTTCTAAGCTTTTGTTTGTCTGCCTTTATTCACTCTCATCCTTAATTGATATAAAATCTCCACCCTCTCCTCAAAATTCAAAGAGTAGTTGCAAGAATTTAGCCAGAAAACTACTGTGGATTAATTTCTAAGAAGTTCCTATCCTGAAGACTATCATGCCATGAGCATGTTTATGGTTAGAGATATCTAAGGATTACAGCTGATTCCTATTATACTGTCTTATTAATAAATTAGACTTACTATTGGAAAGGTCATGATAGATTTTTTTTTCTATGCAAAAAGGTGCCATGACTTCCCTGACAATAATAGCAAAAGCTATTGTCCTGATTTTTTTTTTTTTAAAGAGGGATTTTTTTGTTATAGGGCATGTGTGCTTGCTGGAGAAACAGAGAGAATGAAAACAAGAAATCACTGCCCTCCTCCCCAGTGAGGATGGCCACATCACAATACCTTTCCCTCCATTCTTCTCTTGGGATCTTTGGCACAAACGCCCATGCACCTGGCATGAGTTTAAAGCCTCTGAGCCCAGGACTCGAACCATGGTTGACTTATGAGGGAGTCCAGTGACATAACAATGATGTCATCCTCCTCTCAGGATTTTGGTCATGCATACACATATGCCCACTGAGTTTTCCAAGCCTCCAGTTCTGGAATTTGAACTGCATAGTCAACCATGTGGCATCCAGTTCCCTTAACCACCATGCCACCTGGCTGGGCCTCAATTAAATTTTTAACCAGCTATTTCCCCTGTAGTTCATTCATGCTTAATTCAATATTTCCATATGAGAAAAAAAAAAAACTCTGCACAGATATGTATCTATCTTGAGTACATGTTATATGTAGAATGTAAAAATTGAAGATAAGTTCATTTCAGCTCTAATAAACTACAAATATCAATCTTCACTTTCCATTCCCAATTCTCTAGGTTAAATTCTTACTACATTATTTGAATTATTACAGTATTATTTTAACTCGCCTACCTTGACTTTCTTGACCCCTATAGATTCATACTCCTATTAAACTGCCACATTTTTCTCTCATCTTTATTGTTGCAACCGAAGCAGAGCAAAGGGAATTGGCTGTAAGTGCCAAGATTTTTGTCTTCTTTGAAGGAAAGCTCGAGAATATCTATGGGGAAATTATACATGGGCTTCAACTTTCAAACCGAAGAATAATTTACCTGTTCAACGGAAGATAGGGAAAAAGAAAAAAGTAGAACCAAATATAGAAATAGAAAATAGGAAATAAGAGAATAGATATAAGATCTAATATAACTGACATAATGATTTATTTACATGTACACATGTTTAAAACACAAATGAAAAGATGAATACTCTCAAACTGGATTTTAAAAACCTATTAATGTGATAACATCAGCACCAGAGAGGTTGCCCCTCCTACCTGTCCTGAAGGCTGAGGCAGGTGCTCATCAAACACCCAAGGTTTGGTAGGACGCTTTTAATAGTGAGATAGGATTCAGGTAGGCCCACCCACCCTCTGCTCCTGTTCTGAAGACCACAGAAGCTGTTCCTTACGCACTGCAGGCTTGGCAGGAGACCCAAATGCAAAGGTTGAGGTGGCCATTCCACCTGTCTAAGAGCAGAGAGCGAATAAGGCCACCTGGACTCCAGCTCTCTTTTTCTTTTTTCTTTCTTTTTTTTTTTTTTTGGAGAGGTTTTCA
>NW_006160056.1:3735023-3748288 GCF_000334495.1 Tupaia belangeri chinensis
TTCTTGCCGAGCCTGGGGTGTGTGAGAAGTGGCTGCTACAGTCTGCACAGTGTGCAGTCTGCTTTTTGGATTTTACACATTACCGTATATTTTAGTTTCTCTACTTAGCCCTCAGTTACAGAGGGACCAGAAAGCTTCAGCTATATATAAATGAGAACACCTGAAACAGTGAGGTCTTACAGGAATTTTTCTTCTCTCACTTACTCCAGCAAAAGAACAGAGAAAATTTTCTTTACAAATCTTAGAGAAGTGAATTTATCAGGAAACGCCTGGAAATCACAGCAGAGCCTCAAGAAACATGAAGAGAGCAGGGAATACTTCCCTCCCAAAGGAACACAATAACTCCTCATCAATACTGGACAAAACACAAGAAATTATAGGCATGCCACATACAGAATTTAGAATATTCATTGTGACTAAATTTAGTGAGATGCAAGAGAGAGTAGACAACCAGTTTCAGGAGATGAGAAAACCATTTCATGACTTACAGAGAAACTAAATAAGGAAGTAGATGTTCTGAAAAAGAATCGAATACAATTTCTGGATTTAAAGAATAAAGCCCAGAAAATCAACACCTCCCTTGAAAGTATTAAAAACAGATTTGGTCAGGCAAAAGAAAAAAATCTCTGACCTTGAAGATAAAGTTTCTGACAATCCAAGCAACTGAGGAGAATATAAACATAACCACCACACACGAGAACAACATACAGGAAATCCCAGATACCGTTAAACCACTAAATATTCTCATAATCCATATTCCAGAAGATGAAGAGATGGGTAAAGCTTAGAAAATCTTTTTCATGATGTATTAACTGAAATTTTCTCCAGCTTGAAAAAGCAGAAAGAATTCAAATTCAAGAAATAAAAAGAACACCACATAGGTTTAACATAAGAACATCCCTCAGCACATCATAGCCAAACTAATAAAAATTCAAGACAAAGACAATATTTTAAAAATAACAGGAGAGAAATGGCAGGTCATTTGTAAGGGTTATCCTATCAGACTAACAATAGACATCTTAACCGAAAAAATATAGGCAAGAAAAAAAAAGGGCATTAGTGATATTTTGACATGGTTGGCCTCATACATCAATCAGAAAAATGATTCTTTTGTCCCATTGCATTGGGACAATCATATTATTATTTTATTATTTTAATTATTAAACTTTTTTTTTTTTTGGCTAGAGGTCATGTGTACTTGCCAAAGAGAGACAGAGAGACAGAGAGAGTGGGAGAGGGGAAAATATCCCCTCCATGGGAAATGGTCACATAGCAGTCCCTTCTCTTCCATGATCCCCTCCTTTATAGTGTTCTGGGAATGCACACACATTTGGCCAGCATGTTTCTTTCTTTTTTCCTTTTGTATTTTTTTTTTTTTCTTAAAAAAAGGATTTCTGCTAAGGGGCATGTACACTCACTGGAGAAAGAGGCAGACACAGTGAGAGGGAAAATGAGAAATCAGGGGAGGTGGCCATGCCACAATCCCTTCTCCTTCTTTCCTTTTGGGATTTTGGGCACACACACACACACACACACACACTCACGCACACACACACCCAGCGTGAGTTTTAAGTCGCTGGGTTTGGGACTTGAACCATAGTCAACTAAGTAAGAGACCAGAGACATAAGCATTACTCCATCTGCTGATCCCAACCTAGCATGTTTCTTAAGCCACCAGATCTGGGACTCGAATTGCATGGTCAGTTATGTGGGGTCTGATTGCCTTCATCACCAATAAAGTCAGTCATATTATTTTAATTTTTAAAAAATATTTTTTTCATGAGAGAGAGAGATAAGGTGGGGGATGAGAGAGAAAGAGAGAATCTCCCAGCAGGCTCCTCACACCACAATCCACACCCACACTCAGCCATCCCAGATCACAGACACATACATGCTCTCATCACGTAGAGGGAAGTCTTGCTACAAACCTAGAATCCTCCCACATGAGTCCAGTGTGCTTGCTGGAGAGACAAAAGAAAGCAATAAATCATCCCCCAAGAGGGGATGGGCGCACCACAATCCTTTCTCCTCTATTGTCCTCTGCATCATTGCTGCCTCACTATCTGACCCCTACAATTAGACTATATGGAAAAGAATTCATTTGGATTTCAGGTAAAATCTACATATATTAAAAACCTAAATTTGAAAGATTATAAAAATTATGAAGAAAATATAGAATAGCATCTTTGTGACATAGCTTTGGGAAAGAAATGCATCAACTAGACCTGGACTTCTATGTGGTCAGCTATGGTTTGAATTCCAGACCCATTCAGACTGGAAATGTGTGTATGTGTGCCCAAAATCTTGAGAGGACAATAGAGGAGAAAGGATTGTGGTGTGCCTATCCCCTCTTGGGGGATGACTTATTGCTTTCTTTTGCCTCTCCAGCAAGCACACTTTTTTTAGAGGTTTTTGCTATAGGGCGCGTGTGCTCGCCAGAAAGACAGAGAGAGACAGAGAGATAGAAAGAGAGAAATCACCCCCCAGGGGGGATGGCCACGCCACAATCCCTTCTCCATTCTTCTCTTGGGATCTTGGGAATGCACACACAGGAGCCCAGTGTGAGTTTAAGCCACCGGGTCCGGAACTTGAGCTGCGGTCGAGTACATGGGAGTTCAGCGACATAGCCATTATGCTAACTGCTGGTCCGTCCAGTAAGTACACATACCCTATAACAAAAATCTCTCTCTCAAAAAAAAAAAAAAAAGGCACAATGGGAGAAGTTATTTGCAATATTTGTAACTGCTCAAAGTCTTTGGCTCTTTATTTTCTTTTTTTTCAGAGTTTCTTTGTTTTGTTTTGTTTTATTTAACTATAGGGCATATGCACTCACCAGAGAGACAAAGTGACAGAGAGAGAGAAAACGAGAAATAACCTCCCTAGGTGATGGCCATGCTGCAATCTCTTCTCCATTCTCTTCTTTCTGGATTTTGGGCCCACACACACATGCCCAGCATGAGTTTCAAGCTGCCAGGTCCAGGACTTGTACTGTGGTTGGCCACATGGGAGTCCAGTGCCTTACCCACTATGCCATCTGCTGGTCCTAAAATCTATACTTTTAAATGAGGTATTAAAAGCTTTCTGCCCTAAATGTTCACCTGTAGAAATATCCATTTTGTAAGCCAAATAATGTGATTAAATGTATAAAAGAAAATGAAATAAAAAAAGAAGAAAAAGAAGGTACACTTAAGAACAAATTAAGAAAAAAAAAAAAGCTTTCTGCCATCTATCTCAAACATAATTTTCTATCTTCTCTGCCCCCACAGTTCATTTCACCTCACTTGAGTGAACTGCTTGCTGCTTTCTGCACAACGCTTGGCCAGTTTAGAGAATGTTGCTTCTAGGAACTGCCATGTGCTGCATACCTAATTTTGTGCCTGAAATTAGACCACGAGTTTAATGTTCAGATGTCATTGCCTCCCTAGACCTTCCAGTGCGGGAGGGGTCTCTGCCCCTGTTCTAAACATCCTAAAGTAAATGGAGGCTCTGAGAGCCTGGCTCCATAGTCAAGTGACGTGTATTATTCCCATCAGATGGAACACTATTTTTATTTCCTTTAGTTTGCCAGAAGGTATGTATGCTTGCCAGAGAGTAACAGAGACACAGAGAGATGGGGAGAGAGAAGAGACACCTCCTCTATGGAGAATGGTGGTACTACCATCCCTTCTCCTTCGTTTCTCCATCCTTTTGGGATTTTGAGCACAGCATGTACACATGCCCAGCACATTTTTCAAATGCTGGGGCCAGGATTCAAACTGCACAGTCAGCCACCTGGGGTCTGGCCCGTTTCACCATCAGGCCACAGGGCTAGCCCAGAATACCTTGTTATCCCCTGTCTGCTCACCCCAGTGACATTTCTATACGTCCAAATCTTGTCTATCCTTCAAAATCTTCTCAAATTCAAACTCTGAAAAAAATCCTGCTGACTCCCAGTCGATGTGATTTTGCCTTTTGCGAATCTCGTGTTGTTATGTAATGGTCCTTAGACTCTTGCCACACTCTACCTAATATAGTTTTGCAGACACTTGCCTTATTTTGATTTTTAGATTATAAACTCATAAGGAAAGAAACTGTACCTGATTAAATTTTTGAAGACTTATACTTATTTTTTATTTATTTTTTGGCAACAGAAGGTCAAATTTAAGTGAAAAGTGCTTTGGACTTAAGTCAACAGAAACTTTCAGTTTTATTCTCTGAAAGAAGGGTCAGGAGGGGTCATTTAGACAAAAATCTCTGGCAAGTGGGGGTAGGCAGTTTAGGAACTGTCTGAGAATATAATTCCAGGTACCCCAGGAAGAATCCATAGGACCCTGTAAACCATCTGATGCTGGATATTTTAACTCATGCCCTTAAGGCTCCAAAGTCAGAACTCTGATTCTAGAATCCCATCACCCCTGGCAAAGATAACACAAGGCTTTATTTACTATTGAGGTGAAAATGACTAATACCGAATCTTCCTGAAAGTTAGATTTTGGAAAAGGACATGTGTATGTATGTGTTTCTGTGTGCATGGAATGTGGCAAACTGTGGAGTAAGAGGGAATGGGAAGGGGGAAGGTGAGATTCCTGTAGGGCAAAATACATAATTCACTGCTCAGTTAGGGCAAGGTTTATAGAAGAAGGGTTGATATCTTTGGCTTAGAAAAAGAAGTGTTGTACACTGTAAAGATGTGATTAAATGCAAATAAATAAATTAATTTAAAAAAGGAGTGGAGGAAGTGGGCAGCCTTGCCTTGTACCAGTTTTCAGTGGAAAAGCTTTCAGCCTTTCCCCATTCAGTATGATATTAGTTGTGGGTTTTTCAGAGATGGCTTTTATTGTGTCGAGAAATGTCCCTTCTATGCCAATGTTGCTGACAATCATAATCATGAAGGGGTGTTGTATCCTATCAAACTCTTCCTGCATCAATTGATATGATCATATGGTTTTAATCTTTCTTTCTGTTAATATGATGTATTGCATTTATGATTTTGCATATGTCAAACCATTCTTAACAACCCTGGAATAAAGCCTATATGGTCGTGATATATAATGTTTTATTTTTTTAAAGAAGGATAGAGATTAAGGCAAAGGACTTAGAGCTTTTGTAGAAGAAAGCTTAGACTGGAAATACAGAAGTCCTTTTTTCTCTTTAAAAAGTTCATTGGAGGGGTCAGCAGGTAGCATGGTGGTTAAGGCATTGTACTCTCACATGACTGACTGCAGTTCGAGTCCTGGACATGGTGGCTTGCTTTCTCTCTCTCTCTCTCTCTCTCTCTCTTTCTCTCTCGTGTCTGCATATGCCCTATCACAAATAAAAATGATAATAATAAAATAAAATATAATAAATAACTCAAAGAAAGAGAAGTTCATTGGATTAATATTAGAATTTCAGCTAACTCAGTAAATACTTCTCCTGTCTTTTCCCTCATAAATTCAGAGCCAAGTGCAGGCTCCAGGGGTAACACATGGCATTTTCCTGTGGGCAATATCTCCTGGGAGGCCTCAGAACAAGTTGCTTGTGAGCCCGATGGCCCCTTGGGAAGGGCAGAGCCTTGGTGAACTTCTCTGTTACCCAGTGAGCCATGGCTGTGCTCTTTCCAAAGAGGTCTAGGTTTCCGGAGGGGACTTTATCTAGACCTTGCCCATGCTCGGATGCTATATTTCAGCTCTGGGGCAGCAGCTGTTCCATATTGCTATTCTCATATTCTTTAGTATCTTTTCACGCCTTACTAGCTAACTCCTTGATTCTTCAATCTTCTCATACAGTTAATAAATCTCTATATTAGTCATTATATTAAACTTTGCCTGTTCAAATTACCCTGTGGTTTCGGTCGTCTGATTGGACTCTGCCTAATGTATCCATTAAGTAGTAATTGTACCACTATGCCCCAGAGCGTGATGATTATGAAGAAAAACATCACCTTTTAATATTTGACAAGGTGGTCACTTTTTCATAATTGTTTCTGAACTCTGAGAATGATAATTCAAAGTAATATTTTCCATATGCATTTTACATTGTCACTTAATTCTATAAAAATAAAGCATTTCTCTAAGCTCTCAAAAAGTTTTGAGTATGAGAGGAAATATGATTTGATAGTGTCATAAATTTCAAATGCTTCAGTAAAAGAGTTTCTCAAAGGGACTAAATCTATGTCATTAAAACCAGTAACAGAGATTCAAGGTTAATCTGTTTGAAAAACTGCCTGAAGAGCTAAAAATGCCTTATCTCAAACCCTTGCTATTTCTTTGGGGATCTTTTCCTATTTGTGGCTAAAATCCTCGGCAAAAGCAGGGTTGGCCACTGGTAATAACTAAGACCCCCCAGAGCATTTAAATGTTATCAGGATAAATACTTTGAAATGTGCCTCAGTAACTTGCTTGGTGGCTGCCAATCTGAAATTCAGCTTCATTCTCAGTAAATTTGGTTCTAAGAAAGATTGAAATTGTAATTTAGGATTTCTATATTCTTGGATATGCACTTAAAGACTATTACAGATTAAGCATCCCTAATCCAAAAATCCAAAATCTGAAATGCCCTAAAATCTTAAATGCTCCAAAATCCAAAATGTTCAGAGTGCTGACACAAAATCATGAGTGGAAAAATTCCACCTGACCTCATGTGAGGAGTTGTCAAAACACTGCAATACAAAAATGTTATACAAAATAAGGACCAGCAGACGATGTAATAGTTACATCACTGGGCTTCCACATATCACCATAGCTCGAGTCCTGGACTCAGAGGCTTAAAACTCATGCTGGGTGTGTGTGCATGTGTGCCCAAGATCCTGAGAGGAGAATCAAGGAAAAGGGACGATGGCATGGCCATCCCCCTGGGGCGGGGAGGGACGGGTGATTTCTTGCTTTCTGTCTCTCTGTCTCTCTCTGTCTGTCTGGCAAGCACATGCGCCCTATAGCAAAAATCTCTCTTAAAAAAATAGGTTATGGGACCAGCAGTTGGCGTAATGGCTATGTCTCTAGATTCCCACATAGTTGACTATGGTTTGGGTCCCGGACCCAGTGGCTTGAACTCACGCTGCGTGCGTGTGTGTGCATGCCCGGGATCCTGAGAGGAGAATGGAGGAGAAGGGATTGCGGCGTGGCCATCCCCCCTGTGGGGTGATTTCTCGCTTTCTGTCTCTCTGTCTCTCTCTGTCTGTCTGGCAAGCACATGCGCCCTATAGCAAAAAACCTCTCAAAAAAAAAAAATAGGTTATCTAAAATGACCTTCGGGCTATGTGAATAAGGTGTTCATAAAACATAAGTGAATTTCAAGTTTAGACTGGGTCCCATTCCCAAGGTATCTCATTATGTGTATGCAAATATTAAAAATATTTGAAATTTAAAGTGCTTCTGGTTCCAAGCGTTTTGGATAAGGACACATACTTAAAAATTAATTTTGAGAGGCAAAACAAAGCAACAACATAACTCAGAGAATGCAATTCTTGTGAAAGATAGCCAATCCAGAGGTCTGTATTCTAGCCTTAACTGTCTCTGTGACCTTTGGCTGGTCATTTGAACCTCTCCAGGCCTCTTTCACGTACACATGTAAAGGGAAGAGACTGAATTATCAAATTGCTGCCAGTGCTAAAGTTCTATGATATTATGAAGACAAGAGCTTTCTCCAAGTTCTTTGCCTGCTCCCAGTTTAGAGTATCCTTCCTACTCACATCTTCTCATCCTTCTTTCACTCTCCCACAGCTATCTTTCAAACACAGCGTTGACACTGCACACTCCAATATGATTCATGTATTTGGGACTTGGCCATTTTCCTTCTGGTTATACTGATCTCTGACTGTCATCACTTTGCTTCCATTTCTAATCATCCATAAATATTACTATCTGTAGGCATTTAGCTTCTACTTTACATCAATTTTTTTTTTCAAGACAGGGCTCACCACGTGGTGATCCTCCTGCCTCAGGCTCCCATCTGGGACTACCGATGTACAATCATGCCAGGCTGTTTAAAGACAGTATCTCACTGTGTTGCCCAGGGCATCCTTGAGAGCTCACCATTCTCCTGCCTTAGCTCCCTGAATCAATGGAATGATAGGCATTCACTGCTGTGGCCAGGCTACATTCTTTCACTTTTCACGTGTGTAGTCTCATTTCTCTGAATCGAAGTCCAACATCTTTTTTCTTCATACTTCAGAACAGCATGCTCTTCCCAAAGCATGCACTTTATTAACATGTGTTCATTGCTATGTACTCTTCTAAAGACAAATGAAAATAATTAAATAGTGAAAACCAAATCTTTATCTTTCTGAGATAATTTGCCTAGGGAAAAGCAGAATGAGCAAAACGACTGGTAATAGTTTTTCTCAATAATTTATGTTTTAATTTTAAATAATGAAAAATATAAAGTGAATGAAGTAGAATAAAATCCTGTACTCTTCCTGATCCTTTTCCCTAGGACGTTAACAGTTTAGTGCATGATCTCAGAATCTTTTCATAGATAGATAGATGATGGATAGATAATATTCCGTGTGCATCCTGCAATAGCATCTGGAAAAATGTGCAGGTACACTCTGTTACCAGGAAAAGGAAGAAAACAATTTTCTAACTGCCAGTCCATTGCTAATACAATAGATTACAGAGCAAACAGATAGAGTTCTTCATTATTTCCAAGTCCATTCAGTCTGCCTGCAGTGGGCTTTGGAAGGTATTTCTCACTCCACTCTCCTTCCTAGTCCTTTCCCCCCTCCAGATGCCTTTTGTCTGTCCCACTCTTGCAAACGTTTCAAGGTTGTGAGTATAGTGCCTGGCTCTCCCCTGGTTTAAGCCACCAGATCCAGTTTGAGTCCTGAATCTGGTGGCTTAAACTCACGCCGGGTACGTGTGTGTGTGTGTGTATGTGTCCAAAATTCCAAGAGGAGAATGGAGGAGAAGGGATTGTGGCATGGCCAACCCCCCTGGGGGGTGATTTCTCAGTTTCTGTCTCTCTGTCTCGCTCTGTCTTTCTATAGCACGTTCCCTATAGCAAAACCTCTTAAAAACAAAAACAAAAACAAATTGAGTACCAAAACAAATTCAACAAAATTGAAAATTTTCACTTTGGATTTGAAATGGTATATCATAGTAAAAGAGACCTTCCTCTCTTCAATATATATTAATGCTCACCCACAATTTTTTTCCAATGATATTTTTGATCTTCTTAGAAATCATTTTGGAGAAAGATATGAGAAAACAGAGTTTTCTGTTTTTCTTTCTTTCTTTTTTTTTTCCTAATTGTCAAAGCAGGTTTTCTCCCCTCTCCTCTTTTAAAAACTGACATCTTCCCCATCACACTGAAATGGATGTGTTCGTTTATGATTCCTTTCTAGAGATAACAAGTGCACTGTTTGTTTTCTTAAGTTCACATGGGCATCCTACCTCTTCTCACCACTGCTTTTTGCATAATTGATGTCTGATACCCCCTAAGCTTGAGGACAGATGATAGGTGGCAGACTCAGTCTTCTGTAAATTGAGGTCCTCCCCCCCCATCCCTGAAAGCAATAGAAATACTGAGTATTAAAAGCTTTGAAAATCTAGGGTGGTTATAAAACTTGAGGCCAGCATTTTTTTCTATTATTGAATTATACTTTTTTTCAGTGATAAAATACAAAACAAGTATTTTAGTACAAACTTAAATTATAACGTATGGCTGCACTCCCCAACTAAAAGAATGCTATATCAAAATGGAAAATTTCAGCCAGATAAATTTAGAAGTCTTGGTACTGACAAATAATTTTTCCTTTTTTTTTTTTCCCCTAAAAAGATCACTAGAAAATTTGCAGGAATTCTTTTGCTACCAACCCTTCAAAAGCAGAAGAAACATATGTATCATATATTTCAGACCTTGAGAAGATTTTTTAAAAGCTAACTGGAATCAGCAGAAAGGGGAAGTTCAATCTAAAGATTTTTGAAACAGGAGTATTACAGAGCATACTTCATACTTAGTTACGCAGGAATCAAAAAGGCAATTTTTATTCACTTAGCAAGTCAGCAAATGGAAATTGGAAGATGGTCTATATATTTGAAGCTGATACTTTGAAAAATGTGTTCTGAGGAGAATAGGACCTGACCTAAAGCAACATTAGCAGAGCTGGGCCATGTATATGGGACATAGAGTGTGTCCCATAATCAGAGATCACAGGTTGGTTTAAAACAAGTTCGCTTCCTTCAAGGAACTTAGTGTTATGGGAAGAGAATGACAGACTTCTCTAGAAAGTAAATGATGAAAGACAGAGGCTAGCAATTTTATCAGAAAAACTTGTTTTTCGGGACCAGCAGTTAGCATAATAGCTATGTCACTGGACTCCCATGTAGTTGACCGCAGTTCACATCCCAGACCTGGTGGCTTAAAACTCACGCCAGGTGTGTGTGCGCGCATGCCCAAGATCCCGAGAGGAGAATGGAGGAGAAGGGATTGTGCCGTGGCCATTGCCCCTGGGGGGGGTGATTTCTCGCTTTCTGACTCTCTGACTTTCTCTGTCTGGTGAATGCACGCACCCTATAGCAAAAACCTCTCAAAAAAAAAAAAAAAAAAAGAAAAACTTGTTTTTTTATATTATGCAAATTAGAAACAGAGATGATACTTAGTTTAATGCTGCCAGAAAATAATCATGTGTAATCATTTTACTAAAAGTTGCATATTTATCATTTGGCCAGAGAGTTATTTTGATTTTGAAATTTTTGGAGTGCAAAGTGGGATAATCATTTATTAAGTTAACAATGAACAATAATATCGTGATGGTTTTCACTTCAGTCACTTAGTCATGGAAACCCAAGTAGTTTTTTGAAATTGTTCTTGTCTGTGATATATAAATGAGGGACATAATATAAATCACTCAGTCTGAGGAATAACTGGATAATTTATTCTTATTTTTGGAAATATTTTGTCAATAGTATTTGATCTGGAATATTGGGATTTTTAAGAAAACTTATTTTCATTCTATATTTCTTAATTTATCTCATTTTCCAGGATGTAAATGTTTGTGTTCCACATCTTCACCCACCCCAGATTTATATATTGGAACCTTAACTAACAAGAGGATGGGATTGGATGCTGGGGCCTTTAGGAATGATTAGGTTATGGCGGAATAGCCTTCACAAATTGGATTAGTGTTCTTATAAAAGGCCTGAGAGAAACTCCTTGCCCCTCTGTTAAGTGAGGTTACATAGAAAAGAGCCAACTTGGAAGTGGGTTGTCAGCAGATATTGAATCTGCTGATACCTTGACCTTGGACTTTCTGGTCTCTAAAACTATGAGAAAAGAGTATCTCCTGCTTATAAGTCACTCAATTCATGATGTTTTGTTATAGCAGCTGTAATTGACCAATGCATCATCCTGTTGTCCTTCATAAACCTTCTGAAGGTTTTAGTGCTATAATTTTGAAATTCTGATAATCACATTAGCAAATCTAAAACTAGGATCAACAAAATAAGAACATGAAGAAACTGGAAGAGTTTTGGGAATGAAAACATATGATAGTAGAATATTAGGGAATAGAGAGTTATTCTTTTGGCTAGAAACAACTGTTTTGTGGTCTTCAGACTTCCTGGCACCACAAACCAGTCTCATGGGAGACAGTTTCTCCATGGCTCCCCACCCATGGGGTGGAGGGAAGTTGGTTTCAGGATGACCCAAGTGCACCACATTCACTGTGCATGCCATTTCCACCACTACGACATTGCACTATACAATGAAACAATCACACAAGTATAGGGTTTGTGCTCCCACGAGATGCCAATAATGCTGCTGATTTGGCAGGAGTGCCAGCAATGTGGAGCAGCTGGAAACACAGAAGAAGCCTCTCTCTTACCTGCTGCCTGCCCTCTACTGCATGGCTTGGCAGACTGGCACCAGTCTGCAGTCCGAACACCAACAGGTAACTGACCAGCACTGCTCCATGCCACGTGGTTGGGGACCTCAGCAATAATGCATTTTAAAGTATTATTGTGGCTGAAATGAACAATACAGAAAAACAGAACATTACATTTCATCAGATAAGTGAACTGGTATTATGGCAATATTCGTAAGTAAAGAAGAGGCATTGGTATTTAAGACTGTGAACTTCAGAGCTAGATATCTCTGAATCCAAATTTCACATTTGGCATTGACTGAGTACATTAACTTGGGCAAGTAACTTAATTTCATTAAGACTTGTCTATAAAACTCTCTCATGATTGTTAAGAAAATGCAGAGGGAACCAGCAGTTAGCGTAATGGCTATGTCGCTGGACTCCCACGTAGTCGACTGCGCGCGGTTCGTGTCCCGGACCCGGTGGCTTAAAACTCATGCCGGGCGCGTGTGCATGCGTGCCCAAGATCCCGAGAGGAGAATGGAGGAGAAGGGATTGTGGTGTGACCATCCCCCCTGGGGGGTGATTTCTTGCTTTCTGTCTCTATGTCTCTCTCTGTCTGTCTGGCAAGCGCACGCACCCTACAGTGAAAAAATCTCTCAAAAAAAAAAAAAGAAAATGCAGAGATAATGTATGTAAAAACATTAATACAATAGTTGACACATAACTATAGTTTAAAAATTATTGGCTAATAATACTCTATGGATACTAAAGCTTTTGAGGTTTCTTAGTTATCTAGGAACTATAAAAGCCAATTTTTATTTACTTAGCAAACTATAAAAAAAAGATGTTGTCCTAAAACCTCACCTTAGCTTATCTCCAGAAAATTAGTAGTTAGTCGCTAGAAGAAAGTGAAAGATATAGTAGAAAACACAGAAGCCAGCCCCATTGCACAGTGTGTAAATGTTGGGCATGGAAAGCTGGATTCCACATGGCTGACGGTGGTTCAAATCCTGGCTGTGGTGGTTTAAAAAATACACTGGATGTTATGTGTGGTCATATCTAAAATCATGGGATAGAGAGATCAAAGAAAAAGGGTTATAGTCTGATCATGTCTTATTGTGGGGTGCTTTCTTTTTTCTCTCTCTCTTTCCTAATGGTACAGACCCACTGACTATATAAATAAAGATGTATGTATATATATATAAATATATACATGTACATATAAAGATAATCACAAGATTGTAGTTAAATTTACAAAACAGTATGGGAGGAGATAAAAGTTGGGGATACAATATTTACTAACAATTTTTTTTTTAAAGAATTATTTATTGGGAACCAGCAGTTAGCGTAATGGCTATGTCACTGAACTCCTGCGTATTTGACCGTGGTTTGCGTCCCGGACCCGGTGGCTTAAAACTCACGCCGGGCGCATGTGCGTGCGTGCCCAAGATCCCGAGAGGAGAATGGAGGAGAAGGGATTGCGGCATGGCCATTCCCCCTG
>NW_006160056.1:3748373-3762346 GCF_000334495.1 Tupaia belangeri chinensis
AATTATTTATTTATTTAATTCCATTTGTTATTGTTATTTTTTAATTTTATCAGAGAGAAAGAGAGAAAGGGAAAGCGAGAAAGCAAGCCACCAGGTCCAGGACTCGAACCAGGGTTGGCCATGTGGGAATCCAGCGCCCCTATCCACCACATCACCTGCTGGCCCCATACTAACAGAATTTTTGATAGAACTGTATAGCTGATTGCTTTAAAACAATAGTTTAGATAATAACAGTTTTACTCTTTTTAAAAAAATTACTACTTTATTGTTTTACATTCTCTTTTACTGACAGTTTTATTGCTTTAGTATTTTTTGCAGCTTTATTGAGGTATAACTGCAAATAAAAACTATATATTTAAGATGTACAATGTGATGTTTTGATATATGTATGCATCATGAAAAAATCACCACAATCTATCTAATTAACATATCCATATCTTTTAAACTTTGTTTTCAGATCAGTTGCTCTGTTCTATAACTTTCAAATTATTTTGATCTCCTTATTCTCTCTATGCATGTCCCTTCAACACAAATACACCATAGAGGAGACAGATTATAATTATGTTGTTACATATTTGTAACCCCTAAATACTACTTTTTAAAAAGTTTCTTATTTATTTTTTCTGAGAGGGAGAAAAAGAGAGAGAGACCTCCTCCTCCCCACAGGGTCTTCAAGTCATAATCCCATCCCCAGCCTCAGCCAGCCAGGGTCATGAGCATACGTGGAGTTGGGATGTAAACAGGGGACCTTCCCATGTGGTTCCAGCTTCATGGAGTGCTGCATTAGTGCTGCCTCACTGTGCTAGCCTGCTGTATTTTTTCTTGCTTGCCATGGAAATGACAAGTATTACAGACTGATGCAGCAGAGAACCTGTGGCAGTGCTAGCCGTTACATGCTCGCGATTGTGAAAATCCCAGATCTGCGATAGAAATTGTATTACTTTATTTTTCTTAATAGTCAAAGACAAAAGGTTTTTAATATGAGTTATCAAAATTAAAAAGCTTAAATTTGATCTCTTTTTACAACTGTAAAAACGACTATAGTTCTTTAATCCAAAAGAATTTTTAAAAATTAAGTTAAATGATAGATAAGATGTCACAGCTTTAGTCTTTACTGCTTAAGATTCAAATTTTCTCCCAATTTCTTACACAAAATCATTTTGTAAAAGTCACAAGGATCAATCTGTATGTAACTTGCAAACTTTTCTTCCAAATCATTATTAGTATAATAGTTCCAGTCAAAACTGAAATATGATGTTTTCCCCTTTTTTATTTTCATTTCGGGGCACATGTGCTAGCTGGAAAGAGACACAGAGAAAAAGAGAGGAAAGTGAGAAAGCACTACTTCTGGGGGGTGGCCATGCCACAATCCCTTCTCGTCTATTCCCCTTTCAGTATTTTGGGCATGCATGAACAGATACCTGGTGTGTTTACCAAGCCACTGGGTCTGGGACTCAAACCCTGCAGTTGGCCATGTGGGATTCAGCACCACTGGCTGGCATTAACATATAGTTTTTAGTGGAATATAACAAGTTAATCTGAGACGTATGCAAAAAAAAAGCAATGATCCAACATATAAATAAAAGAAGTGTAATCACCAGAGACATATTTGAAGAAGGTTGGGAGTTGGTAGAATTTGCCCTACTGGATACCAATACTTATAAAAAAAATTACAATAATTAAGAAATTCTAGTACTGGGACAAGAGGCATAATGGTTACGTCACTGGACTCCTGCATGGCCGACTGCAGTTCAAGTCTCCAACCCAGGGGCTTGAAACTCATACCAGGTGTGTGTGCATGCATACCCAAATCCCAAGAAGAGAATGAAGGAGAAGGGATTGCAGTGTGGTCATTGCTCCAGGGGTAATTTCTCACTTCCTGTTTCTCTGTCTCTCTGGCAAGAATATATGCCCTATAGTAAAAATCTCTCTCTTTCTTTTTAAAAGAATTATTTATTTAATTTTGTTACTATTATTCATTTATTTTTAAAAAAGTTGACCAGAGAGAGAGAGAAAAGGAAAGTGAGAAAGCAAGTCACCAGGTCTGGTACTTGAATCATGGTTGGTCATGTGACAGTTCAGCTATACCACCTCGTGGCCCCTAGCAAGAATCTCTTAAGGAAAAAAAAAAAAAAAAAGAAATCTAATACTGATGTGGGGATTAAGAGACCAATGGAACCAAATGGATAGCTCAGACAGAGACATATATGGGAACTTGATAGAGGTGACTTTGTATATTAATCAGAAAGGATGAACTAGAGAGTAAATGATGCCAAAATAATTAGTTAGCAAAATGTTAAAAAAAATTTAAATCCCCACTTCATACAATACATAAAAGAGGAATTAAAGATCTAATAATAAAAAGAAACTTTAATATTTTAGAAGAAAATATAAGAGAATAGCTCTATAATCTTAAGATAAGGAAGAAGCACAAGTCATCTTGAACAAATGAGAAATTTTACTGCATGAAAATTAAACCTTTAATGAAAAATGGCATAGTTATGGTAAAAAAGACAAGTCACAGACAGCAAGAAGCTATTTGTAACATATACAGGTTTAGTATTTATGTGAAGAACTTCTACAAATTAAAAAAAAGAGCAGATACAATTTAATGTAAAAATGGCAGAACTATCTATTACAATTCACAGGAAAAGAACCAGGAAAGGAAACACATTCATAATCACACACATACATACAGTCTTATTAATAGTCAGTAGTTTAAATGAAAATTAAAATATCCATCAGAGTGATAGAATTTTTTTAAAGATTTATTTTAAATTTTATCTGTTGTCATTATTCTTCAGTTTTGACTAGAGAGTGACAGAGAGAAAGCAAGCTGCCAGGTTCAGGACCTGAACCATGGTTGGTCATGTGGGAATCCAGCATCTCAACCACCAGGCCATCTGCTGGCTCCAGACTGATATAATTTTAAAAGTAGAAAGGAGGATCTGAAGCAATTATAATTTTTACACTCTTGTGGACATAAAAATTGATTCTACTACTGTAGAAAGCAATTTGGTAATAGATAATAAATTGAAAATGCCTATAATTCATGGAAGTCTAAAAATTTACTCATAGGTACAAAACGTAAAGAAAGGGTCATGAACTCAAGGACCGTGATCAAAAATCTTCAAGGTAGCATTGTTCATAATGGCAGAAAAAAGGAAACAAGCTATGAACACCTCCAATGAACCAGAACTATGTACATAACATAATATTGAGCAAAAAAAAAAAAAAAAAAAAAAAGAGCTACAAAAGAATATTATAGTATGCTAACACTTAAAAAAAATTTAAACACATAAAAATTGCTTTTGGTGACAAGTCAATGTAGAAGTATAAATAAATGCACTGGATAAGCTATAATTCTCAAAGAAATTGGCAAGAGAGAAGGGGAGTGTGAGAGAAGACTTGAATTGTCATAATATTTTAATTCTTAAACTAAATGATGGGCATACAGGCATTCGTAATTATAATTTTATACTTTTTACATGTATTTTGTAAAAGAAGAATCAACAATAGAGCAAAGAAATTTTTTTACCAAAGGCAGAAGTAGAAAATCTGAACTGGTATTTATAGTCAGAAAAAGGGCTTACATTTTTCAGTCACATTGCAATGTTTTGGGATGGAGGAGGGCACAGATATTTTTTTCCTTAATCTTTTTTTTCCCCTCAAATACTAGTATATTATATTACATAGTCTTTGAAAAGACTAAAAGAATAGAAACCTATAATATAGACAGTGGTTCTATAGTACCCAGAATTCTGCAGAATTTGCTTTATTGTCTTTTAAAAAGTTTCTATTTGTTCCTTGTGAAGCAGTCTGAGGCCATTCTAATTTCTTTCATGACTATTGAAAATGATGAGGATATTTAAAAGTAACTGATACAGCTTCTGAAGGTGATTTACAAAGAAGAGTTTTAAAAACATACTCAATAATGGCAGCATTATTGAGCTAAATGTATTTCGAAGTGAGTCATTTGAAGGAAACAACATTCACTGGATGGATCCACCATGATTCCTCTGGACCTGCAATGCCTTTAGGCCTATTGATGATTTTTTGAATTGAGTGATAGGAAAATGTGAAGGAAGTTTAAAACCACGATTTCCATTTATCACAAGCTGGAACAGAACTGAATTAATCAAACAAGACTCACAAGTATAATAACAAATGTGTTTTCTTTATCTTCTCTTACATACATCCTTACATTCTTTAAACCTGGCTCAATTTCCACCTTTTTTCTTATTCTTCAGGGAACAGTGTGATAGGCAGTTAGCTAGAAATAAGTGGGCAACCCTATTATCTTAACTCCTGTTAAGATGCAACTTAACAGGAGTTCAACCTGACCATTTGCAGACTCCTTCCTCCCACCCAGCTCCTGGTGCCAGAAAGGAGAGGCAGATCTCATTTTGCTTCTTTAGTTCCTGAGGAAGACACAAAGAGATGGTTGTTAATTTCCCTGTTATCATTCCTCATGAAAACAAAAGGCCCCAAATAAATGTTCCTATCATCAAAGTTGACACTGGGCATACGCAAGTAGGTAATCAAATTTCTCAAATTCTTTGGCCGTGAGAAAGATGCACACGTGCAAGAGAAAGCTCACATTCCAACAAAGCACATAGATACTATGACAGACCTCCTACTGTTAAATATTTATCATCACCTGTAGTAATAAAAATAACACCTAACCAGTTCCAAACGCAGTTGCTACCTAGCAACCTGCCCACCCAAAAGTTTTTTGAGTGTACCTTTTTTCTAAATTCTTTCTTTCCTATTAAATACTCTCTCCTACCTACTTTGATCATGGTTGTGGCTTTATTTTGTGCCTTAGGACAGATCTGTAATTTTACAGATCTGGTCCTAACGAACCAAGGATTTAACAACACAGCTCAACTCTCCCATCCTATAACACCTAGTAAGGGCTGGGGAATTTTTCTGGCATATAAAATCCAACAGAAAGCAAGATTTAAGTGCTCTCTACCCTCACAGAGCTTATCTTCCTTTATCTGTATTTCCCTGATGTCATTTACTAGATTTTTTAAAATTTCTACATTTGTAAAAATTTTATTCTCCTACTAGACACTGAGTTGTTTAATGGCAACTTCATTTTACAATTTATCAGTGCTTCCCGATGGAACTTACCTCACTACTAGATAGCTACAGACAGACGATGTGTGTTGAAAGAATGCATAAAGTCGTATTAAGAAGTTGGCACTAAAGAGACCATTAAAATGGAAAGACAGCACAAAAATCAGCCTTCATGTGTTTTTCCTTAGAATTACAGAATATATTTTATAGTCTAATATTAGTGGATCATGTTTTCATAAAAAAGCTATAAATACAGAATAATGCATTTATCCAATAGGTTTAATATGTACTTACTAGAGACCATTATTATGTACCAGAGAAGAATATAATTTTATAATATCACTGTAGAGAGTTTTTAAAATTTTCTAAATATATTTTTATGATTGGTAATGCCTAGATGAAGAACAGCTTTGGAATTATCTCTTAATTTGATTTGTTTTATAAAGGATTTTTTCTTTATGTGAAAACAAATACCAAGGAAAATATTGACAAATTTAAAGTTATAACCTCAAACTTAGGGCATTAAAGTACTAAAAATCTGCTAAAGTTGTCTTTTATCCAGGTACATCCTTTTGGAAGGAGTTAACAATTTAAGAGTGTTTATTTCTCTCTTTCATTTTCACCCCATGTATCTTATTCTAACAACTACATTTTCATCTTCTCTTTTATCTAAAACTATATGTTTTTATGTAAATTATTTTGGTTGATGTATCATCAGTGAGGTCTCGAAAGCAAATTCTCAGTCCCTCAACTGGCCTATGTTAATGGTGTTCCAAAGTGAGTATTTGACTGAGTTCTTAATTTTGCCAAATGTCCAGTTTCGAGGGGATGAGGTCAGGAGATAATTTTCTAGAATTTTAGGGGTGCATCAGCCTGTTACCTAAAAAACAGACACACAATTCTTCACATACTTAAATATCTCGCTCTTGTTTTCTGAAATTGGAGTGTGAAGAACAAGACAATTATCAGGTCACCGACACCACTTAGTTATCAATTTGCTGTACCATTATCTGAAGGGAAAACAGACCGATGGAGCTATAATTGATTTTCTCTTGAATCTGGTAATTTGAAAATGATGTTCCTATTGTGCAATTTATGAAATACAGAACAGTATACAAAACTCTCCCACATGTGGGTTGATGTGAATACCTAGCTCATTCTATAGCCAGGCGCTCCACTAGTTCTAAGTCCTGTGTTCCCCAAGACTTATTCATGGCCTCTTCACTACTTTATGAAGAGTTTCTGCAAACTCCCAGGAATCCTGAAGCTAGATCATGATAAATCATGGCTTTTTCTTTTTTTTTCTGAGAGACTTCACTTGATAGTTAATATTTTCCTTTCTTTCAGAAATGGAAAAATAAAGGATTTAAATTTGCGATTCAGTTTAACAAAACAAAACAACTTAAAAACTTCTGTAATTTATTTTCAACTCAGCATGGGTCATTTTTGACTGTGAGGGAAAGATCATAGAAATTAGTTCTCTGCCAAGAACTGTGAGAGGTCTGAGTTTTATCCTATTGGAAGGCTCCTAAATGAGTCTAATATAATTTCATAGATGTCGGCAGAAGACATGAGACTCTTAGGTCAGAAATTAAGGAGACAGTTCTCCAGATATAGTTTATTACTCAAATAATAGCAATATACAGAGTATCTGCATTATTTGTGCTGGTTTCCAGAGATCCAGTTCCCAAAAGAAGATAACCACCTTTATGAGCAGTAGATTGTGTTACAGGATAAAAACCTTGAGTTAGGAAATCCAAATCTTTAATAATGCATAGTAAGCATGCCTACCCTTTACTCCGGAGAACACACTGTCTCTGTATTCCAAGGCTATTTTCTATAGAAATATCCTTAAATAGATAGTGTAGGACAAAGAACAGTCAGTACCTTGCTGGCAGTACCTGCAGAAATATAAGCAATTCAAGGAGAAAAGTCTTTCACCATTCCCTCAGCTGATTCAGCCTGACCTGAATGCTCCTTTAAAAAATTGTATCAGGTTCTCACTTTATGAATTCAAAATCTTCTCCTACTGGTTTGAAGATAATACATTTTCCTTTCTCTAGTTTTTGTTTCTTCCAAGTTGGTTTATTTTTATTTTATTATCATGTGTTATTTGTGATCTCTATCTTCTGTGTTAGAACCTTTCTCAGATGCTGAGTAATCTTGACTGTATGCTCATTACTAAGAACAGAAGACTGCAAAACTTACTGGAAGCTCTAAACACACAGGTAGGTTTGTTAACGATGGACTTAACTAATACGTGATCTCATTAAGCCATCTGGAAGGAATACTTGATATTGACAAGCGTAGGTCTTTCTCCCTGGATAATTTCCTTACATGAATCTCTTCCAGTCTTCTGCTTGGATGGTAAAGAAGAGACATCAAGATTCTGGGAACCCAGTGGAGGAAGCATCATGGTATTCTTAGCATTTATGACTACATTAACATAGTCTCTGCTTATGTGCCCAGCTCATATTTCTCTACTTAAAATAAAGTTAAAAATATTTCCCTTTATTTCTTTGCATTGTGTTTTCTCTTCTGTAAATTGCCTGTTTACATTTTTAATCCAATTTTATATTAAATTATGTCTTTTTAATTTTCCATTTTAAGAGTTCTTTGTGTATTCCTGATCTAATCCAGTGTCAACTGTATGTGTGGTACTTTCAGATTGTAGGCTTTCTTTTCCTTGCTGTCTGCCTCTTAGTGTTTTCCTCAATGTGTAGTCTTTACTGATTCTCAGATTTCTGTGGCCTGGTGTTTGGTCTAACACTCTAAAATAGGAGTTTAAGGGCCAGCTGCCAGCACCAACCCATGTACACTGTTCCTCTCAGGCCCTGTGGTCTTAGAGGTGTGCATGGTAAATGATTCAGAAGTCAGAGCTCTTTTTGCTTGCTTCCTACTTTCAGAGATTTTTTTTTTTTTAAACTTACCTCCAAGCTCTTCCATTGAATTAAGAGAATATTTTATTTAGCCATTTTTTTCTTGCATTTCTGGGTATAAGAGTGCATAGTGATCTCTAGTCTACTTTGTTGCCTAAAATAGAAGTGTATACTGAATTAATTTTTGTTTGCTTTTCTAATTATTCTATCCTATCCATTCTGCCTGGAATTTTATAGAAGTATATATAATTTTTAGCCAGGAGTTTAAATTGTAAAATTGAGTTTACTTATTGAGCTTTACGTTTTCCTTTCCTTTTTTTATTTTTTCCATTTGGAAAGATGGATGCCTCAGCGAGGCTCCTAATTATCAGGAACTCTATATCTCACTTATATACTGTTGATTTAGCTAGAACAAGATTTCCAGTGTTTTAGTTAATGAGTAATCTTGACAAAGTTGTTAGATAAGCTTAACTTTAAGTGAATACATCTTTTTTATAATAATGTTTTAACCAATATTTCATCGGATAAGTATTCTTAGTCTCAAGGTTATAAATTGATAATCTTTGGAAATATTAGAACACAATTTTCAGTATAGCAGAGAAGCACTTAGCCTTTCTGAGCAAACAGTTTAAGAGAGAAACTCAAATTTTACTTACCATTCATGGCAATTGATACACATGCACTTCCAACCTTATCTTTATCTCAGGAGATACAATAACTGCCTATTGCTTTTCCGAAAGTCCCATGTGTCAAGTTCCTCATTCTTTCAAGAGTCTACTCACTCAAGTTTCTTATATAGTTGTTTTATTAATTTTTATTTATTTATTTTTTTGAGAGATTTTCGCTATAGGGCGCGTGGGCTTGCCAGACAGACAGAGACAGAGAGACAGAAAGCGAGAAATCACCCCCCAGGGGGGATGGTCACGCCGCAATCCCTTCTCCTCCATTCTCCTCTTGGGATCCTGGGCATGCACGCACACGCACCCGGCGTGAGTTTTAAGCCACCGGGTCTGGCAGGCGAACCGCAGTCGACTACATGGGAGTCCAGCGACTTAGCCATTACGCTAACTGCTGGTTCCGTATAGTTTTATTTTCAGCTCAGGGCTGAGCTAAAGAACATTAGGCTTATAGTTATCAATTTCCATAGGAGAAACAGATACATTAACAATGGTTTAGAGAAACTCCTTCCTGGAATGGGAGAAGGGGGGAGATCTACATAGTTTAAGGGAGTGAGAAGTCAAAATTCTAAGGTCGCTATAGGTCTGACTAGTAGAAGCTGTATGAAATTACAAGACCTAAAGCCAGCAGATGGCACAGTGGTTAAGGCACTGGATTCCAACGTGGCTGACCACAGTTTGTATCTTGGACCCACACCCAATTTGAAACTCATGCTGGGTGTGTGTGTTTTGCATGCCCAGAGTCCCAATTAGCATGGCTACCTCACCTGGTGAGTTATTTCTCACTTTCTCTTTCTCTCTCTCTTTGTTGAGCACACATTCCCTATAGCAAACATCTCTAAAAAAAAGTTACAATTTTTAAAAACAATTATTATTGTTTAAACAAATATTATATTCATTTCTTTCAGAAATTTATCTCAGTGAAGGCAAAGAAGAATACCATCATGATATTAAAACCTTATTTACCTTAATTACCTTTGGTGTACATTTAACTCATGAATCATTTCTCTCTCGAGTGAGAAATTTTGCCCTCAGCAAATTTTGCTCTCTCCAGACACGGTTCTCAGGTTCCATCAGTTGCGTATGGGCCACCTGATATACAAGGGCATTCACAAGGTTAATGTGTGTGTGTGTGTGTGTGTGTGTGTGTGTGTGTGTGTGCCCTTTCGTCGCTGTTCACTTAGTGCCAGATTCTGGTACTAATGCTGATGTCAGACTTTTGTGAGGTTGAGAGCTACAAAAACTGCTTCTTTTGCAATTCAAAAATGTATGTTCTTGTTGAGGCAACAACATAAACAAATAAACCAAAATAGTAGCAGGTAGTTCTCAAATACTAAGGTGCATACAAGTCATCTATCTGTGTACACAATAGAGATATTAAAGCTTCTCCTACCAGATATTAAATTCCATAGATTTAATGTCTAGAAGTATATATTTAAAAAAATGATTCATTTGGAGGAAAACTACAATTGGAGTTTATAAGTAAGTACAAAATAATGGCTATTTTCGGTAGAAGATCAGTCAGAGAAGACTTCAAGGATGAAGTTAGATCTCAAAGCATGACTTCTGTTTATCTGGAAAGGAGAGGACATCTTTGACATGAAAAAAAGGATCATGAGCCAGGGCTTAGAAGCGGGAATGGGCCCTGTGAGGAAAGGTGATAAGGAAGGACTGTCCTGATGAAGGTACAGAGGTCGTAGGAAGATGCGCTGAGAAGTCTGAAAAGACCAATGTCCAATAAACACCCGTGAGCAGAACTGCTGCCTTCTGGGGAAAGTTTCATCACAGAGTGCGTAAATTTGAAGTGAGAAGGCAATTTTTTGAAATCATCTTCGTCCAAGAGCCTGTCAAGAGCTTTGGAATATACAATGAAACTTTTTCTCGTAAGTTTCATTATCTTTGGGCCAGCAGGTGGTATGGAGGTTAAGACTCTGGATCCCACATGACCAACTTCATGTGGACCTGAACCACATGCCAGGTGGTATGGTTGTGCCCCAAATCCCAAGAGGACAGTAGAGAAGGGATTTCATCCTCCTTAGTGGGTGATTTCTCACATTCCTTCTTTCTACCCCTGTCTGGCAAGTGCATGCAAGATATAGGGAAAAAAATGAATAAATGAATTCATAATGTCTCTCCGATATGCTTCTTTTATGAAAGTATTTGTAATTTTATATCCAATTTGTCATATTTAATCCAATTCATGGATTCATTTTTGTCTTTCTTGTTAGACTCCAGACTTCCTGAAGGCAGAGCCTTAATTTATTCATAATTTTTTCTTTTTTTTTTCTTTCTTCTTTTTTTTTTTTTTTTTTGCCATAAGGCAAGTAGGCTGCTGGAAAGAGAGAGAGACAGTGAGAGGGAAAGGAGAAATCACTCCCCAGGGAGATGGCCATGCTGCAATCCCTTCTCTATTCTTTTCCTGAGATTTTGGGCATGCATTTATACACAATGCCTGACATAATTTTCAAGTCACCACATCTGGGACTCATACCATGGTTGGCTGTGTGGGAGTCCAATGCTTTAACCATCGTGACATCTGCTGGCCCCAATCACCTGTTTTTTGTTTTGTTTTGTTTTGTTTTTAATGGTCCATAATATAATGCGATGTGTATAGGTGGTGCTCAAAAATTTTGCTTAAATAGGGACCAGTAGTTAGTGTAATGGCTATGTTGCTGAACTCCCATGTAGTTGACCATGGCTTGACTCCCAGACCCGGTGACTTAAACTCACGACAGGTGCGTTTGCGTGAGCGCCCAAGATCCTGAGAGGAGAATGGAGGAGAAGGGATTGCAGTGTGGCCATCCCCCCTTGGGGGTGATTTCTCGCTTTCTATTTCTCTGTCTCTCTCAGTCTCTCTGGCGAGCGCATGTGCCCTATAGCAAAAACCTCTCGAAAAAAAGATTTTTTGCTTAAATAATCAACAAATGACATTTTCACTTTGTCAGCGAATTATGTCATGTGCCAGACATTATGCTAGATACTTCGTATGTTATCCCATTTAGTTTTTGTAAATATACTTCAAGTTAGATTTAAATACTGCAGGAAAGAAAACTAAGGCTTGAAAATGTCAAGCACTTGTCTATTGTTACACAGCTTCTAAAAGGGCAGAGGCAGAAATTGACTTAGAACTGGAAAACCATCTGACTTAAAAGATGTGCTCTTTCCACTGCAGGATGGAATGAAGAGATGATTGAATGAATGTGAAGTTGGAATGTAGAAATAAGTAGTTATTTTAAGTGAGTGACAATGAGATTTTTAATCATGTATGAGTTGCAATCTGCTTATTTTAGAGGTGGCAGAAAGGTAGCCCGAGGGCTCTTAAATTCAATTCCAGCTCTTTCGAAGAAAAGTGTGGTCTGTAGCAGGCAATGCCAGAGCATAGAAGGTGCCTAGACCAAGATAGGGGTTACTGATTATTCTTTTTTTTGGGAGAAGTGTCTGCTACAGGGCACGTGCACTTGCCAGACAGAGAGAGACAGAGACACAGAAAGCAAGAAAGCACCACTCAGGGAGGATGGCCACGCCACAATCCCTTCTCCTCCATTCTCCTCTTGGGATCTTGGGCACGCATGCACATGTGCCCAGCGTGAGTTTAAGCCACTGGGTCTGGAACTCAAACCGCGGTCAACAACATGGGAGTCAGTCCAGCGACATAGCTATTATGCCATCTGCTGGTTCCAAAGGTTACTGGTTATTCTATGCCTGAAATGATGGAAAGAGATACTCAACTGTTGACACAATTATATTGTGTGACAGTGTAGAAGAAAGAGCTTTGATGGAAGTTAGGATGAACAGTAACCCATGTAATTGATAAAAAGTCCCAGGACTCAGGTCCCATCCCCAGAAATTCTGATTATATTAGTCTGGAGTAAGACCCACAGATTTTTTTTTTTTTTTGAGAGATTTTTGCTGTAGGGTACACGCACTCACCAGAGAGACAGAGACAGAGAGGCAGCAAATGTCCCCCCTAGGGGGGATGAGCACATCACAATCCCTTCTCCCCATCTCAGGATTTTGGGCATGCATGTACATGCACCCAGCGTGAGTTTCAAGCCACGGGGTCTAGGACTCACACCGCAGTTGGCCATGTGGAAGTCCAGCAGCATAACTACTATGCCATCTGCAACTCCCCAGTCTCACAGATTAAAAAAAAATGTATATCCAAGATTAGGAACTCACTGTCCTACAATTTAACTGCCATTTTTGAGCACTGGAATTTGGTGTCATTGAATTCACAGCTCTGTCTTTCATTGATGTTCTCCATGAGAATAAGTCACTGCTTCAAGGTTACTAGTCTAATGTTAAGTGAAAGGGTATGATTATTACTTGGGATGACAGACACCTTTTACTGAGCAAGTCCTGCATTCTAAGTGATTTTGCTTTTGGAACTAAATTATACAACCATTGACATCAAACTGGTTTAGCAAAATTAATGAAAACATAATTAAGCAAGTTATTCTCAGCTGTGCCATTTCAAGGGCCCTTAAAACTTCTTAAATAATAAAGTAGTAACAGAACAAATTAAGGAAATTATTGTTTAAATTATGATAGACTTTTCAATTAAACTCAAATTAGACTTCTAATGAAGTGGATCATTAATGATAGTTTCAAATTATAAAGCAAGATTTAAAGGATAAAGCATAGGCTTTGAAGATGGAGACCTAGCTCCAAAATCTAGTTCTGAGTAGATGGATAACCTCAAAGAGCACACCAAATTTGCCTGAGCCTGAGTTTCTGCATTTATAAAATAAATGAAGAAGATAATTATATGAGGTGTCTTCAAAAAAGTTCATGGAAAAATGCATCTGACGAAAAACACAGATTTCAAAATTTTTTTGGACTAAAGTAAACTTTTAGTTCAATTCCATTTTGTCACAAACGTTTAAAAGTACCCTTGTACTTACATGCAATGACGTGCTAATAAATGTGTAGCAACCAGTTCCCTAAAGAAGGGAATCATTTGTGTATTTGCTAATTTCTGAAGTGTAAACATTCTCACCACAGCAGATTTCAAGTTACCAACAGAACTGGTTCACAGATTTTTTAAGACATTAGCAATGAGCTCTTGTGAGTATCACTGCTTGCTTTACTCTATCCTCTATGATGAGTCCCTGAAAAATCTATTGGGTCATTGGACAAGTCATGACACATTTTGTGTAGAAAAAACAGAAAAATATGTCATACTTTTCCAATGACCCAATACATCTACATATTTGAGAATTATTAGGTCTATGTGAATATTTAATTCATGAGTATTTATTAAGCACATTTTTTGGAGTTCTTATTACTGTGCTCTATACTAGAAACTATTTTTTTTTTTTTTTTTTTTTTT
>NW_006160056.1:3762387-3768863 GCF_000334495.1 Tupaia belangeri chinensis
GAGAAGACGCAAGGTACAGAAAACAAAAAAAACCCCCCCCCCCGGGGGGGGGATGGCCACGCTGCAATCCCTTCTCCTCCATTTTCCTCTCAGGATCCTGGGCATGCATGCACACGCACCTGGTGTGAGTTTAAACCACTGGTTCGGAACTCACTCGAACCGCGTTCGACTATATGGGAGTCCAGCGACATAGCCATTACGCTAATTGCTGGTCCCAATACTTGAAACTTCTTTGAAAGGCAAGATTTGTAGGTGGAAAAGTCTTACATTGTTTTTTTGTTTTTTAACAGTTTTCTACTTCTTAGTGACCTTGTCCTCATTATTTTACTTTTTAATTGTTTTCTTTGATCATAATAGAGTGCATGTATGTCTAAATGAGAGTAAAAGAGAAGAGAGAGAGAAAAAGAGAGAGAGAGGGAGAGAGAGATGAGTATCTTTCACAGAGTCTAGTCTTCTAGTCCTCTGGCCTATCAGATCTTGGCACGTGTGTACGTGCCTGGTGTGTTTTGGGCTGACCAGGAGAAAATCTGAGCCGAAGTTGCCGTGTGGGATGTAGCTTCTCTTGAGCAGCTCATTACTACTATGCCATGAAGTCAGTCCTTTTCTCTGATCTTGGTAGTCAGTGTCTCTCCTTGTCTCTTCTCTGTTCTGTATGCATCTCAATACATCTCTGTATGTCTCTTTTAGGAAGTTTTATTTTTCTTCTTCCTGTTAAAGGATACCACTAGGAAGATAACAGTAAATATGAGGATAAGAAAAGCCAGATAATTGTTTGGCAGCATCCCAGTTAGGACTGAAGCTGTGCATTATTCTGACTTGGGCAAGGAGTTTGGTGCCAGTAGATTGAATTAGTGAAGGCCATTTATAGCTCTTCTCTACCAAAGCATATAAGCTACTCCCTAGTTCTTGAATCCTAAATTCAAATGGAGGTGGAATTAACAGTCACTGCGTTTGCTTTCTTCTTGTGTAGGCTTCTAACCCTGGGCTTATTCTCACAGTCTGACCATAAAAAATCTAGACTTCTGCCAAGGCATAGCCTTCATAAGCTAGCCCTGCCCACTGCTCTAGTAATAGAAACAACTTGAATTTGTTGGCATCTACTATGAGCCAGTCCTGTGTTATAACTTAAGGCACATAATTCTCAGAACACATCTTTGCAGTTTTAATCCTGCTTTACAGGTGAGGAAACTGAAGTCTTAGTTTAAGTCCCTGTCTAAGGTCACAGTAGTCCAAAGCGGCAGGGGTGTGATGTACACATAGGTGGTCTAGTGGAGACTTCTTTCTTAAAGTCCATGATATAAGGAGAAAGAGAGTTCTGAGCATGGACAGAACTGTGCTGCCAACAGGGCAGAGACAGTATCCCACCATATTGAGGGGCACTGGGGAAAGGTCAGAGGAGATGGGCATAAAACATTGTGAACAGATGATCCAAGAAATGATCAGAAAGCATTGAAAAAGAGAAGGGAAGATGAAGATGATTTTGTTTACATCCCAGTTATGAAGAAATGTTCCAACTACAAACCAAAACATGTGCAGTTGTTTGTCATCATTGCTATCGACTGTTTTATTAACTATTGTAGGACACCAGAATATGATCCTCCAAAATATGAAGGATTGTTGAGCTGAGGCAGTTAAGAAATGGATGCAAAAAAGTTCTCCTTTGACTTGCCTAAAAGTGAATTTCCAAAGCCAAAAGGTATCTCCCTTGGAGCACCTTCTACCTGGGAGAACAAAGTTTCACCACTAAAGATAATTTGGATCTTCATTGTTCTGAAGATAGCACCAGAGGAATCTACACTAACAAGTTTTCAAACTAACCTGTGTCTGCCATTTATTTGCCTTAGAGACTCAAAGTCCTTTTCCTTGGTTTTGTTCCTTTTCTAAAAATTTAGTACCTTTGTTAAAAATGCTATATAAGCTAGAATTCAGTGCCAAATTCTTTGATTATTACTTATTCCCTGGATGTGTCACAAGTATGTATGAAGTATATATGTTTGTAAGTTGTGTTTCTCTTAAATTTTTTAAAAAGGTTTTTTGCCATAGGGAAAATGTACTCACCAGAGAGAGAGAGAAAGAGAGAGAGAGAGAGAGAAGGAGAGAGAGAGAGAGAGGAAGAGAGTGAGTGAGAAGGAAAATGAGAAATTACCTTCTAGGGGGAAGAGAATCCCTTTTCTTCCTGGGATCATGGGCATACGTGCATGCAGGCCCAGAAGCCACTGGGTCTGGCATTTGAACTCTGGTAGACCATGTGGGAGTCCAGTGATGTAACCACTATGCCATTTGCTGGCCTCTCTTAATCTTTTGTAACAGTAGTCTGTTGTAGCTAGTAATCTTTGAGACTTGAGGAAAAAATGGCTTTTCTTCTCCTACTCTTTCTTTCCTTTTCTCTTTCTTTCTCTTTTTTTCTTTCTTCCTCTTTCTTCTTTCTTTCACTTTCTCTTTTTTCTTTCTCTTTCTCTTTCTTTCTTCCTTTCTTTTTTCTTTTCTTTCTTCTTTTCTTTCATTGCCAGATGGTGTATGTACTTGCCAGAGAGAGAGAAAGAAAGAGAGAGAGAGAGAGAGAGAGGAAGCATCCTTCAATGGAATGTGTTCATGCCACAATCCCTTTTCTTCCATTTCTCCATCCTTTCAGGATTTGGGGCATGTACATACATGTGCTCAGAGTGTTTTTCAAACCACTAGAGCTGCAATTCAAATCACATAGTTGGTCATGTGTGATCTGACTCCCTAATCACTAGGGTCAGCACTGCCCCCCATACTATCTAACTGAAATATATATATAGAAAACTGCTCAGGACCAGCAGTTAGCTATGTTGCTGAACTCCCACGTAGTCGACCGCGGTTCGTGTCCCGGACCCAGTGGCTTAAAACTCATGCCGGGCGCGTGTGCGTGCATGCCCAAGATCCCGAGAGGAGAATGGAGGAGAAGGGATTGTGGCGTGGCCATTCCCCTTGGGGGGTGATTTCTTGCTTTCTGTCTCTCTGTGTCTGTCTGGTGAGCGCACACGCCCTATAGCAGAAATCTCTCAAAAAAAAAAAAAAAAAACAAAGAAAGAAAGAAAGAAAGAAAGAAAGAAAGAAAGAAAACTGCTCAAGGCATAAGTGTATAGCTTGATGCATTTTCATGATGAGAAGAGACTCATGTAAACAGCACTCAGATAAAGAAAACCATAGATAATTACCAGGACCCTGGAAGTCTCCTTATACACCTTCTCCTTCATTTACATTGTCATTCCCCAGAGGTCACCACTATCTTGGTTTTCTCACTAAAGACTGACTTTTTCTGTTTTGAGCTTTATATAAACAGAATCATACGTATTAACTCTTTTTAAAAAATCTGTCTTTTTTGACTCTGCCTTTGACTTTATTATTAATTCATGTTGTTATATATAGCAATAATGAATTTATTCCATTACTTAAATAAACCATTGTTCATTTGTTTATTCTAATACTGATGAATATTTGGGTGAGTTCTAGTTTTGACTACTATGGATTATGCTGTTGTGAACATTCCTACATTTCTCTTTTGGTATATAAATGTACATTTTATTGGATACATATAGAGAGAGGAGTGGAATTGCTGGACAGAAGGATAACTATATACAGATTAGGAGACAATGTTAGACAGTTTTCAAGAGTGACCATATTAAGTTAGATTCTTACCAGCAGTGTATGAGAGTTCCAGTTGTTGCATAATTGTGTTCTCATTTTTCTCATTCTTGTGGGTGTGTTTTGGTATTTTATGGTGGTTGAAATTTGCAATTATCTCATAAAGAATGATGAGTACCATTGTTTCTTGGCCACTTGGATATCTGTATTTGTGAACTGGCTATTGAAGCCTTTTGCCCATTTTCAATTGGGTTATTTTCTTAAACAGTTTCTGCACATCCAATTCTGGGAATAGTATTTAATACTTTATTAATTGTGGCAAAAGTACCTACTTGTATTCTAAATTGTTGTGGTTTTGGCAGTTTCTTCCAGACTTTTTTCTTTCACAGCTATGGCTCAGTGATGACAAGATATTTGGTCATGAAAAAAGTTGTGATGCATTTTTGCATGGAGAAACAGAAAAATATGTCATGATTTTTCCGACAGCCCAATAGTTATTCTAGGCAATAGCTTGTTTGCCTGCTTTTTCTCCCTCTTCTCCTTGTTTTCATCTCTCTCCCTCCCTTCCTTCCTATAACAATTAATGTTTATGTAATATAGTGAGATTCTTTTAGAGTATTTGTTCTCAGTCCGTAGACCCCAACTTCCTTTCTGAGAACACTGCATAAACATCTGAGACTCAAGTTCATGTAAATAACCGCATCAGAATCACCTTCTGCTGTTGCTTTCTTAGCATTATCTTTCGTAAGAGTCATTAAAAACTGCTTTAAATCTTTGTGCATGTATTTGTGTGTGTGAGAGAGATAGACCACCAAAAATATACTCATTATAGAATTCAAATGATCGATGTAATACAAAAAGAGCATTGATAAAATACAGAATAACAAATAAAGCTGTCCTTCCTACGCAGGTATGCTTGGTAATGCACACCTGATACATGAGCATTTAGAACCACACAAAAGATAAATGCTTTTCATTACAAAAGCATTCTCTGGATTACAAAGAGATCCATGATAATTCACATAATGCTCCTTTGCACCTCTATGTTCTTTGGGCTTATTCTGTTTCATCTGTTTTTGTAGATAGCAAGCTCCTCAACTATGCTTAAAACATAATTTTATTTGCAGAAAATGATTTATATATAACATTTATACCAAAACATTGCACCAGATAAACCCTATCTGTAGAAAAAGTACACTTCTCAGACATCACTAGAAGGGAACTTTCTTCAGTTACTTTCTCTCAGTTGTGGCAATGGATTTTTTTAATCTTTTCTTTTTTCAGAATTATGTATTTCATTTATTTATTCATTTATACTTAATTTGAGGAGAACAAGAGAGAGAGAAAAAGAGAGAGAGAGAGAAAGTGAGAAAGCAAGCCAACGGGTCCAGGACTCAAATCATGGTTGGCCATGTGGGAGTGTCCAGTGCCTTAAACACCATGCCACCTGCTGGTCCTGTGGGAATGGATTTCCACTGATTGTGCCTCACTCTCAACTCTGGCTTTGTGCAGTATTGGCATAGTGACAGAGGGTCGACAGCATGCTGTCTCTTCTAAGGCCGAATCTATACCACCTATAGCTAAGTTCTAATTTAATGAAAGTGAAAACAAAAACAAAAACCCAGACACATTTACAATGGAAAGTACAATCTAATGCTTGATTTGCTAAAGGAAATGGCCTGAGGAAAAAGGTGCGGAAGCTGTTTGCATAATTTTAAATCTCAGATGGTGACAGAGAATATAACAGGAATACAATACTGGAATTACTGAATGACAGAGAGAATACGTGATTCATTTGATGAATTTTGCTTTAAAGTAGAACAAAGAATTAGGGTGGTAGGTGGAGGGGAATATAGAGTCAAGAAATGATTGATTTAAGATGGAAGAAATAACAGAATATTTGTGTGTTGGTGGGAATGATCTAGTATAAAGGGAAATGATGATAATGCATAGGAGAGAGGAGGAAATTGCTGGAGTTATATCCATGAGTGGTGAGAGGAGGTGGGATGCAGCATACAAGAGAGGGTCTGACCTTACAAAGGAATACTTAGCTCTGAGGGGACTTAACTTTACTTTTATTTTAACATTGTATGAGACTTTGATATGGTAGAGTGATTAAAAGCAGAGATTTAGGGGACAGTATGGGGGTTAAGGTGGCTGGATCCCACGTGGCTGACTGCACTGTTCAAGTCCTAATCCTGGAAGCTTGAAAATCAGGCCAGACACCTGTGTGCGTATACCCGAAGACCTGAGATGAGAAGAGACGAGAGAGGAATGGTGTGGCCATCTACAATGGTTGGGGCCAGGGGGGGGCGCACGTTTATTTCTCACTTTACTTCTCTTTCTTTCTCTCTCATCTTCTAGTTAAAACAAAACCAAAAACAAACAAGAAAAAAACAAAGACTTGGGAGTCAGAGAGACCTGTCTTTGAGTACCTCCCCCCTAATTTCTTAGATTTTCTATGCTATACTTAACACACTTGTAAAATAGACTTAATAATAGTACTCTGTTCACAGTGTTGGTGGTGCTATTACAATAAATGAGGCAAAACATGTGACTTGCCTAGCAGAGTCTAACACACAGCAAGGGACCCACAGTTGGGTCTGCCTCTTCTTTGGAGCAGCAGCCCAGAGCTGAGAGTCCAGGGTGAGTGACACATGACACTCGTGTGCACTCTGAGAGGAGCACCATTTTTCTTCTCCTTTCTTTGGCAGCTCATGCTACAACAGTGCAAACACAGTGTTTTGCTGTTCCAGCCCTGCACTTTCAGACCATTCTGAAGGAAGAATTTGGGAGGCTAACTTTTTTCTCCTCTTGGAATCTTCCCTAGCCTAGAGTGGACTGCAGGAAGTGAACTGCAGAAGAGC
>NW_006160056.1:3768916-3779610 GCF_000334495.1 Tupaia belangeri chinensis
AGGAATGAAAAATTAGAGAGGGAGGAAAGTGATTTACTCCTACTCAGAGGTAATCAACTCTGCCTTGAACAGATGCTCAATAAACAGTTGGGTGAATTGATGGATCGTTACTCTTCTGGAGCAACCTGAAAGCCCAACTAAGGGACAGTGTAAATCTTAACATTAGTCAACAATACTAACAAAGATAGGCCACAATTTAGTCTCATAGTATAGTTGAATAAATATTTACAACTTGCTGAAGTGAATCTCCTAGCCTGTCAATCAAGATTCCTTTTCAATAGCTTTTAGGCTTTATTTTGACACACTGTGCTATTGACATCCAAAACACTGATTTAGCTGTGACTAACACTTCATAGTTGATCATTTTGGTTGCTTTGGAGGCACTATTATGAAAAAACAAGGTATGGCAATTCTGAATCCATGTCAAACAAGGTTATCTGGTTTAGTGTCCACATTCTGGGAAAATATGGGTAGAAAAGGGATCTGTGGAAAATGATACCTAAAAGAAAACAAGAAATTATGGCCTATCTTTCTTGATTAAAAAATTAGCATATTCAGGAGTCATTGAGAATCAAGTGGGGTCATAACATCTCTGTGACATCTCCAGGGTTAGAGTCCACTGATATGATTAATTGAAAGCATATTACACTTACATCATCAGCTATAATTACGACAAAGCTATCAGTTCTGTTTTTTTTTCCCTCAGTATAAGTTTGTCCGTCAAAGATAACACCAATCAATTCAATAGTTATAATGCCTTTCACCTTATAGATACCCAGCAATGTTTCGTTTAAGAAATTTCATATCTTAAGTTTACCAGTGAGAGATGAGATTTGGAAAGTACACGTGAAGCAGTAGCCATATTCTTTTTATGTCAGAGGACTGGTTCAGAGGCACCAATGACTATTTCAGCTTCTGCTGTCATTTACTCACAGGCTTACTGGTTGGCATCCAGGCGGCCGTGGGGCATACAGCTCCTTCAGCTTCTTTTTGCTTCTTTAGCTCCTGGGTGAGATGCACATGGAGCTCATGATGAACCTGGCACCCAGCTCCTCTGGCAGGTCATTTGCATGATGCCAGTTGGAGGCTTACAAGCAGGGAAAGGTCAATGTGGTTTCCACCCTGTCATCATGGGTTTCAGTTCATCTTCACGTATTACAGTTTTCCTGGCTCTCCCCTATTTCACACAGATCTTTCCTTCCCTACTGTCTTCAGGGTCAAGCATTGGGTGCAAAGACAATAGCCTCACAAGGATGGGTTACTCAGATCCTAGACCTGCATCAAGTGAAGTCCCTATTTTAAATCTCTTATTATATATCACACCTAAAGAGTTTGTTTCTCTGAACCCTGCTGATAAATTATGTTCAAGAACGATTGGTTTATTTGGTCCATTCTAAATTTGAAGGGCTTATGAAACAGTTAAATAGAGATGTCAAATAGGAAGATGGATATTTAAGTCTGGGTATCAAAGATGAAATAAATTCAGAAATCATTATAAGGTATATAATAACAGAGCCTATAGTGTGATAAATATACAGTTGACTCTCCATATCCATGGATTCTATGTCTGTGGATTCAACCAACAGCAGAATAAAATTTCAGAAAAAAATCAAGAAATTAAAAAAAATAAGAAAAATAACGATACAATAATAAAAGATAATAAATTAAAAATAATATAGTATAACAACTATTTATGTAGCTTATACATTACAATAGGTATTATAGTAATCTAGAGATGATTGGAAGTATATGGGCAGTAGTACACAGAATATATGCAAATACTACACCATTTTATAAGTGATTTGAGTGAGCATTCTCAGATTTTGGTATCTGTGTGGGGCAGTTTAATCCTATCCCTCCTATACTTAGGAATGGCTATAATTGTTTTTTGCCCTGCTTCCTGGCATTGAATTTTACCAACACTTGGAGTTTCTTGAATGATGGTATATCTTTGTTATGCTATTTGAAATGATTCATGGTGGCCCTCTAAGTAGCTTTAGGCTAAGGTGTAGTTATCAGGAAGGCCAACCATAAACCAAATTGGGAACTGGAACTTTGGGCCATCCTGGCTGCCAGGGAGAAGAGAAGGGCTAGAAATTTTGTTTAATCACATGGTGATAATTTAATCAATCATATCTACATAATGAAACCCTACTAACAATTCTGGACACTGACGGTCTGGTGGAACTTCCTGATTGCTGAACACACTGTTGTACTGGTAGGCGATGTTCTGACACTATGGAAAAAGATATGAAAGTTTTATCTATGACCCTTCCAGAACTTACGCTGTATGCCCTTTGCAACAAAACTACAGTTGTAAATGTTGAGCTTCCCTGAGTTGCTGTAATGAATTCTCAAACCTAAGGGATAGGTGATCAGAACACCTAAATTTGTAGTCAAGTCAGTCAGAATTCTTAGTGACTTGGGGATCTCCAGAACTTGTGGACATATGAACTAAAGGCAGTCTTGAGGATGACTTAGCCCTTGCATCTGTGGAGTCTGAGGTTAAGTCTAGGTAGCTGGTGTTGGAACTGAATTGCAGTAATTCCAGTTAGGATAGAACTGGAAGAGATGCCTTGGAAATGGTTATCATAATGAGAAAACATTCAGGGAAACTTTAAATTCAAAGGAATTGACAATATTCTCTATGAAGATTGTTTGGTAACTCCAATGCTCACCAGAAAGGGGCTGTGGTAGAAAAGGAGAAAGCATCATGAAAAGGGGGTAGTTCTTCTGTTTTAATGGATGCTGCTCAGGCTGTAGGCCTTCTCTGTTGTAACACAGACACTGGAACCCTTTCAGTCCTAGCTTGTCAGGTACTTTATTTGTACATTGCGAAGATGTACAAGCTGCAGTTTATTTACTTTTTCTTATGGTCTTCCAGTGTCCTGTTTGTTCTTGGCATGAATAGCCTACTCTATATCTACTGTAGAGGGAACAGTGGTTGGGGTGGGGAGGGTTTGTGGAGGATGAAGAATAGTTGATAGAGACTGCGATTGAATTACATGCTGAACTTCTGCCTCATAAAATTGTTCTAAACAAATGTAGAATGCATTTTCTCAGACAGTTAATTAAGCCAAAAGCATAGTGAACAACTTGTGGGCTTTCCTGGAGTCATTTGGGGCTTGCACTCCAGCCTTTGAATCTGAGGAAGTTATCCATGAATAATTTAGTATCTTGCAGTGTTACCTGAGAACCAAGACTCTGGGCTTCTAATTATCCATTCAGAGCCAAGAAGCTTTTTGTGTAACTATTTTCATAAAAGCATACTCATGCAGGATGACTTTTCAAGGAACAAACACCTTTAGCAATATTTTATGATATTCTGTGTGGGCTTTCACACGTAAGCGGACAAGAAAAAAGAGATATTTAGATGTGGAATTGACTACAAAATGGAAAGTTTAGAGAAGGAATGTCTGTGTGTGGGCTGTTACGCGTTAAGAAGATTTTGCAGTCAGAAGAGAAACTAATCTCAGGTTCAATAACAATCATGTGGATGAATCTTAATGGCTTCCCTATCCACACAAGCTATGGGAGATCTGCAGAGTATGATTGAATTCTCCTAGCCCTCATCAGGTTGATGTCTTCCGTCTTTCTGCTTTTTCTGCCTGTCTGTCATGAGTACTCAGGCATCTTGTGTCTATATATTAGCTGGCAACAAGTAGAGGTGATATTCTGAGGTCTCACTAACTCTCTCCCCATAGGAAATACACCAGTTCAGATAACTGCACACTTGTGTTCCTTGACCCTTGATCCTGCCCCCCCACACACACAACCTATCATGAGTGTTCCTTTAGCTTTTTGCTGTGTGTGAGGAATATAGAAGGGTCTTAGAGATATCCAGAGTGAAATCCTGACTGTTATGCACTAGCTGTGCATAGGTAGCTCACACAGCATCTGTATGCCGTGATTTCTCTTCTGTAAAAGTGGAGATAGCCTTGTGGGTTTCTTGTGAAGATTAATTGCAATAATGTACATAAAGTTCATATGACAGGGTCTGTATATAATAAGTGATGCTAAATAGACGCTAATAATCTTGTAAGAGATCTTCAAAAAGTTCATGGAAAATGTATATTGTGAAAAAATTGTGCATGGATTTCATGCACCAAAATAAACTTGTACTTTAATGCCATTTTCCCATTTTTTTTTGAGAGAGAGAATTTTGCTATAAGGCATGTACGTTCGCCAGAAAAACAGAGAGAGACAGAAAGATAGAAAATGAGAAATCACCCATCTGGGGAGATGGCGGATGGCCATGCTGAGATCCTTTCTTCTCCATTCTCTTGGGATCTTGGGCACATACGCACATGTGCTGGACGTGAGTTTAAGCTACCGGGTCAGGACTCGACCCGCGGTCGACTACATGGGAGTCCAGTAAAGCAGCCATTACGCTATCTGCTGGTCCCTCAGCCCACAAACTTTTTGAAGTGTGTTCATATTTATATCATACTTTGAAATGCTCTCATGTTTATATCATGGTCCATTAGTAAATTATTTTATTCAGAAGGCCATGTGGTTCACATACATACAATAAAATATACTGAGAGCAATTAAATTGCTTAGTGTTTATGAGGACAAGAAAGATTTTGTTGCATTTTTTTTCATTTTGGTGTGATGGTGGCTATAGACTTCTTTATTGGGATAGGCACTATGTGAATAAGAATTAATCTCTGAGAGGAAACTGATATCTTTCCTAAAATAATTAATTAATAAACAGTCTATCGGCTAATAAGGCAAATTTTGAAGATTTTTTTTGGTCCCTAAAATATCACATCATCATAAATTGGAAATAGATTTCTGTTTCAATCTGTTCCTACTGCTATAACAAAATACCTGAGACTAGGTAATTTATACACAACAAAATTTCTTTCTCACATTCTGGAGACAGGAAAATCTAAGATCAAGGCCTGTTGACAGTATCTGGGCTGCTCTCCGATTTAAGATGGTATCTCACTGCTGCATCCTCTCTTGGAGATAAATGTTGTGTCTTCAAGAGATAGAAGCGTAAAAACAGCCAAAAGGGTAAAAAGGGTCTAGCTCATTCCTTTGAGCCAATTTATAAGGTTGTTAATTCCATCCATGAGGGTTTTCTCCAGTGCCTACAGTAACATTTTTAGTTGCAAGGAGTCAATCTGTTCAGGTTCCCTTACACAAGGATTCATAGGGTAATGAGAGAGAGGATCCTGAAAGTAGGGACTGAATCATGGCATACCTCAGAGACTGGCTTGGGGCTGATCAAGAATCACTGAGGCTGTCCACAATCCTACCTCTCTACCCACTCATGTACCTTTGCTGCTCTTTTCTTCTCTCCACTTTTACAGCCCCCAATTGTCCTATTGTTGTCTCAACTCAAATTTCCAAGGACAAAATCCAATTGATTTGTTGATCATTATCCTTGTTTGAGGACAACTTCTTATGGCTGGATATAGCATAGGCCTAAAACTAAAAATTACGAGCCCAAGACTCTTGAATAGTATTAAAGTTGGTGATAGAGGCAAGTCTTAACTAACTGTTGAGTAAATAACACAGAGAGAACAAAGCAAATTCTTCTCTGGTGGTTCACATTCTCAAACAGCTTTTGCATCTCCTTTAAAGTCAGGTGTGATACTGGACCAACCAAGGCATTTTGATTCTCTGACCCTAGCAATGACCTAATCTCTGAGAAAGACAGGATTTTTTATGCCTGAATCAAATGGCAAGCCAAAGGGAGCAAACATTTCCAAATTCATCAATTTATTGCAACACATACAAACAAGCAAACAATAGGCAAACCTATAGTCAATTAAGTAAAAAGACAAGAAGGAATTAAAAACCCCCATGAGCATGAAGTGCTCGTAATTATCCAATCTCTGTGTATCCATAGGAGAAATCTTGAACTTGGCCCAGGATACTAGTCCTCTCAATGACATCTGAATGGGTCTGAAATGCCTTTGAGTCATTAGTTATGAGGTCCAGAGACTGTCCAGCCAGATAGGGACACTGGTGGGCTCTGACTTATCAAATGGATACTCACATAGAGTGCAGTTGCAGTCAGATATGTTTTAGCTAGCAGTTGAGAGGCACTGATATAGCCCCAAAAGACAAGTTATCTCAGCTTCCACATGTCAGTTGTGGAAGGAAAGATCCTGAAACTCACTACCTAATTTGCATATTGGCCGACATTGATGAGGTGGCTATCAATTTTTGGGTTCAATTACAACACAGATCAAAAGGCAGAAGTCCATATACTCTAAATGGGGTTATATTGTCAAAGCTTTCAAAATTGAGTTAGCTTTGCCAAAGCATAATAAAAAATAAAATCTAAGCTTTCTTAGATTCAACAAATGTCATAATACTGCAAAATACACATCATGTCATCATATAAGAAGTCTGGAGTCTATAAATGAGCTACGTTAGAGGCACTCACAGTATAAACATTTATCTGGTTGGAATGAAGATGATTTCTTTTCAGATTTCTGCTTTTTCTGCATCTTATCATAACATGACAGCTGGTTAGTTTATTTGCAAAAAATTTCCCAAGAGCCTCTATTTTAACTACAATGATTTATTAGTATACAGCCCTTAACCCTGAGTCTGTGATGGTTGTTTACCTACTGGATATGGGAAATTACCGTTCTCATTGTGTTTTTGCTATGAGAAATTATATTCAAATTTATTCATTGACCTTGCAGTAGTTAACCCTTTTACTATTGTTTTACTGATCATGCTATAATTAATTCAACTACTATAAAAACCTGTTTAGATTCTCTTGGAGTGGGAGAACCAATACCTGTTTCTTTTTCTGTGCTGCAGTGGTGTAATTAAAAGCAAATGGTATGTTTAGTTGAATAGTGTTAAAACTTCTTCTTCCACTGTTACTATTCAGGCTCAAACTACTATCATCTTTTGTCTAGATTTTTTACAAAATCTGATCTCTGCGCTTCTGCCCTTGCCTTTGGTAGTCTATGCTCAACACAACAAGGATGAGGCTGTCAAAATAAGTCTACTTCGACTTTTTTGGTGGCTTCCTATGTCTTTCAGGGAAAAATCTAAATACCTATGTGGTCAACGTGGCCTCTCCTCTTGACCTTTAACCCTTCTTTGACATGTCTCTTCTTGCTCACTCAGTGGTAGCCAACCTGGTTTCCCTATTTTTAGACACAATAAGAATGCTCCCACCTTCGGACTGTATCACTTCTCTTCTTGCTGCTTTGAATGTTCCCTGCCCAGATACCTACATGGTGCCCTTCCTGGCCTCTTCAGGTCTTCACTCATAGGTCAATTTTTTTGGTATAGCTTTCCCTGGCCATGTCCTCTCCTCTCTCCCTTCACGACATGAATCTCTCTATCCTTCTTCCCTGCTTTGTTTTCCTTTATAGAAATTATTACCAATATATAAGTATTTTACTTATTTTGCTATCATGTTTCCCTTTGATCTCAGGTGTGTGCTGTCTTTTTCTGGGCCCAGTATCACTGCTGTGAAGCCCCCCAGCCAGGCTCCCTCTTCTTGCAGAACCCAGAAGCTAGAGGACAGGGTTTTGCAGGCATCTCCATCATGGGTATATGTTGTTCTTTTCTGAGCCTAACAACACTGCTGTGAAGCCCTCAACTAGTCCCCCTCTTCTTCCAGCTAGAAAATGTAGGAAAAATTATCTCTCTTTCCTCTTATTTCCTGTCTTTTCTCTCTCTTTTTTTTTTTTCAAATAAAAGACTTTTTTCCTCCTATGAATTTCTCTTATTTTTCTCACCTTCCCTTATATAAGACAGGGATTTTGCTGGCATCTCCATCTCAGGAGTGTGCTGTCCTTTTAAAGACTGCTACACATTTTTCATTTTAAAATTTTATCTTACTAATTTTTTTTGGGGGGGAGATTCATTCTTTTTTTCTGTTTGTCTTGTTCTTTCTTTTTTTCCTTCACTTTCTCTTCCTTTTACTGTTTTCTATTCTCTTTTTCTTTTCACTTATTTTCTCATTTTTCTGCTCAGCCTTCACACACTTTCTAGACTGATCTAGGTGCATAGTAGCTAAATGTCTGACAACCGTAAGGCTCAGAGAAATCTCCACTCCCACACTGAACCTGTTGCAAAAAGAGAGAAACTGCTATCCATAAATCTGATCTCAAAGTTCCTCTTGTGTTTACCACATAAGAAAATACAGAAGAAGGGGGAATTTAGCATTTCCCAGTTAAGAAAAACACACAAGTTCAGTTACAGAAATCCTCTTCAACAAATTTTCGAAAGGTGAATACATTAACAAGTGACTAAAAATTGGAGAAGAGCCTTGAGGATGAGAGAACCAAGTAGTATGTCTCCAATAGGGAACACAGTAACTTGTCTCCAAGTGTGAAACAGTTAGAGGGTATTATCAAAATGTCAGAAAAAGAATTTAGAGTATTTATGGCGACAAAGCTATTTGAGATGCAAGAGCAAAGGGACCTTGAACTCCAGGACATGAGGAAGTCCTTCCACAATATGAAAGAAGAATTAGACACTATAAAAAAGAATCACATGAAGTGGATAGAGGTGAGGCTGTAATACAGGAAATCAAAACCTCCCTCAAAAGTATTAAAAGCAGACTAGATCATGCATAATATCAAATCTTGAATGTAGAAGAAAAAAACCTCTGACCTAGAAAAAAAATCACCAAAAAGACTTAAAAAAATTGCCAAAAATGAAGATAATATATAAGAAATAGTAGATACTATTAAACACACAAAATCTGAATAATTGATACCCCAGAAGTTGAAGAAACTAATAAGGGCATTGATAACCTATTCCATGAAATCCTGGAAGAACCCCCAGCCAGGCTCCCTCTTCTTGCAGAACCCAGAAGCTAGAGGACAGGGTTTTGCAGGCATCTCCATCATGGGTATATGTTGTTCTTTTCTGAGCCTAACAACACTGCTGTGAAGCCCTCAACTAGTCCCCCTCTTCTTCCAGCTAGAAAATGTAGGAAAAATTATCTCTCTTTCCTCTTATTTCCTGTCTTTTCTCTCTCTTTTTTTTTTTCAAATAAAAGACTTTTTTCCTCCTATGAATTTCTCTTATTTTTCTCACCTTCCCTTATATAAGACAGGGATTTTGCTGGCATCTCCATCTCAGGAGTGTGCTGTCCTTTTAAAGACTGCTACACATTTTTCATTTTAAAATTTTATCTTACTAATTTTTTTTGGGGGGGAGATTCATTCTTTTTTTCTGTTTGTCTTGTTCTTTCTTTTTTTCCTTCACTTTCTCTTCCTTTTACTGTTTTCTATTCTCTTTTTCTTTTCACTTATTTTCTCATTTTTCTGCTCAGCCTTCACACACTTTCTAGACTGATCTAGGTGCATAGTAGCTAAATGTCTGACAACCGTAAGGCTCAGAGAAATCTCCACTCCCACACTGAACCTGTTGCAAAAAGAGAGAAACTGCTATCCATAAATCTGATCTCAAAGTTCCTCTTGTGTTTACCACATAAGAAAATACAGAAGAAGGGGGAATTTAGCATTTCCCAGTTAAGAAAAACACACAAGTTCAGTTACAGAAATCCTCTTCAACAAATTTTCGAAAGGTGAATACATTAACAAGTGACTAAAAATTGGAGAAGAGCCTTGAGGATGAGAGAACCAAGTAGTATGTCTCCAATAGGGAACACAGTAACTTGTCTCCAAGTGTGAAACAGTTAGAGGGTATTATCAAAATGTCAGAAAAAGAATTTAGAGTATTTATGGCGACAAAGCTATTTGAGATGCAAGAGCAAAGGGACCTTGAACTCCAGGACATGAGGAAGTCCTTCCACAATATGAAAGAAGAATTAGACACTATAAAAAAGAATCACATGAAGTGGATAGAGGTGAGGCTGTAATACAGGAAATCAAAACCTCCCTCAAAAGTATTAAAAGCAGACTAGATCATGCATAATATCAAATCTTGAATGTAGAAGAAAAAAACCTCTGACCTAGAAAAAAAATCACCAAAAAGACTTAAAAAAATTGCCAAAAATGAAGATAATATATAAGAAATAGTAGATACTATTAAACACACAAAATCTGAATAATTGATACCCCAGAAGTTGAAGAAACTAATAAGGGCATTGATAACCTATTCCATGAAATCCTGGAAGAAAACTTTTCAAGTCTAGAACTAAAACATTCAGACCCAAGAAATACAAAAACCTCACATAGAATCAACCCAACGAGATCCTCTCCACTGTACATCATCATCGAAAACCACAGACAAAGACAAGATACTAAAATGGGCAAGAGAGAAATGTCAAATTACTTACAAAGGTTATTCCATCAAGCTAACATTGGACCTCTCTTCAGAAACAATGCAAGAAAGGAAAGGATGGGGTAATATATTCAAAGTATTAAAGGAAAAACAATTGTAATATACTCAAAGTATTAAAGGAAAAACAATTTTAACCAAGATTACTATACCCAGCAAGATTATCCTTCATATGGGAAGAAAAGGTTAAAAACATTCTCAGATAAACAAAGCCTGAAAGAATTTACTGGCTTCAGACCAGCTCTTTAAGAAGTCCTAAGGAACTGCTATCCTAAAAAAACTAAAGACAAAGAGACAAAAATAAAAGAACAAAAACAATCAATCAAGAATATGGCCAACTTGATGGTAGGGATAAGTGTGGAAATATCAATATTAACATTGAATATTAATGGTTTAAATCCTCCAGTCAAGAGACACAGACTGGCTGAATGGATTAAAAAAAAAAAAAA
>NW_006160056.1:3779784-3812853 GCF_000334495.1 Tupaia belangeri chinensis
AAATCTCACCTTTTTCCCTAATAGAGGCTACTGAGCATCCGACTGAGAGATCAGTCCTAGGTAAGGTGCTGTGCAATGACTGTTTTGGGCAGATTACCTAACAGTGATGTGGCAGTACCAGGATTCCTCTACATGGTCCAATTCCTTTCGCTAAAGACATGGTTTACATTGGCCCTTCTTCAAGAGACAGACAGCTCCATGGCTCCTGTGATCTAGCCATTTGGGGAGAAAGGAAGATGTCCCACTGATAACTGGGCCTCCAGCATCCAAAACTCGCGTGATTGAACTTCCAAGTTTGGGAAGAAACCGATCATCCACCAGATGACTAGAAATCGCTGCAGGACCACAAGAAATATGGGGAAGCAGGAAAATACTTCTCCCACAAGGGAAAAGGATAGCTCCTCTTTATCCACACACAGTTCAATGGAAATCATGGAAATGTCTGATAAAGAATTCAGAACAAATGGAATGGCAAAGCTAACAGAGATGGAAGAGAAGAGAGACAAGGAACTGCTGAAGAGAAAGGAGAAAGGAGTTGAAGAGTTCCAGGAGGTAAGGAAATTCATGCAAGATCTAAAAGAGGAATTTCACACTTTACAAAAGAATCAGATGGAACTGTTAGAGATGAAGGCTATAATACAAGAAGTCAAAATCTCCCTTGAAAGTATTAAAAGCAGACTAGATCATACAGAAAATAGAATCTCTAATGTAGAAGAGAAAATGGTTGGCCTAGAAAAATCCACCGCGAAGACTGAGAAAATGGCCCAAAAATTTGAGAATAATATGCGAGAAGTACTAGATACCATCAAACGTCCAAACATCCGGATAATAGGCATCCCAGAAGGTGAAGAGACTCATAAGGGCATTGATAATCTATTCCATGAAATCCCCCAGAAGTTGAAGAAACTAATAAGGGCATTGATAACCTATTCCATGAAATCCTGGAAGAAAACTTTTCAAGTCTAGAACTAAAACATTCAGACCCAAGAAATACAAAAACCTCACATAGAATCAACCCAACGAGATCCTCTCCACTGTACATCATCATCGAAAACCACAGACAAAGACAAGATACTAAAATGGGCAAGAGAGAAATGTCAAATTACTTACAAAGGTTATTCCATCAAGCTAACATTGGACCTCTCTTCAGAAACAATGCAAGCAAGGAAAGGATGGGGTAATATACTCAAAGTATTAAAGGAAAAACAATTTTAACCAAGATTACTATACCCAGCAAGATTATCCTTCATATGGGAAGAAAAGGTTAAAAACATAAAAAACATATATATGAAAGTAGAAATGGAATATTATGGATGATAACATGCATTATTAAGCCACTATGCAGTATATTGTAAATGGGAAACCACATTTAGAATGTTGTGATGATGCTCAGGGAATGAATGTAAATTAATAAAAAAAAATTTCAGAAGAAAAAAAAAGGCATTAGAAATACCTATTTGATGACTGCTGTTAAGCTATATAGCCCTAGTTAGGTGCTACTTTATAGTATGTTCATTCTATTCACTGAGGTTTGTTTATGCCTAAAGTCAGACTTGCTTCCCCTCATTTGATGGACATTTCAGTAGAGTAGGGATGTTTTTTTCATCAGTCTCTGCCCTATACTGCCAAATTCCTTAAAACAATTCCTAACACCAGTACATACTTAATTAACATATTTCTAATGATTAAATAAATAAATGAAAAAAATTACAAATCTCAACTTTTTCCCTAATAGAGGCTACTGAGCATCCTACTGAGAGATCAGTCCTAGGTAAGGTGCTGTGCAATGACTGTTTTGGGCAGATTACCTAACAGTGATGTGGCAGTACCAGGATTCCTCTACATGGTCCAATTCCTTCTTCTAAAGACATGGTTTACATTGTGATTAAGTCAAAATTATAGGAAAACTGTACTGAGAGATAATGTTGGTGTTTCCTTGGAGACTTCAGGAACATCCCAGGGTTCCTTGAGAAAATGAAATTAAGAGCCCACTTTCGGTCTTGTAACTATGACTGACTCTGTCTGTGACTGAAGCTGGACCACCAAGACAGCAGAGAGGTCTATTCAAACTCCTCCTGACCACTGAAACACAGCTCGCAGATCTTCTGATTCTAAGTTTAAGGCAGAGTTTTTGCTTCCTGGCAAGTCAGGAATTCTCTGGGAAAGGACTGTTTCAAGGAGTATAGGAGGACCTTGCCTAAAATCACTCTCTTCATCTCAACTTTCATAGCTATAATGAACACCATTAGGAATTTATACCTGTTGATCCAAAGATTTTTTAAAGTTTATTTATATCTTCCATGAAGGGGAGAGATAGAGAAAGAGAGAGAGGGAGGAAGGGATGAAGGCAGGGAGAGATATCTCCAACAGTCTTTCTGGTGCGATCCACCCTCAGCCCGTCTGGACCACAGGCACATGACAGAAAGGTCAGGACATGAATCCAGGTCCCTCCTGTTGTAACACTTCTGTGCCATAGCCGGACCTCACTGGAGATTTTTGTTGTTCTAAGGAGTATCTTCTTAAGAAGCTCTTATGCCTAGAGCCCAAAGTATGCAAACAAATACTTTATGGGAAATGTTTACCTTTAACAGCTAGCTTTCTGGAAGGTTGCAGAATTTGATTATCGACTAAGTGCTGAGAAGGAGGAAAGCAAGAGAAGGAGATAGTTGGAGAATAAAATTAGGGAGAAAATATCCTGAAATAAAATGTTAAGGACACTTAACTCCCAAAGAAATATTTCTGCACCTGATATTAAGTAATAGGCACACATGCAATCTAAGCTGCCCTATGACAGAAACAGGCCCTTTCTATGAAATTACTTATTTTATTTTTGTTTTAGCTATGAGACATGTACACTTGCCAGAGAGGAACACAGAGACAAAGAGAGAGAGAGACAGAGAGAGAGGGAAAGTGAGAAATCATCACACTGTAATCCCTTCTCCTTGATTCTCTTCTTGGATTTTGGGCATGGGCATGCATGTACATGGAGTATTTTTAAAGCTACTGGGTCTCAGACTCAAACAGCACAGTTGACTATGTGGGATCCAGTCACCTTAACCACCATATCATCTCCTGGACCTATCAAATTATTTTTTGATAAAGAAAGGACAGAACAGTCTTATCATGAATTTTGTTTTGGTACACATACTTAAATTTTAACTTCTAGATCAGAACCAATGGAAAACAAAGGTATATTCATACTATGTTCTTCATGGGCTGAGATATTGGTGACAGAAAGCAGTCTTTGGTATATAGGAGTTTCTTATCTTACATAATAACCATTTTCCTCTAAGAGGCCCATGTAACCTCCAGAAGCTTCTGTATGTTTATGGTTTTTTTTTCCCTCTCCCTGAAGATATATATCTTCATCCTTGAGCTAAAAAAGGCTGTTCCCTGTGGAATATGGGACTAAGGAGGCATAGTTAGAAATTGGACCCGTGGGCCATAAATGGGGCCAATCACGTTAACAAGTTCTTTGGACAGAGAAATTGGAGTGGCTGTCTCTCCATATGCAGATAAGGAGAGGCAGGGAAAGGGGACACACTGAAGGATACATAGCATTCTCTGTAGGAAAATAGATTTTGTTTAAAGAAGTAAAATTATTTTATAGCTCAACTCCTTCTAACTCAATCAATGTCCACTTCCTTCATTTCTGAGGTAAATGTGAGATGGAAAAGGAATCTTTTTTTTTTTTTTTAATTTTTCTTTCCACTCCTAGCATGTTTAGCTTGGGGGCAGAAATTAATCTGGGCCTTTCAAAGAAGAGTTAACTCCCATTTTATTCAAGTTATTTTTAAAGATCCAAAAGGAAGGAACCATCCCAAATTCATTTTATGAAGCCTCCATCACCCTCATCCCCAAAACAGAAAAGGACATGACAAGGAAGGAAAACTACAGACCAGTATCTCTGACAAATGCAGGCACAAAAATTCTCAACGTGATACTGGCAAATTGTATCCAACAACATGTAAAAATATTATACATCATGACCAGGTAGGCTTTATTCCAAAGATGCAATGGCGGTTCCACATATGCAAAACCATAAATGTAATACACCATATTAACATAAAGAAAGATGAAAACCATATGAGCATATCAATTGATTCAAAAAAATCAGTCAATAAAATACAACATCCCTTCATTATTAAGACTCTCAGCAAAATTGGCATAGAAGGGACATTTTTCAACATAATAAAAACCGTCTATGAAAAACCCATAGCTAACATTATACTGAAAGGGTAAGGGCTACAAGCTTTTCCACTAAAAATTGGTTCAAGATAAATCTGCCCACTTTCTCCACTCCTTTTCAATATGGTACTGGAAGTCCTAGTCAATGCAATCAGAAAAGAATAACATAAAAGACACTCAAATAAGGAAAGAAGAAGTGAAATGATCTCTATTTCCAGATGACATCATTGTATACATAGAAGACCCAAGGGTATCTATGAAAAAACCGCTGGAAATAATGAATACAGTAAAGTGTCAGATTACAAAATCAACATAAAAAAGTCTATGGCATTTCTACATATGAATAACAAGCGACTGAAATAGAACTGAAGAAATAAATCCCATTTAGCATAGCCACAAAAAGTATAAGATACCTAGGAATAAACTAACCAGAGAAGTCAAAGACCTCTACAAGGAAAACTATGACAATCTAAAAGAAGAAATCAATGGGACCAGCAGTTGGTGTATTGGCTCTGTCTCTGGACTCCCATGTAGTTGACTGTGGTTGGAGTCCTGGACCCGGTGGCTTAAACTTACACTGGGCATGTGTGCATGTGTGCCCAAGATCCCAAGAGGAGAATGGAGGAGAAAGGATTGACAAAAACTGGCATGTGGACCAATGGAATAGAGACCCCAGAAATAAACCCCCAAACATATAGCCAACTGATTTCTGAGAAAGGGTACCAGTCTATCCAGTGGGAAAAGGAAAACCTCTTTACCAAATGGTGCTGGTAAAACTGGGTATAAACTTACAGAAAGATGAACCTGGACTCCTATCTTTCACAATTAACAAAACTCAAATGGATCAAAGATCTAAACCCAAGACATTATACTATAAAATTAACGATGGAAAGGACCAGCAGATGGTTTAATGGTTACTTTGCTGAATTCCCACATAGTTGGTGGCTGTTTGAGTCTTGGACCTGGTGACTTGAAACTCACACCAGGCACATGTGGGAGTGTGTGCCCAAGATTCCGAGAAGAAAATGGAGTGTGGATTGTAGTGTGGCCATCCCTTCTGGGGAGGGCTGACTTCTCATATTTTGTCTCTGTCTCTTCAGTAAGCATAAATGTTAATGTTTGAATATTTAGAAAATGAAGTAATAGCATAAAGAGATAAAAAAGTACAATCCTGTCATGTCATATTTGATGTTTATCATTTCAATCTTTAATTATTAATATGTCATTTTAAATCCTATTCTGTGGTTTGCATTTTTCACTTCATTCATCATATGCTATATAGTCCCTACACCACTAACTCTTTTTCTTAATAATCTTTAACATCTACATAGTATTTTAACATATACTGGTGTCAATATATCTGTAGCTATTCCCCTATTAGACATTTAGGTTTCCTTGTTTTTAATGGCCAGAGGGTAATGTGTCTCTCTTACTAGAGAGGGACAAAAAGACAGAGACTGAAAAAAGAGAAGGAGAAAATACCTTCCAATGGGGCATGGTGATGTCACAATTCCTTCTCCATTTCTCCACCCCATTGAGATTTTGAGTACACATGCATATGCACCTGGTATGTTTTTCAAGCTGCTGGGACCATGATTCAAATTATGATTGGCCATGTGGGATCTTAAACACTGAGCATTGTGGTCAATCAAGGTTTTCTTTCCATTTCAACGTGAACATAGGCTTTAATTTTAAATAGAAATAAAAAAAATGATTTCTTTTAAGATCTTATTTCACTGAACTTCAAAATGCTTAGCTGTTGCCTGAGGCAGAAATCTTTCTTGGCCATTTTGCTAATTCAAGAGGATTTAGGTGGATGTTTTAAGAAGGAGACCACAGAGGTAGTATTGTTCAGTGGCGTGGGGCATGAGGGTGGTTTTAATTATTGATTAATCATAGCATTATATCTGAAGGCTTGAAATATTTAGAAGCCAAAGTTATGAGTAAATGGATTCCAAGGTGTATGCATGTGTGCACATGCGTATAAGTGTATGTCAAGTGTGATGGGCTTAGTTGGTCGTAAATATGACTTATTCAGAATAAACTGTAAAGGTTTATTCTGGGCAAATAAAAAAAAAAAGTGGGCAAATCACTGTTTTGCCTTCATTTAGTAATTCTTTTTTTTCTCCTCTTCCACCAACACTCTCACACAAAGGAACACAGTGACTAGATACCCCTTGGAATGGAAGAATATTTTTGTAAACTACTCCTCATATGAGGAACTGATAACCAGAATACACAGGGAACTCAAGTGGCTTATCCCACCCCCACAAAAAATTGACCAACCCAATTGGAGATGGGAGAATGAGCTGAACAAATAACTTTCTAAGAAAGATATACAAACAACTAAAAAGCATATGAAAAAATGTTCAATATCCCTCCTCATTAGGGAGATGCAAATCAAAACCACAATGTGATACCACCTAACCCCAGTTAGGATAGCAAAGATTAAAAACACAAAAACTGGTGTCAGTGGTACTGTAGTAAAAGGGGAAGCTCCTTCACTGTTGGTAGGAATGTAAATTAGTCTAGCCACTGTGGAGAACAATATGGAGCTTCCTTAAAGATCTGCAAATAGAACTACCATACGATCCAACAATTCCACTCCTGGATATCTACCCAAAGGATAAGAAACACTCAGTCAGAAAAGTGCTTGCACATCTATGTTTATTGTGGCATTATTCACAATTGCTAAGACATAGAACGAACCCGCATGTCCATGAACAGATGAATAGATTGAAAAAGTGTGGCACATATACTCTATGGAATACTACTCAGCCATAAAAACCAACAAGATCTTGGCATTTTATAGAAAGTGGATGAACATGGAAGATTTACTGCTGAGTGAAGTAAGCCAAGGTATGCAGGACAGACACTGTATGTCTCCATTTAATGTATAGCAACTGCCTACACTCTATAGTGGAAACTGAACAATTAGAGGATATAGAAACATGGAAAATGATTATGGATACTGGAGATAGTGTGGGAAGAAGGTGAGAGAAGTGGGGGAGTACAAGGAAAGAAATTAAGGAGAAAAGTAGAGAGGTGAGATATTTATGGAATGCCAAAATGGAATGTTGTCTGTGGATGATAATGTGTATAGTACACTCAACTGGACTGGTGTGAGGTGTATTCATGTTAGGTTATTCACTTTACAAGCAGGATTCCTGCCCAAAACTAATTTCCCTCTATGGGCATACCCACTTACTTAAAATTAGAATTCATTTTCTTTTGCCTTGTGTTATAAAGTGATTTGTTTGTCTTTCCCAGTGGTGGAAGGCATGACCTTTGTCTTATTCATTGTTGTGCTTCTTATGCTTGGCATAGAGTCTGACTGAGGTGCTCAGCAAATATTTGTGGTAACATCAAATGGAATAAATAAAAGCCCAGGAGATAAGATAAAGCACTTGGACTACATATACTTCCTTCTCTTTTAATTTCCTTGTTTTCTCTTTCTTGCTCACCTGTTTGTTCTTTCTGTTCTCCTTATTAATTAGTCAGGCTTAGGGCATTTAATTTAAGGTTTATTTATTCAGTCTTTGTACTCTAAAAAGGAAAGCAACAAGAATAAAAGTCAATTAAATATCTAACTTAGGTGGATGTATCATGTTAAACATCAACTATAGTCAATAATAAAATAAAAGAACATGGCTATCCTTTGATTTACATCTTAGTAGATCAAAGGCAGGCCATTTTCCAGGAGTTATTCTGTTTTCTGGACATGTCCACACATCCAGCTTTACAGAAGAACTGAAGGGAGATCTAGTGAGTATGGGGTTAATTTGTATGTTAGGTGAAAAGGATTCCCTTAGTGGATATGAATGTGCTTTTTTGTCTATGGAGATTTTCACTGCTAGATTTAATTGGATTTGTTATTTTGTATAGTACTTGAAGCCCATGGGAAATTTTGCTGTTTATTAAATCAGAGAAGCAAGATTTTATGTATATCCCAAGTGACCTGATCAACATAGAGTAGAAACCAGTTCTAATTCTTACACTTAATTCCATTCAATAATGCCTTTATGGGACACTTATTATACGCTAGGTGGTTTGTAAGACAGAGCCAGGAAAGGAGGAATGATGGTGCCTGCCCTCAGAAGGCTAAGGGCTTAATATACTCCTAGATAAAAATTGCTACCTAAAATAAAATAAGGCTGAGGTTGTACTTTTCTGTTCTCAGTAAACACTTTACAAATGGAGAGTCTGACACACTGAGTAGAGAAATGCCATGAAACAAGCCCGGGTTGGGTGAGAATGCCAGGGACCCCCAAGACGGGCAATGTCTTTTTTCCACCACAGCCAGCATTGCCATGGCTCCTCCCACTCTCCACTACACCTCCCACTGTGCCACTTCTCCAGAGGGACGGTGATGCCATGGTAGGCAGTTAGCTAGTAATCTAGACCCAAAAAATCAAAGACTTTACACAACACAACTCAACATTCTCCCATCCTATGACAGTGCTCTCAAGAATATAGAGAAAGAACAGAGTCTACCATTGTAAACCTATTTTGAGTTTTAGAAACTTTTGAGAATCCTTATAATAAACATCTTTGGAGTCTCTCCTCAGAAAACTGCAGTGTGTTCATACAGATGATGCCAAGAGCAATTTCTATCCTCCCTGGGCATACCCAGGGTACTAGCTGAATCCATGGCTTTCCTAGCATGGTCTAGCTCTCCTCCTCCTGTCCTAATTGCACAAAGGGACTAGACAGCTCCTTAGAGCAAGTAAAGGGACTCTGAATGTCCATGATCAACTAGGTAGAAAGAAAAGAAAACAGGCATAAAAAGTAAAAGCTATCTCCAGCCTGGTGTAGAAATAAGTGATCCTTTTTTATTGAGAAAACTGAAAGTTTTAATGATCACAACATTTAAAATTCTGAAATAGTACACTTAATATCAAATACCTATTCCAATGCTGAGAAGGTTTTTATTTGAAATATGACTTTTCATTTAATACATAGATCCAGGAATCTGTAGAGATAGTGGAAAGCAATACAAATAACACATACTTGGAAAAAAAAACTTATTTGTGATAAAGGAGAGGGAATGCAGTTGTTCTATTATCCTTTACCCTTTGTCATTCCTTCTTGCCTCTCTCAATCATCCTTGCTTTTCCTTCCTACATCTGAGCTCAGGTTATTGATATAGGAAAGACTAAAGATTTATTAGGCTCTCAAAAAGAAATAACTTTTCAAATGCCAAGCAAAGTTGATGGGGAAACTAAATCCCCCAAGCGAAACAGTAGTTTGGAAATGTGATCTTTTTAGAAAATATCAAAGACCTTTAAGAAAATAAGCTGATTATTTTGATTCAAGTCTGATTTGTTGTTAAATGCATATAGCTACAAACCACTCAACCTTGAGCTATGTAAATTTCCCTACCATAGTCTGAGTCTAGCAGGTAAAAAGAGCTTTCATCAAAAATGCTTTAATGTAGAGTTTTGTTTTGTTTTGTAAATGATGAACATTGACCTCACATTGATTTTCTAATTTTTAGTTCCCTAGCTTCTCCAAACCAAAGTTCTGAATACAGAGGATCATGGAGGGACAAGTTTGCAAATCCTTCACATTCAAGACTCTATCTAGAGACAGCGGTGAAGATACTCTCTGTAGACCCAGAGCAAATAACTGAGTAGTTATATCTGGCAGAATTAATCCCTTTGTGGTATATTTATATGAGTGCTAATTTCCACCTAACAATTCTATCAGGAAGATGCAATCACCTAGGAAACTCATACTAAGCCATACCCTGAGCAATGATGGAGTATATATGTGCTCTAAGCGCCCATAATAATTAGAAAAAGGTACCAGACCCAGTGGGTTACTGAGAGAAAATAAGGTTGGGAGAGATCAGCTATAAGGCCTAACGCATCAGAAGCAATACAGATTAACAGAGACAGCTAGTTTTCCCTTAGTGCCCAGTTCTCTCTCTCTCTCTCTCTCTCTCTCTCTTTTAAAATCAGTCTATCTTTCAGTTAGATACATAGTCACCTATATATAAATTGTACTTCCGAGGTTTTCTTTGTAGGCATGACCCATAGATTATAAGTGGAAGTTTTGTGTGTAAGGTAATCAAATAGGTTAAATTTGTAAGTGCAGGTTAAAATATGTAAAAGATATCATTAAACTAGTTTGTAATTGGGACTGATCATTAATATAAATCTCCTAACAGTCTATCTTTCAGTTAGATACATAGTCACCTATATATAAATTGTACTTCCGAGGTTTTCTTTGTAGGCATGACCCATAGATTATAAGTGGAAGTTTTGTGTGTAAGGTAATCAAATAGGTTAAATTTGTAAGTGCAGGTTAAAATATGTAAAAGATATCATTAAACTAGTTTGTAATTGGGACTGATCATTAATATAAATCTCCTAAGGCCCAGCCATGTTGTTTCAAGTAGGGCACTACTGCAGCTGGCTGGGGCCACACAGGAAGCCTAAATTTAGATCCAGAACCAACCTGAAGAGATCAAATATGGGGACGAGCAGTTAGTGTAATGGTTATGTTGCTGAACTGCCACGTAGCTGACCATGGTTCGAGTCCTGGACCCAGTGGCTTAAACTCATGCCAGGCATGTGTGCGTGCGTGCCCAAGATCCCGAGAGGAGAATGGAGGAGAAGAGATTGAGGTGTGGGCATACACTCTATCTCTCTGTCTCTCTCTGTTTTTCTGGTGAGTGCACACTAGCTGTGGCAAAAAAAAAACTCTCCAAAAAAATAAAATAACACGGCAGGTATGATTCTGTGCACCTATAATCCCAGCTAACTGATAGGCTGGGGCAGAGATCAATGGCCAGGCCCTGTCAACAATATCTCTTTCAGGGGCTGGCTGGTGGCCCAGCAGTAAAACACAACTCTCTGAGAGACTGACTCACATGGGCAGGTTGTCTGTTTGAGTCTAGAGACCTTCCTGAACATGCAGGGCACTCACATATCCACTCTCCTGGCTGGTTCAGGCTGGGAGTGGGGTAGATCCCAGTGTCTGGACTTTGTCAGGAGCACTGCATCTCTCTCCCATCTCTCTCCCTGTCTCTCTCATTCATAGAATAAACTCAAAGGAAAACAAACAAACAGCTTTCTCATTAAAAAAAAAAAAGAACCTCTTAAATTTTTATTATAATGGTTTTGACAAATCTCCTTTTCTCCCTAAGCAGATAAACTTGGGCAATGAGAAACATACCATCCAGCATCAAAGGACAATTATAGAGAAAGACCTGGTCTTACTACTTTGCCCATTACATCCACTTTATTCTGTAATGCCCATCACAACACCCAGTATTCCTGGGAATATTTAATAATCAAGCATAGGTTTTACATTTTTCATTCAAATTATACTGGCTACTTAAAATTCAAGATAAACTTGGGCCATGAGAAACATACCATCCAGCATCAAAGGACAATTATAGAGAAAGACCTGGTCTTACTACTTTGCCCATTACATCCACTTTATTCTGTAATGCCCATCACAACACCCAGTATTCCTGGGAATATTTAATAATCAAGCATAGGTTTTACATTTTTCATTCAAATTATACTGGCTACTTAAAATTCATGTGTAGTTTAGTAAATCATATCTATAGCCTTCATCAGGAACCTCTTAAAATTATCTTAAACTTGGGGCCGGCAGGTGGTGTGGTAGTTAAAGGTGCTGGATTTCCACATGGCCAATTGTGGTTCAAGTCCCAGACCTGGCGGCTTGCTTTTTCCCCTCCCCTTTTTCTCTCTGTCTCTTTCTGGCCAAATTTTAAATAATAATAATAATAACTAATGTAATTAAATAGTTTTTAAAAGGTTTTTAAGTTATTTTTAAACTTGGCCAGTTTTTTAAGATAATAAGGTTGTAAGAAATTTAAGAAACACCTAGGGTTTTGAGTTTTGAAAACATTTATTATTGAATAATAAATTTAGTATTAGATTACTGATTAAAAAGTATAATTTGGGTTAAAACAGCAAGGTTGTTTTGGGCTTCCTTCACTGTTAATGCTTCAGATTCTCAACTAGACATGAAAAATGTGATGTGACCTTCCAGTAGGTCTGAATCACTGGCTAGTTCACTGAGGCCCACACTTTCATATTCTCTATTCATCAACTCCTCAGGCAGATGACAACTATCAGAAAAAAGAGATAATAATAAATTGTTCTCCACAAAAACAACTGAAGCTGTGTACAGTGTCAATTGACTCATCTTTTCTTTGTTCCTGGAGAACAACCGGGGGCTTTTTGGTTCAGTGATTGCAGTGGAGATTTGTAATAATTTCAGATTGATCATGGATATCACATTCTTTGATAAACTCTGACCTTTAGACTAGAGGGAGAACAAATGACTGAAAATGAATATGCGTGTCAGCTAAAAGGACTGTCCTAGACATTGCTGCTTTTATATTCATGAGACCAAATATTTATCAAAAATGCACAAATCAAATCATGAAGAAATAAAAGAATTTCTTAGTGCCATGCTGTGTTCTTAGGGATATCTGCCCGTAGCTTAGCCCATCCTAGTATCAAACATTCAACTAGATTCTAGGGCGTTTCCATTTTCCATTATGTCTCCATATTTAGGCAGAGTTCCACTAGAATTTTAATGTGAACAAGAGTTCAGTTTTAATGCAGACATGAGTGCCCTGCATATTCAGGAAAGTCTCTAGCTTAATGCAAATAATCAAAAAGTTTGATTCTGGAGGACTGATGGGGTGGTGACAAGTTGGGGCTCGTCTCACCTGTTACAGCATGGCAAAGAGTGCTTATTTAGGGGTCAGGAGAAATGAACCAAGCCTCAAAACTTTTATTTACTAGTTGCATCAGTTAGGTCAAGTCATCTCAGCAATTTGAGTACAGATTTCCTCATTTGGAAGAGTTTTTTTCTAAGAATCAAATGAACCGATGTGTAGAAAAGGATTTTGCAAACTGGAGAGTGTCATTTAAGAGAAAAAAGTCAAGTCAATGCATGATCCATGGTCCAGTAGAATTTTTTTCTTAGATTACAGTCTACATATTTATTTTTAAGAGAGACCGACCTGTAATGTGGCAAAAATGAATTGTGGTTGAATTAAAAGGAAAATTTTTTTGAAGAGTTCAGTTTGAAGTCTAAGTGATCAGGTCCTAAAAGTATTAAAATTTCCAGCCAGCTATTTATGCAGAAAGAGGGCATTTCTAATTAATGTCACCAAGATGGGTGACCACTTACTGATGACTATTTACTTACAGGCAAAAATTTAACTTAAGTTCTCAGTGTTTCTTCAACTGTCTGTTAGTTTTCTCCACCCAGGGGCCATGGACACCAACATTTCTACCTTCTCCCATTTCTACCTTTTCTGATCTGCCCCCAAATCCCATCAAATGTACCCATGTCCCCCAACAAAATAAGCAAAGTTGTTCCTCTCGTCTGTATGTATGTTGGCTGTTGGTGGCTCCATTAGCACTAAGAAAACCTAGTATGAATCCATGGACAATGTGCAAGGAGGCTAAAACATCAGCTGTCCTATAAGAAACCAGAAATCTGGGACCAGCAGTTAGCGTAATGGCTATGTCGCTGGACTCCCACGTAGTCGACTGCGGTTCACATCCCAGACCCGGTGGCTTAGAACTCAAGCCGGGCGCGTGTGCGTGCGTGCCCAAGATCCCGAGAGGTGAATTGAGGGGAAGGGATTGCGGCGTGGCCATCCCCCATGGGGGGTGATTTCTCGCTTTCTGTCTCTCTGTCTCTGTCTGTCTGGTGAGTGCGTGCGCCCTATAGCAAAAATCTCTAAAAAAAAAGAAAGAAAGAAAAGAAACCAGAAACCTGGGGACCACTCTGCACATCTTTCTTCCCACCAACTCACACACATCTCATCAATCACCAAATCCTGTTGGCATAAGTACAGAAAGATAGTCTGCATATATTCTGGCTTAATATTCATAGCAAAACTGCAGATTGTGTACTGATATTTCCATTTTGTAAGGAGAGGGAATGGATCGCAAAGCAGTTGAGAGGAAGCACAGGTCTGGGAGGGTTAGTGAATGGATAGGAGATGTCAGAGGTGGTTTGTGCCTACTATGATGGGCCCTGTTGAGTGCTGATTCTGGAACTCAGAACCTTCAGAACAGTTGACGATGATTGACCAAGGAGCTTCTAGCCTCCCAGACTGAAGTTAGAACTGAGAAGTTTAGAGAAGACTTCTTCTGCAATTTGTTAGGTACATTGAACCAGACAGTTGGCCAGAGAATTCTGGGTTTCTTTAGAATAAAAATCAAGGCTATTTTTGTGTTCCTTGGGTGTTCTGATAATACGTGTACTGTTTGATGAGTTGATTCTCTATTCCATCACAGTTTTGGTAACCTAAAAGAGCTTTTTGTGGTATGTTTGGTTTCCAGCTGGATATAATGCACTTTTCAGTAAATGCTTAATAAACATTTATTGACTGACTTACAAGTTCATTTTAATGTAACCTGAATATTAAGTAGAAGTCAGAGTGGAATCATTATTTACCATGTCAATATTTTTACAAACTTCCTCTCCAGGTGTAGTAAGGAATAAAAAAGAACATGTTCTTGTGATTTTATTTTCTCTGACTATGAGACATTGGTTAATGTACAACATAAATAATGAAGATGACCAACCCATTTCCTCTCTCTCTCACTCACATACACACTCCACATATATTAAATGAATTAGGTAGAACTTGCTTGCTCTTGGGCAGGGATATTAAAACATTTCTGTACTAGCCAAAAAAGATAGAACTTTCTTCAGTTAAAAAGAAGGATTTGCTTAGCAATGTTAGTGACTAAACAATTATATGAGATTGGATAAATAAAGAGCTTTAGTTAGTTTGCTTTTTTTTTCCCCTTTGTTTTTGAGTTTGTTTTTGTTAAGCAAAATTAAATAATACACTAACCAGAAGGACCAGCAGGTGGCACAGTAGATAAGGCACTGGACTACCATATGGCTGACCGTGGTTTGAACCCCAGACCCAGTGACTTTAAAATCACACTAGGTGCATCTATGTGTATGCCCAAAATCTGAGAGGAGAATGGAGGAGAAGGGAATGCAGCAATGCCATCCTCTCTGGGGCGGGGGGGATTCCTCACTTTCCCTCTCACTGTCTCTCTCCGGCAAGTGCACTTGCCCTATGACACAAAACGTAAAAAACATAGAGAAAACTTCATAAAGAAAACACTGATTGGAGTTTTCCTGATGCCCATCGTGGAGGGACATTGGTAGAATGAACAAAAAAGATAGGCTCACACATTTGCCCACAATAGAGGATGATGGAAATTCCAGGAAGGAAACCTGGACTTTTCTTACACTTTCATAGCAAAGAGTTAACAGTTTCATTTGTTTGGAAGAACATTTTGTACTGCCTGAAGAATGATACTCAGCTATAGTAGATAATGAGAGAGAAGTGATTTTTTTCCCCCTCAAATAGTAGAAATCTTTTCAGTTCAGAGATAATAGGAGAAAAAACCACCCACACTTAAGGGAAAAGAGTTGAAAGTAAGTGCACACGGTCCGAGAACAGCCTTGTGCTGCGCATTGGAGAGCTGCAGACCTTTGTTTTCTTAAAGGAATGGCAAGCATAGTTTTATAAGCTTACCCAGTGGGAACCTGGATGAGATGAGACCCCAAAGCTTTGTGGAATATTGGGTGGGATTACCCCAAACACTGCTTAACAAGGTCTATAGCAAAGCAAAGGCTCTCATCCCAGCCATGCAGGGCACAATACCAGCATAGATAACAACATGGATTTAGAAGTGTCACAGATTTGTTAGCCTGCCTTAAGGCTTTTCTCTCACTGAAGGGAACTTTGTTATTTTGCCTCAACTTACCTTTCAAAATATTAGTGCTTTCTTTGCAGAAAAACACCCACTGTTTTCATGTTTTAGACTTTGTTTTCTTAATCACAATATATCTCTTTGAGAGTAACAGGTCAGTACTTAGTGCAATCTGTACAGATGAAGTCTACTCTCCTTTTAGTTGTATTACCTGTAATATTAGTATTTAAGACAAATATCCATCTCCCTCAGCTAAGTAACAGAATTGTTTTTGTTATGAATAAATGATGAGGTTTTGGCTTGTGAGCTTTCTGTATCCAAAAGGTTGCAATCTAGAAATTCTCATAAGATGAAATAGCTTACTTGCCAATGTGTTGGAGAGTGAAGGGAAGTCATCTTAATTTAAAATTTGTTGCAAATAAAACTCAAGGTTACATAACTCAAAATCACTAACTCAAAACCACCAAGGCATAACACAGAATGTAAAAAATCCTTTATTTTCTTTCTTTAGAAAATATAATATTAAAGACCTTTTCACTATAGTAAATTAAGACAATTCAGAAGTGCATTATCTAGAAAGGCAGTATTTTCACCACTATGCTCCATTCCTCAATCTTCTCTTCAGCAGTAACCACTATTAAGAGTTAAATGCACGTCTTTTCAGAAATTTCTTTATGCATTTACATAGATATGTTAGGTGGGAAATGATTATCAGAGGAAAAACATCCGATGGGAATTATAGGGATAGTCTTTGTATGGAGATTTTAATTAGTATGAAAAGTTATTAGTATAGGTAAAATCAAGACTTTAAAGAGAGTGAAAACAAGAGAAGAAAACAATGAAGGAATGGTTAGCATTCTTTTAACTCCAAAAGTTAAAATGGACAGAAGCAAGGAATGGATTAAAAGCAAGCAAATATTGAAGCTCTTAGTAAAAGCAGCAATCTGCATGATCCATCTTCCACTGCTCCAGCTATCAGGTGCTCAGTGTGTGATCATGACATTGTAGTTAGATAAACTACCTACAAATGGAATGAACAATAATTGGCTAGTGGTGACAAACTCCCATTAGGTTTCCTTTGTAGATGATCTGGGGAGAAGTTTGGTAGTGAGTTGTGCCATACACAAATACATTTGGGGGGCAGAGGGGTGGATAAGCTGAAGCCAACAGGGTAAACACACATCCTAGGGCTGTCTATTCTAGAGAGTTCTGGGGCATTACTGGATTGTTTCTTTTCTGACTAGGTCTTAGTTGTCAGAAATTCATGTATCAGTGAGTTTCATATCTCTGTTCAGCTCTGGTCTACCTGATGTCTTTTTATTTATTTATTTATTTATTTTTTCCACAAGAATCTTAAAATTAGGAAAGTACAATGGGGACCAAAGGTTCATTGTCCTGGTGACCCAAGTAATGAGTTAGAGCACTAAGTGAGTGTGTGTGTGTGTGTGTGTGTGTGTGTGTGCGTGTTGACTCTTTTTATTTTCTTTCCTTTGAGAAATTTGTTTACAGGAAATTTAATTAACTGAAAGGTGTACACTTTCTCATTCTTCTCTTTTGTTCTTCATTTGGTTTGTAATGTGGATATAATGCCTTGAGCTTCAGAAGCTGTCTTATATCATGAAGTGACATTAATGAAGAAAGCCACATGGATGGAGTATTCTAGGCAGAAAAAAAATAAAATCTGAATTCATGAGACATTTATAGCACCAATACCTGTTTTGGACTGTCTACTTCTACTGTTGCTGTTGTTCTTTTTTTTTTTTCTTAAATTGCCAGAGGGTATGTGCAATTGCAGGAGACATACAGAGAGCCAGAGAGAGAGAGAAAGAAATAAGAAAGCACTCACCACGGGGAATGGTCATGTTGTACTCCCTTCTCCTCCATTTATCTCTCCTTTTGGGATTTTGGGCACTCCTGCCCACACACCCAGCATGTTTCTCAAACCACTGGGTTCAGGACTTGAACAGGTGTAGTTGACCACATAAGATCCAGATGTCTTAACCACCACACCACAGGATGGCCCTGTTACAGTTCTTTAAGAAATTTCTTTCTTTCTTTCTTTCTTTCTTTCTTTCTTTCTTTCTTTCTTTCTTTCTTTCTTTCTTTCTTTCTTCCTTTCTTCCTTTCTTCCTTTCTTTCTTTCTTCCTTTCTTCCTTTCTTCCTTTCTTCCGATGCCTTAACCACCACACCACAGGATGGCCAAGAAATTTCTTTTTTTCTTCTTTCTTTCTTTCTTTCTTTCTTTCTTTCTTTCTTTCTTTCTTTCTTTCTTTTATGAAAGAGGGAGAGAGCGAAATAGAGAGAGAAGCACCCTCAACAGCATCTCATGCTACAATCTTCCCCTCAGCCTTCCTAGTCAGCCCAAACTGGGGAGCCACATTTGAGCACTCCTGGTATGTACAGATTGGCCAGGGAACCAAACCCAATCTTCTCTATGGCTTCCAACATAGCACAGCAGCCTGTTACTGCTGCACCGCCATTGTGGGCCTAATGCATTTCTATTATTTCAGGTTTTCTGTTATGTAAGGCCAAATCTAATCTTTGTATACCATGCTTTCTTTTTCTTTTAAAAAATTTTCCTTTCTTGTGTTTGCTGTTATTTACTGTGCTCTATTTTTATTTTTTCCTAATGATTTTGGAGTTGTGCACCTTATCCTGCCCTTACACATTTATTGTTAATATTATGAAGTACATATTGAAGCCACATTTTTATCTTGTTTAGACTGAATTCTTGTCATTATCCTTTTGCTGAACAGGTCAGGAACCTGATTTCCTCCTCACCCAGTTCTCCATACTGACATAATTTATCACTTTTAATTCTTGAGTATATTTAGATGCTCTCAGTATCATTACAAAGTTTAATTTTTAGGTACATATTTTATGATATTCTAAAAGGTATATAATGGGATGTTTGGTAAGACATATGCTCAGGCTACCCCTTGATGTATCTACACATAATTGCACAATCAACATATATATTAAAATGCTTGAGGAAGTAGAGGAGTGGGTTACGAACATACCACAGGAAACATTTTGCTTCCTCTTTTATGAGAATTTGTTAAATTAGTTAACATTAAATAATACAATTTTAACATTCACTTAGCTGGGCCCATTGCTCTTGTTAGAATGTATTTTCCAGAGACCAGCAGATGGTATAATGGTTACATTGCTGAACTCCCACATAGTTGACCATGGTTTGAGTCTCTGACCTGGCAGTTTAAAACTCTTACTGGGTATGTATGTGTGATTGCATGCCCGAAATCCTGAGAGGAGATTGGACTGAGGAGGAGAAGGGACTGTGGCATGGTCTTCCTCCCCGGGGAGTAGGGGGGGCGTGATTTCTTGCTTTCTGTTTCTCTGTCTCTCCAGCAAGTGCACATGCCCTATAGTAAAAATCTCTCTTAAAAACAAATGTATTTTCCATGTTTGCAGAATGGGGAGATGTCCCAGTGACCCAGAATGAGGTCTGGCACATAGGAGATGCTTAATGCATACTTTCTTAATGTGAATTTTAATAAGGGCACCATCCATCTATGGTACTGTGGGAAACCTCAGCATACCTCACAACAAATGATCGTGGGACATATGGGTAGAGTGAGAACGCTAGTATCAGCCAGTATACTATTATGTTGAGGATAATGTACTTGTTATTATTATTTAGATTAATAGGAAGTATAAAGGCAGACAGAGGCAAAGCAGTAACTCAAGGCTCTGCAATGTGGAACTCACATAGGAAAATCCTGGGTTTGTATCCTAAGGGCTACTTTTCATGTCCATAACCTCCATTTGCTAAAACTGAAAGTAGATGCTGATATGAAGTCCCTGTTGGGGTTAACAGCCCCCTCCCAATATCTCTACTGAAAATTATAAATAAAAAAGGAGGGCTGGTACCATAGCTTCATGGTTAAAGGAGCCAGATTCCAGATAGCCAACCACAGTTCCATTTCTAGCACTGGCAACTTGAAAAACACGGAGGGCACACTGGCACCTGTACTCCCAATACTACAAGTATAGAGGAATGGAGAAGAAGAGATTGTAGCATGATCGTGCCTCACTGGGGGGGTGAATTTTTTTCCTCTCTCTCTCTGTCTCTTATTGGTGAGCACATACACACACTCTGGCAATTAAAAAAAAATATATAAATGGAAAATCTAATATCTTCTTCTTATATCTCAATAGATCACCTTGTATACCCTTCTGGTTACTGATTTTAGACTTCAGAAAAAAAATAATTTGCTGAATTAATTCTACATTTTTCAATTCCTTTACAAGTATTTGTTTCAGGGAAATATTGACATAGCTTAGGCCTGTAATTATGAGGTGCAAATTATGTGAAATCCAACTCCATTTTATGTATTAAAGATCCTAATGACTTTAATGAAGGCAGTGCATCTCATTAAACATTACTGAATGATTATCTTTGAGCATAGACCATTAATCAGTCAATAAATTAATTATTTGTCAATTTTTCAAAGACAAAAATGGAATCACTATGTACATTAGAAATACTTGCAAGCCGGCTGGCAGGTACATCACAAAACATTGTGTCTGGGCTAAGAGACACTGGTTAATGACCACTGCCAGAGGATTGCTGTGGGCAATTTTTCCCAAATGGAAAATCTAATATCTTCTTCTTATATCTCAATAGATCACCTTGTATACCCTTCTGGTTACTGATTTTAGACTTCAGAAAAAAAATAATTTGCTGAATTAATTCTACATTTTTCAATTCCTTTACAAGTATTTGTTTCAGGGAAATATTGACATAGCTTAGGCCTGTAATTATGAGGTGCAAATTATGTGAAATCCAACTCCATTTTATGTATTAAAGATCCTAATGACTTTAATGAAGGCAGTGCATCTCATTAAACATTACTGAATGATTATCTTTGAGCATAGACCATTAATCAGTCAATAAATTAATTATTTGTCAATTTTTCAAAGACAAAAATGGAATCACTATGTACGTTAGAAATACTTGCAAGCCGGCTGGCAGGTACATCACAAAACATTGTGTCTGGGCTAAGAGACACTGGTTAATGACCACTGCCAGAGGATTGCTGTGGGCAATTTTTCCCAAAATTCTCTCAGTTGTTGCTGCTTTTATTTGTGATAGATAATAAAGGACATTCCAAGTCCTACCATAGGCACAGCCTCAATTTTAGCTCCGATGTCGTCTGCAACATGAAAACAAGGTCCCATCAGATCTGGATGCATTTCAACTCATTATCTCTAGAGAGATTCTTCCTTCAGAGAAACAGAAAAGCTCCAAATCCTCAGTGCTATCTCAAATAAATGTAAATTTTTTCTTTTGCTGAATCATAAACCAGGGGGTGGGGGCTTTGAAAAAGTTCACAGAAGGACCAGCAGTTAGCGTAATGGCTATGTTGCTGAACTCCCACGTAGTCAACTGTGGCTTGAGTCCCGGACCCGTGGGCTTAACCTCACGCAGGGTGCATGTGCATGCATGCCCAGGATCCCGAAAGGAGAATGGAGGAGAAGGGATTGTGGCATGGCCATCCCCCCTGGGGGGGGGTGATTTCTCGCTTTCTGTCTCTCTGTCTCTCTCTGTCTTTCTGACGAGTGCACTCACCCTATAGTAAAAACCTCTAAAAAAAAGTTCATAGAAAAATGTGTAGTGTGAAAAAACTATGCATAAATTTCAAATTTTTGCACCCAAATAAATTTATAATAATAAATAAATACTCAGTAAACTGTAATTCCACTATTCCACACACGATTTAAAGTTTCTCTATATCTTCATTTTAACTTTTCAAGAGATTTAGCTCTGAGCTAACAGGTGACCTATTTGTGTAGACTCATTATTTCTAGGTTTATTTCTCTATACATGTAATAGAGAGGCTTTCCAATTTCTGTGATTGCTGCAGTTAACAGAAGTTGTAGTTTTTTCTTTTCTAAAAAGTTTATTTCTTCTGAGAGGGGGTGAGAGAGAGAGAGAGACAGAGAGGTACATATATAGAGAGACAGCACCTCCAGTGGTCTCACACCATAATCCACCGCTTGCCTTCAACCAGCCTTGGAACATGAAGAAGCATATCCCCAACATACTCAAGGAAGTCTCTAGAATTGAACTGGGAACCAATCCATGTGAGTTTGCCTGTCATAGCATCATGTTTTACTGAGGCACCACCATCTGGCTTCTTGGTTTCTTGAGGTAGAAGTCACCATATTAGCCTACCATGTGGAAGCGGAGCAAGTTAGAGTACTTCTATGATTCAGATTTCTCATTTGTTAAATCAATGAAATTGTGCTAAATACTTGGGGAAGTTATTGGTCTTTGATCTGTTTCAGAAAGGATCCTCCTACATTTGTTTATGTCCTGGTAATATATATATATTTTTTTTTTTTTTGAGAGAGATTTTTGCTATAGGGCGCATGCATTTGCCAGACAGACAGAGAGAGACATAGAGACAGAAAGCGAGAAATCACCCCCCCGGGGGGATGGTCACACCGCAGTCCCTTCTCCTCCATTCTCCTCTCTCGGGATCCTGGGCATGCACACACACGCGCCCGGCGTGAGTTTTAAGTCACCGGGTCTGGGATGCGAACCACGATCAACTACATGGGAGTCCAGCGACACAGCCATTATGCTAACTGCTGGTTCCCTGTCCTGGTGATATTTTAAAAGAGAAACCCTGTAAAGAAAGAAGCAACAAATATGAAGTCCTTAGAGAATTTAACATTTAACGTCTGCTTTATACTTTTTTAAAGTATTTTATGCATGTGATACATTTGATTTTCACAAAAGCTATGTTAGTTAAGGAGAGCAGAGACAATGACTCACATTTGATAAATAAAGATGTCATAACTTAAAGAAGTTGAACCTTCGGGATCCAACTAGTTAAGGCAGATCTAGACTCTCAGTGAGGTTGGTACGACTACTGGCTAGGTATTTTCTAGCAAAATATTTACCTGTCTTATGTTATATTACTTAACTTTTATTTATTTTAATTCTGAACAAAGACAATGGCATTTTTGCCACCAAGTATAAGAGTGTTTGGAAGCTTAAGTGTCTGTGTCTGAAGCTCTGAGTATGCCTCTGGCATTGAAAGCAGTAAACAGATTTAAGTTGTGATATGCTAAGACACTGCTCTATTGTCTCAGAGGAGGGATTTGGTGAGTTGGCGGTAAAGACAATGTGCAGTGACCATGTGAACAGTGGAGTCAGATAAATGAATATTTAGAGTTAATTGGAGTCAATAAATATTGTGTTTATTTTAGCCCTTTGATCTTGAGGTCATTTCACTTCATGTAACTCTTTCATGGACAATAGGCAAGATATTTCAGGCTTTTTTTTTTTTCTAAGTTTATTTATTTATTCAGAGAGCAAGGTGCATACCCAACAGAGTCTTAATGCCATGATTCCCCTCCACCCCCAGCCTCAGTCACTCAGTCACCGCAATCATGGGACATGCATGAATGCACCTGGCATGTACAGGGACACCTCAATCCACAAATTTGGTACCTTCCCAGATGACCTCAGCATTACAGAATGTTGCATTACCACTGCACCACTGGAGCTGACCTTACTAGGTTTTTAATGATCATATCTGCCTTTCCCAAGGAATTTTAAACCTTAAAAATTCAACATTTAAGCTAAACACAGAGTGAAGAGTCAATTAATATCAGCCTTATAGTCTTTATTATAACATTTGTTGACATTTAAGGGAGGTCTCATTTATGCTTGGTATTGGACCTTTATTGCATGTGTTATTTGGTTAAGCCATTACAAACCCCATTTTACAGGTGAGAAAACCAAAACACAGCGTCAAGTGATTCGTTCTAGTTCTACCTTACTTGTGGTGAAGCTGGAGTTCAAACTCAGGTCTAATTCCATCTGAGACTTAGACCTTTCCTACCTACTATCAAGACCCTGCTAGTGCAGGAATTATACCAGGTACTTAGAATACAAGGGGAATAGGTGATATGTCCACTCACTGGGCACAGCCAAATTCATCTTTGTACTTGATGGGTCATTTACCCAATATGTAAAAAGTGGCTATTGTGTAAGACACTTTCTACGTGCTGGAGAGACAACTATGAACCATAGATGGTCCCTAAAGAAACCTAAGGGTACTAAAAAAGGCAGACGAATGAACAATCAGTTACACAAAGAGACATACATGCTACTCCTGATGTATGAACAAAATCCTGAAGAAGCACAGAAGAGGGAGGAAGCAATTCTGACGGTGGAATGTTTATGACATAAGAGGCTAACAAATGAACATAGGATGTCTAATTTCTAAAGGCTCGCCTCTCATTTTACTATTTTCTCCTCAGATTCATTTTTCTCTCTCTTTCCTATTTATGCTCTCTCTCTGCATATAGCCAGAGACTATAGGAACAGAAGCTTCATCACTAGCCAAGTTAGTGTCAAATATGTAGCGAGAGCAGCTGAGCTAGGCCACCTATGCTGAGCAAGAAGACCTTCTCTTCCAAGGCCTTCTCTTCCTCTAAAAAAGACTCTAGCCAACTAAACTGGGCTAAATTTGCAGACAACAAAGCTGTCGTGACCCCCCAGGGAAAAGATAAAATGGAAGCCTTCATAGCATCTTGCTATGAAGTTTCTAATATCTTCTGCTTGGGTTTCTTTTACAAGTCTAGCTCTCCATCCCCCTTTTAGTTACTTCTTTGTCTCTTTTTTTCTAGTTTATTTTTTCTATGAGCAAAAGAGACATAGAAAGAGACACACACAGACATACACAGAGAGACCCTTAACAGGTCTTGATATCATGATCCACCCCCAGCTTCAGCCAGCCTGGGTCACAGGCACACATGTGCTTGACATACAGGGGGGTCTCCATGTGCAATCCCAGAACTTTCTCATAGTGTTATCCCTACAAAGTATTGTGTTTTTCTCTTCTCTTCCCTTTCTATCTTTTTTCTATAGGGCATGTGTATTTGCCAGAGAGAGAGACAGAAACAGAGATAGAAATAGAGAGGAAGAGGAGAAGGTACCCCATGGGAAATGTCATGCCTCAATTTTTTCCCTTTCATCTCTCCATCCTTTCGGGATTTGGGGCATGCATGCACAGGTATACAGAGTGTTTTTCAAGCTCCTGGTCTGGGACTTGAACAGAGTCGTTGGCCATGTGGATCCAGTGACTTAACCACTAGACCATGGACCCAGCCAGAGAATTGCATTTTAATGCTGTGCCACTATCCATCCCCCAGTATAATTGTTTCTTTTCTTTGGTACCCATCCCTGTGAGCACACATGACATGTGGGTGTTCTTTAGAAGTCACTCAGTTTCAAAAAATCCTATTTCACAAACTGGTAGAAGCTTTCGTATTATCCAGGCAGCTTACTCTCATGTTCTGAAGCACATTTTAAACAAATAGAGGAAAGATCTTTTCTCAGATATATAATTCTTAAGTTTCGCCTTTGTGGCATGAGATTATAATGCACTTCTCCAGTTAGAAGTAAACTCTGTTTTCATTTTCCAGTAGGGAAAATAAATAATGTTGAGTGATACAATAGAATGCATAATTTTCCTTCCCAACAAATACATTCTGCAAATGAACTAAGTATTTTAAATGTCTGATAGGACTGATAAATGATGGCTATTTATTTTGTGAATAATTTTATGTTCTACATTTTGTTTTTGGAAAGAAACTAAAAATTGCCTTTTTGGTGTAACAGAGAGGTATAAACACTATTTATCAGAAACTAGGTGAATTTTCATGTTTGTGATTTTCTCATCATCCATTCTTATTAAGGTTTATATATTTTTGAGATAATTATATTTTGAAGAAAAGTTAAAAATTATTCAGCTTCTTACCTAAGAAATTTACCTACATGAAGACTGGTGAGGATGAATGCAAGTATCTTTAAACTTAAATAAATTTGACAACGTACTACGCCACCCTGGCGCTTGGGGTGGCTTAGTACTAAAGAGTATGTGATTCTGGCTATGCTGAGAGAGCCTGCAGGAGTACTTAAAAGTCAACTTTGATAGATTAACTCTGACATCTTTGGGCTTTGTGGCTTTCCCATGCACAGTATATATCATATTAAAATTATAATGAACTTGCAGAGACAACTGGTAGTATCTTTACAACATATAAAATTAAATTGCTGCCATGGAAAGATGAATTCTTTCTCTAAAACTAAACATCTGGAACAAAACTGAAATGCCCACCGGCCAGATGTCTAAGCAAGCTCTGTCATGGTTAACCCAAAACCATATCCTTGTGCTGTGGAAATGATATTCTAGGCTGCTTCTCCCTTCTTCCTGGTCAGGAATCATTTGACCAGTTTCCTTTCTTAGATGGAAAACATTTTATTTATTCCAAAATAGTCCCTAGGTGCGAAAGGGAAGAAGCCATGTTAAACATATAGTAATCAACTAGTCTATTTAACACAAAATTTCTAACTATAAAATAGAGCCTCCACTTTAAAATGATGGGATATGTGGGAGGAAGGAGGGAAGGACCACACTGGAAATGTCAACAGAAGGCAAGGTCTCCTTTTGAATCTTCATATGTATCTGTCCTATGTGTGTATTGGAACTTTACATGTCTTGGTCTTCCACATGCCTGCATTCAGTTCTTGGCAAAGGAATATGTTGAGCATCCTGACAAGAACATTAGGAACACAGGGAGATGAGAGCTATCTCTGCATTTCCTATGCTATATTAAGAGTTTTGTTTCTGGGGACCAGCAGGCAGTGGTGTGGTTAAGGTGTTGGACTCCCACATGGCTAACTGTGGCTCAAGTCTCAGACCTGATGGCTTGAAACTTACACTGGGTATGTGAGTGTGTGTGCCCAAAATCCCAAGAAGAGAATAAAGGAGAAGGGATTGTGGCATGGCCATCCCCTAGGGGATGATTTCTCACATTCTCTCTCTCTCTCCAACAAGCACATGTGCCCTCTAGCAGAAATCTCCCTTAAAATTTTTTTTATTAATAAAAAAAGTTTTGTTTCCTCTGGAGAAAAATCAATCTGCTTGTCTTTTTCCTTAGAACAAATTATCCTTGGATAAGGTAAAAGTTTAACTCCTTGCCAGCTGAAAAATGAGATTACCATGGGTTATGGTATTTTTTAGTTATACAAATGCAAAAATTATTACTACTTGGAAATGTTAAATTGTTTACTGAGCTTTGAAGCAAAGCTATACCTGTGCGATTAAATGGCTGAATTTCTGTCCAGTTTGGAATGCAGAGTCCACAGTCTGTCTGGATGAGAGAAATGAAGGCACTAAAGTCACTTTCGTTAAGATTGTTCTCCCCCTACTCCATCCCCCTTCTTAGCTAAGATAGAAGAGGGAGGAGGGCCAGTTGGGGGTCAGCTAAGATGTTTTCTTTACACAAAAATAGTGTCTTATCCAAAGGTTTAGATTCTCAGTGACATCTTCCTCTCTTAAAAAAAATTCATCTTGGAATCTGGAGTTATTACTTGCCCCTTTTCATGTGAGCTGAAAGACAACCTTTAACATTTGTTGGCATGCCAACAGCTTAGAATTACCTACTTAGAGTTTTCATTTGTCTATGTCTGTATTTAGGAAAGATTTGGCTTCAGGATTTCTGCATATCCTGGCACTGCTCTGCTCAACTCTGGATATCTTACCATGACTATAATATATTCTTTGCCATCAAGTCATTTACTTTATATCTTAGAATTTTAGAATTACAATTCTCTCTTAAAAGAAAGAAAAATGAATTTTTATTTTATTCTGAAAATCAAAATATTTTCAGTTCTCCACAAATCTGTTTTTTTTTTTAATAAATTGAATAGCAGCCCAAACCATCCATTTTTTCTTACTTTTTTTCCCCCTCCACTTAGGTGATCATTCACATGTTGTAGAAAATAAAAGAGGGAGCTTTGTTTCTCCCCTGTTCTACTCCCCCAGTTCCCTCTGTGATAAAGGCACTGACTTGAATAGAATTAACACCTGATTTAGCTTTAAAAGTCTAAGCTTAACAGACTTTTCTGGGGCTCATATGAGAAGTTTCCTTCTAAGATAATGATGTTTTATTTAATAGCCAAACTAATGGTAAACTGAAATTCATTACATATTTATGAAAACTGACTTTATTAAATGCAAATCTTAATGGGAAAAATCTTAGAACTTAGAATTCAGAAGTTATGACTGGGATAAAATCATTCCTTAACAATTGCTTAATCTCAAAAATTTTATTTTATTTATTGAAAATTGTGCCAGAGGGCATGTGCACTTGCTGGACAGAGGGAAAGTGACAAAGCACTCTGCCCACCTCTGCCATGGGAGATGGTCACCCAACAATCCCTTCCCTTCATCTCTCTCTCCTTTTGTGATTTTGGGCATTCACAAGTGCCTGGCCTGGTTTTATTTTATTTTTTTTCAAGTTGCCAGGTCTACTACTTAAATCACACAGGAAGCCATGAGGGAGCCAGCCTCCTTAACCATAATGCTACTGCCTACCGTCTCAGAAATTTTATTTTGATCTCCAAATTTGTTATCCCCTCACTGTTGTCTACTCTTTTTAGAAAATAAAAATTTGTGGACCAGTATGCAGCATGGTGGTTGAGGTGTTGGCGTCCCACATGGCCAACCATGTTTCGAGTCCCAGACCTGATGCTTTGAAAAATCACACTGGATGTGTGTGCCTGCATGCCCAAAATTCCAGGAAAAGAACAGAGGATAAGGGATTGTAACACGGCCATCCCACTTCTCATTTTCTCCATCAGTTTCTCTCTATGTCTCTCCAGTGAGTACATGTACTCTATAGCAAAAACCTAAAAAAAATGTTTAAAAAAAGTCCAAGTTGCTGAAACCTATACAACAATCAATTCAATATCTGCAAGTTACTGATGGAAGAATGGAAAAATTGCAATGAATGTCTTTCTCGCTAGAGACTAAACGCTGAAATTTTTTTAGGAAATAGATGATATATTTCCTTAGTTGAAGAAGATATAAAATGAAATATAAAATATAAATATAAGGGGCCAGCAGGTGACATAGTGGTTGAGGTGTTGGACTCCCATATGGCTGACTCTGGTTTGAGTTCAGACCTGGCAGGCTTGCTTTCTCACTTTTCCTCTTTCTGTCTCTCTCTGGTCAAATTAAAAAAAAAAATACAGTTATAAATAAAATTAAATGAAATAATCTTTTTCTTAAAAAAAAATAAACATGAAATGTTTCCAGTTAGTTGAACTGAAGCTAATATTTCAATATTTATGAGAAGATAGCCACAAAATGGAAACCAGTGAGGGAAAAAGAAATTGAAGTGGAGACTTGACAATAAATAGGAAAATTGACAGCTTAATCAAGGGTCAAACAATTAAGTGGAAGTATCAACGTGAGATCTGGGATGCTCATAGCAGATGAGGGCCTGACTTCTCCTGGAATTACCCTGGGGCTTCCTGAGTAAATGGTACATGTGGCAGATGGGAGTGCTACTCCCACTAGGAAAGTAATCTTACAGCAGGAGCAAGCAGAAGGAAAGAACAGAGACTGTTACATCCAGTTTCAACATGGGACAGCTGTTACAGTCTATATCCCAAATCCAGCCTCCCTATTGAAAGTTGGCAAACGCCTTTTTGAAAAAACATCATCTGAGTTCAGTTTCCTAAAGAACTCAAGATACATGTTGGTTTTTCTTAATAACCTATGACCATGATAGAGGAGAAAAAGAAAGCAATCCAAAGCATATTGCCTCAAACTTTTTTCAATAAATAGCAATATCACCACCCTGTCAAGAATGTGTGCCTTGTGAAGTAACTTTGATTTTTTTCAATTCAGTCCCTATTCACATTTTCACCTTTTATATTATATTTCCCCTCCCCACAGGGTAAGCTGGCAGGAATGATGAGGCAGGGAACCAGAACAAGGGAGCGTCAGTAACAGGATTCTCCATATGTTGCTCTACATTTGTTAGACTTACTGTGATCTAATTACTATCACTGCGATTCTGTCATTGGATCCTTATAACATCCTAAGAAGTAAAACTGGGGACCAGCAGATGGAGTAATAGTTACATCGCTGGACTCCCTGGTGGCCAGCTGTGGTTTGAATCCTGGACCAGTGGCTTAAAACTCATGCCCAGTGGGTGTGTGCATGCCCAAACTCTGGAGAGGAGAGAATGAAGGAGAATGGATTGTGGCATTGGCTATTCCCCCTGAGGAGTGAGTTTTCACTTTCTGTCTCTCTGTCTCTCCAGCAAGTGCATGCGGAAAAAAAAAAGAAAGAAAGAAAAAGAAAGTAATACTGGGACTCGAGAGGGTAATGCGCTTGCTTATCACACTACTGTTTAGTCATGAAGCGTGCATCAGGGAAACTGAACGGTAGAGACAGCAACTTTCCTGAGATCGCCTGCCCGGGAAGAACAACGGAGGGTTTTGGCCTACAATAGATCTGTTGAGAAATATAGAGTGGCTGTGCCAACTGTTGCGAATCATCATCATACGTATACTAGCTTGCCTGTGAACTTTTGAGAGGCCACCTATCCAGACCTTTGCTAAGCCAAAAAGTATGTAGGGTTGTCTTCTTTTCCACTACCGGCTCACGTCCTAGAACTCATTATCAAATCACCAGAGTTTACTTGTACTGATACAGAAAACGCAAAACCATTATGATGCAACTATGTTTAATTTTCTTTAAAACACTTTATGGTAATTTAATTTTTTGCATCTCAGATGTTAAAGTCAGGGGTACTTAACTCTTAAAAGAAGCCTGTGACTCTTAAGACATGTTTTATTTTTGTCTCTTAGAGATTATATTGTGGACTGAGAATGGAAGACATATTTTACGGCTGGAGAGAAAAGAGCAGGGAAAAGTTTTGGGAAAAGCAACAAGGACAACATACATTCTTTTTGGAAACCCAAGATCTTTTCAACTTTTGAATGACCTCAGTTCATGTGTATTCAGTCTGATGTTACAAGTGCTGACATTAAAAAATCATTTTGAGGTTAATATTTGACAAAGAAGCAAATGATATTTTTAACACATTTCAAGTTATACAGTATTCCAAGACCATATTGCAAAATTATGAAGAACATAGACTGTAGAAACAAACTGATTGATGCATTTATATTATAGATGGAAAAGGCTAAACATTTTATTTTAATTCAACTGGAAAAATCTTATCCTCACATATTTAATTAAGTCTTAAGTCATTTTGCATATTAATAATATATTAAGATACTGAACTTAATATATTATGAGGATTTTAAAATGAGTTAGTGTGTTATAAAAATTCAGCATAAGCCAAACTAACTTTCTCAAAATGATTTTTGTGAAAATTATATGTACTTTCAAAATAACCCCAAATAACTTCAAAATATTTTGATTTAATGAATGTATACCTATTTAAACATAGTCAGTAGAATCTAAATAGTTAAAACTTTCATTCAGTTGACTGAGATTATGGACTTCCTTTTTTTTAGAGAGAATTTTGCTATAGTGCATGTGCACTTGCTAGAGAGACAGAGAGAGATGGAGAGATAGAAAGTGAGAAATCACCCCTCGGGGGATTGCCATGCTGCAGTTCCTTCTCCTCCATTTTCTTCTTGGGGTTTTGGACACAGAAGCAAATGCACCTGTCATTGGTTTCAGGCCTCCAGGTCTAGGACTCAAACTGTGGTCAGCCATGTGGGAGTCCAGCTACATAACCATTATGCCATCTCCTGGTCCCAGATTATGGACTTCTTAATGCTGGTTTTGACCATTAACTTTGTAAAATATAGTTTATTTCATATACCTAGTTAAAGGAACCATAATAGAAACTCGATTTTGCATAATGTTTATTATTTTTTAAATAAGTTGGGGAATAGGAGAAAGAAGAGATTATTTCAATATAAATATCTAATTGATTTTGTTAAAAAATCAATTTTCTCAAATTTGTTCTTTTTTCAAGCAAAGTTAAATTTTTACATAGTTAATAAGCTTAAGTGCAAAGTTTTAAAGTAATTTGGAAATTAACATGGAAATGGCAATGTTTTAAATAGGAATACTCAATCCAAAACTTTTAGATTGTTCAATAGGTACCAGCTGAGTTAAGAGCAAGCAAACTTCTCTAAGCTCTGTTTTGTGCAGAAGTGTATTATTTACCTGAGAGAGATACAGTTATAGTCATTCTTCTTAACAAGTAAAAGGTATGTAATATGGTACAAAAGCTTCCTGCCAGTCCTTTTCTGTGCTTTCCAGCATATTTATGCATTTGTGCCTGAAAAGAATGGCCAGATCTTACTTGCAAATGGATGTGTCTGTATGAGTAACAAAAGGGACATCGCTAAGATGACATTTCAGGAGCCTCCTAAGGGAGGACCATGGCATTTGTTTTGAGTGCCTTTGGGATGTAGCCAGTGGTTCCCTTCAGTTTATGTAGTGAAAGAATGAGACTGAGAATGGATCTTTCAAAGAGAGAATTTTTTTTTCTCACTCAGTAAGCCACAAAAAAAAATACCAGAGGTTATCTTTTCCCAATCTTTTTGTTTTTAAATTTAAAATTTAAATTTATTTTATATATTCAATCACTATACATCACTTAGTTATAAAGTGAATTTACCCAACATGAAAACACTTTACACTAGTCCAGCTGAAGATACTATACGTGTTATTATCAACAGATAACTATCCATTTCTGTGTCCTATAAATGTCCTGCCTCTCTATTTTTCTCCTTGATTCCTTTCCTCACCCCCTCTCATTTCACCCATCCTCTTCCCACATTGTCTCCAGTATTTGTCACTATTTTCCATACTTCTATATCCTCTAATCTTTCAGTTTCCATCACAGAGTGTGGACAGTTGGCCTATATTAAGTGGAGGCATATAATGTCTCTCTTTCATAGTATGCTTTGCTTCACTAGGCCATAACTCTTCGATATTTGTCCACTTTCTATCAAATCCCAAGGTCTTGTTGGTTTTTTTATGGTTGAATAGTATTCCATGGAGTATATGTGCCACACTTTTTTCAATCCATTCATCTCTTTGTGGACATTTGGGTTGGTTCCATGTCTTAGCAATTGTGAGTAATGCCCCAATAAAGACAGATGTGCAAGCGCTTTTCCAACTGAGCATATCTCCTTTGGGTAGATATCCAGGAGTGGAATTGGTGAACCATATGGTAGTTCTATTTGCAGATATTTGAGGAAGCTCCATACTGTTTTCCACAGTGGCTAGACTAATC
>NW_006160056.1:3812891-3822435 GCF_000334495.1 Tupaia belangeri chinensis
AGTGTTCCGCTCTTACTACAGGCCTGCAAGTACTTATCATTTTTTTGTGCTTTAAATCTTTGTCATTCAGACTGGGGTTAGGTGCTATCTCATTGTGGTTTTGATCTGCATCTCCCTAATGAGGAGGGATATTGAACATTTTATTTTCTTTTCACATTTTTCCACAAACATTCACTTTATATATCAAAAATTTTTGCTCATACTTCAAGTTCTTGACAGTTAAACTTCCAAATTTCAAAATACTGAATTTTAAAGTTAACTTTCAAAATATTTATAATTTTGTATAATTTTGTTAGTGACTTCGTAACAACAGAGACAGTATGGTTTTAAATATTTTTGAGAAAATATTTACATGTCAACTACTCAAATTGTTGAAAAGCAAATGCCCAGCACAATATTGGCTGTTTATATGTCTTCCTTAAAAGTTGTTCAGCTCATTCTCCCATCTCCAATTGGGTTGGTCAATTTTTTGTGGGGGTGGGATAAGCCACTTGAGTTCCTTGTGTATTCTGGTTATCAGTCCCTTATATGAGACATAGTTTACAAAAATATTTTCATATCACAAGGGGTATTGAGTCACACTAATGACTATCTCTTGCTGTGCAGAAATTTCTTAATCTGATGTAATCCCATTTATCTATTTTTGGAATTATTGTCTGTGTTTTGGGAGTCCTATTTATTCTTAAGTCTTTGCCTACCACTTTATTTCCCAGAGTTTCCTCAATGTTTTCTTCCAATGTGTGTGTGTGTGTGTGTGTATATATATATATATATATATATGTATATATACATTGAGAGAGATTTTTTCTTCCAATGTGTATGTATGTATGTGTATATATATATTTGAGAGAGATTTTTGCTGTAGGGCATGTGTGCTTGCTGGAGAGTCAGAGAGACAGGAAGCGAGAAATCACTCCCCCCACAGGGGATGAACACGCTTCAATCTTCGCTCCTCCATTCTCAGGACCTTGGGCACATATGCGCATGCACCCTGTGCGAGTTTCTGGTTCCTAAACTTGAACAGCCATTGACTATGTGGAAATGCAGCAAAGTAATTATTACACCATCCGCTGGTCCCTTCCACCTTACTTTTATAGTATGCTGTCTTAGGTTTAGATTTTTGATCCACTTTGAGTTGATTTTTGTTAATTGTAAGAGATAGAGGTACAGGTTCATCTTTCTGCAGGAAGATACCCAGTTTTTCCAGCACCATTTGCTAAAGAGATTTTCCTTTTCTCTCTGGATTGACTAGTGTCCTTTGACTAAATTAGGTGGCTGTATGTTTGGAGTTTATTTCTGAGGTCTCCATTCTGTTCCATTGATCCACATGACTGTTTTTGTGCCAATACTATGTTGTTTTGATTATCACAGCTTTGTAATATATTTTGGGGTCAGGGAATGAGATTCTTCCTATTCCATTCTTCTTGTGTAGGATTGCTATGGCAGTATAGGGTCTTTTATGATTCCATTTGACTTCTATGATGGTCTCTTCTAGATCTGTGAAGAATATCTCTGGTAATTTGATTGGGATTGTGTTAAATATGTAGATCAATTTGGGTAGTATTACCAGTTTGATGATATTAATTCTTCCAACTCAGGAAAATGGGATGTCCTTCAACTTTTTTGTGTCATTTTTTATTTCTTCTTCTAGATTTTTATAGTTTTCCTTGTAGAGGTCTTTGACTCCTTTGGTTAGATTTATTCCTAGGTATCTGATACTTTTTGTGACTATGGTAAATGGGATTATTTTCTTCAGTTCTATCTCAGTCTGGTTGTTTTTCATATATAGAAATGCTATAGATTTCTGTAGGCTGATTTTGTATCCTGTCACTTTATTGTGTTCATTTATTACTTCCAGGAGTTTGTTCATAGATACCCTTAGGTATTCTATGTATACAGTCATGTCATCTGCAAATAGAGGTAATTTCACCTCTTTTTTTCCTATTTGAATGCCTTTCATATTATTCTCTTTTCAGATTGTATTAGGACTTCTAGCACTATATTGTAAAGAAGTGTAGAAAGTGGGCATCCTTGTCTTATACCAGTTGTTAGCGGAAAAACTTCCAGTTTTTCCCCATTCAGTATGATGTTAGCTATGAGTTTTTGATAGGAAGCTTTTATTATGTTGAGAAATGACCCTCTATGCCTATTTTGCTTAGAGTCTTAATCACAAAGGGACATTGCATTTTATTAAATGCCTTTTCTACATCAATTGATATGATTACATAGTTTTTAATCTTTCTTTCTGTTGGTGAGGTGTATTATGTTTATGGTTTTGCATATGTTGAACCACCCTTGCATCCCTGGAATAAAGCCTACCTGGCTGTGATGTATAATCTTTTTTATGTGTTGTGGGATAAATTTTGTTAGTATTTTGTTGAGAATTTTTGTATCTATAGTCATCAGAGATATGGGTTTGTAGTTTTCCTTTATTGTCAAATCCTTATCTGTTTTGGAGATGAAGGTGATGAGGGCTTCATAACATGAATTGTGGGTCTTTAGAAATATTTCGCATAGAATGGAGACAACTCTTCTTTAAAAGTTTTGTAGAATTCAGAAGTGAAGCCATTAGGACTTGGGCTTTTGTTTGTTGGGGGTTATTTATTACTCATTCAATCTCATTACTTGTTATGAGTCTATTCAGGCTTTCTATGTCTTCCTGATTCCATCTTGGTAGATAATATGTGTCCAGGAATTTTTCCATTTCATCCAGGTTTTCTTGTACATTGGCTTATAGTCAATCACTCAATATCTTCTAATGATGTCTTGTATTTCTATTATGTCTATCATAATATTGCCTGATTCATTGTGAATTTGATTTATCTTGTTCTTTTCTCTCTTATTAATTAGTCTAGCCAATAATGTATCAATTTTATTTATCTTTCAAGAACCAGTTTTTTGTTTAATTTATTTTCTATTTCAATTTATTTCTGCTAGAATATTTATTACTTCTGTTCTCTTGGCATATTTGGATTTTTTTTTCCAATTCCCTTAGGCATGATGTTAGGTTGTCCAATTCCCACATTTCCATCCTTTTGTTCTGCATACTGATCACGATGAATTTTCCTCTTATGACTACTTTTGCTGTGTCCCATACATTATGGAAATTTGTGTACTTATTATTATGGATTTCAATAAATCTTCATTCAGTCTTAATTTCTTCTATAGCTGTGAAGTTATTTAGGAGTAGTTTGTTTAGTTTTCATATATTTGTGTAATTTTGAGTATTTTTTCCTGAAGTTTATATCAAGTTTAATTTCATCATGGTTGGAGAAGATGCTCCATATAATTTCTATGCCTTTGAATCTGTAAAGGCTTGTTTTGTGTCCTATCATGTGGTCAGTCTTTGAAAAGGTTCCATGTGGGGTGAGAAAAATATATGTTTTGTGGTTTTGGGGTGGAAGATTCTATAAATCTTGTCAAGTCCACTTGATTTCATTTAGATCCTGTATCTCTTTGCTTTTTTTTTTGTTTTTTTTCTATATGATCTGTCCAAAGGAGAGAGTGGAGTGTTGAGATCCTCAACTATTAGTGTGTTGCAGTCTATCTCTCCTTTTAGTTCTGACAGTCCTTTCTTCACATATTTGGGTGCTCCTGAGTTAGGTGCTTAGATATTTATAAGCATTATATTTTCTTGATGAATTAGACCTTTCACTACTATATATTGCCCTTCCTTGTCTCTTTCAGTTTTTATCTTAAAGTTTCTTTTGTCTGAAATCAGTATCACAACTCCAGCCCTTTTTGGCTTCTGTTTGCATGAAATGTTTTGTCCACTCCTTCATTTCTAGTCTATGTATGCCTTTATCCATGATGTGCTTCTCTTGCAGGCAACAGATTGAGGGTTTCTGTTTTTACTCTTGATTGAAGAATTTAATTCATTAACATTCAATGTTATTATTAATATCTTCATAGTTGTCACTACCATTAAATTTGCAGTTTTCTTGGTTGTTTTTTGTTCTCTTATTTCTGTCGTTCTCTTTTTAGCTTTCCGGGTATAACACTACTTTCAGAACTTCTTGTAGAGCTAGTCTGGTGTTGGTAAATTCTTACAGCCTTTGTTTATCTGAGAATGTTTTTATCTTTTCTTCGTATTTGAAGAATAATCTTGCTGGGTATAGTGATCTTGACTGAAATTGTTTTTCTTTTAACACTTCGAATACATCTTCCCATTCTTTCTTTGCTTGCATTGTTTCTACTGAGAGGTCCAATGTTAGCTGGATAAGATAACTTTTTTAAGTATCTTGACGTTTCTCTCTTGCCAGTTTTAGTATCTTGTCTTTACCTCTGGTTTTGGCCAATCCAGCTATGATATGCCATGTAGAGGATTTTCTTGGGTTGATTCTATTTGAGGTCCTTGGGTTGATGCTATTTGAGGTATTTCTTGGGTCTGGATGTTTGAATGCTTCTCTAGGCTTGACAAGTTTTCTTTCAGGATTTCATGTAATAAATTATAATGCCCTTAGTTTCTTCACACTCTGGGATATCAATTATTTGGATGTTTGGGTGTTTAATGGTATCTAGTATTTCTCATATATTAACTATTTTTGGATTATTTTCTCATTCTTTTTGGTGATTTTTTTCTAGGTCAGAGGTTTTGTTTTCTATATCCTAGATTCAGTCTTTTGCATGATTTATATACTTCTGTATCTTTTAATACTTTCGAGGGAGGATTTGACTTACTGTATTACAGTCTTCATCTCTAACAGTTCTGTTTGATTCTTTTTTATGGTGTCCATTACCTCTTTCAAGTTGTGAAAGGACTCCCTCATCTCTTGGAAATCAATGTGTCTTTTCTTTTGCATCTCCTGGAGTTCAATGTCTCTTTTCTCTTGCATCTCATTTAGCTTTGTCACTGTGAATATTCTGAACTGTTCATCTGACATTTCCATAAGATCTATTGTACTGTCTGTGTATGTGTCTCCCTTGGGGGAGAGATATTTTCTTGGTTTCTCATATTTCTTGTGCCTCTGTGCTAGTTTCTGGTCATTTGGTGGATTATACATTTCTTCCTAATGTCTTGCAGTTAATTATGAGAGCTCAAAGGTTAGTGGGAGTAAGGTAGTCTCCAGTCTCTCTGGAGCTCTGTTTCCTTGTAAATCATCCTGCAACTTGCACCATTGTTGCTGGAAGTGGGTATTCCTATGGCCTCCCAGTTTCTTGAGAACAGGTGCATCTGGGGTTGAGCTGCATGATTTTAACTGGGAAAGAAAGTAGGGATTTCATGGTGCACAACATGTGCTATTCACTTCAAAAAATCATGAAGTTTGAAAGTATTCCTGAGTGGGCAAAAGGCAGCTAGAGGTCTAAAGTGGGTTTTTTCCTCAGTTGCTTTCTCAGGCTGGCACTCAGTGCAGGGTGTAGGAATAGTGGCAGAGGGGGGAGGCAGAAGCTGGGCGATCTGGGTACCTGGAACAACAGAAGACAGTGGAGTTCTCAAGGCCATCTCCAGCCTCAGCTGTTCTCACTGGCTATTGCTCTGTGCAGGGTCTGGGCATAATGGTGCAGGAGGGAGGCAGAGGCAGGGAGGAGAGGGATTTGGGCACTTGGAACAGCCGAGAGGCAGAGTTCTCAAGGAAATCTCTGGTCTCAGTTCTTCTCACTGGCTGCTGCTCTGCACAGGATCTGGGCAAAATAGCAGAACTCTTTTCCCAATCTTGACATTTTCCTTACCATCTAGGCTCAGATCAAGTAATTTATCAGAGTAAAACCGGTTTTCAACTGGAAGCAAGGTCATTCCCTGAGAGCCATTTAGCAATGTCTAGAGACAGTTAGATGGCACAGCTGAGAAGAGAGTGGGTACTGTCTAGTGAGTAGAGGTTCACACTGCAGTCACACCCCTTACAACACACAGGGTCACACCACTATAAAGAATTAGCAGGCTCAAAACATTAATAGTGCAGAGGTTGAAAAACATGCTGTAGACACAATAAAGGAAAGGAAAAAATAAAAAAGGGACAGCATGCAACATTATTTCAGGACTACAGATTTAAAGCAAATTCCAATAGTTCAGAGGTACAAAGTGGGCTCCTCCCAGAGGCTCCCTGAAAGGATGCTGGGCACTTAGGCTTCTATGATAATTCCTTTTAATGGCTTCATATCTCTTAGGGAAACAATGCAACTAGGGTACAATTTTATGAATCCATTAGTATATTTATTGTAAATGTCTTCAGTCTACACCATTCAGAGGACTCATGGTGCGAGCTTGTTTTAAAAAGCAGATGCTGCTTTCTGTTATGAGAAACCACAACAAGAAAACAATTTCTCATTTTTCTACCATGGCTTGACAATTATTTTCATCTATTCCGAGGCTTAATATCTTCTCTAAAATATTCAAAGTACAGAGTATAATTTATAACTATAACATATCTCTGCTATCTTTAAAGTTTAGCTTTTGAATTTGCCTTATTTTAGATTTTTTTTTTATTGCTATCCACATCAAATTAGACTGAATTGCTCACTGACTGTTTTAAGCTAAGGGAACCTTGGTTTCATCATGAAAATAGATACAAATATAGTATTAATAATTTTTATACCCATGTAGACCTATGCCCAGATGGTTTTTGAACTTTAGTTTCTTTATTACATTAAACATTATATGAATACATTTATTATAAACAGAACAGAAATATATAGAGGGACTGGCTCTGCAACACAGTGGTAAAGTTCTGCTCAAAAGAAGCCAGACCTAACAACAGCATCCACAGTTCAAATCCCCAGTCCAGTCAGCCTGAAATACTCTGAACATTCCACAAGTGCCCAAGACCTGATACACTGGAGAGGAAGAAGGAAACTGTAGCAAGACCAGAACTTGTGGAGTGTGCTTATCTCTCTTTCTCTCTCTGTCTCTCTCTCTCAAGAACATATGCATGTTCTCTATCATGAATGAAGAAAAGACTTAAGAAAAAATATATAGCATAAAAAGTGCAAAATCAGGACCAGCAGTTGGCATAATGGCAATGTCTCTAGACTCCCATGTAGTTGACCATGGTTCAAGTCCTGGACCCGGTGGCTTAAACTTATGCCAGGTGTGCAATGCCCCAGGGGGTGATTTCTCGCTTTCTGTCTCTCTGTCGCTCTCTCTCTGTCTTTCTGGTAAGCACATGCATCCTATAGTAAAAACCCCTCATAAAAAATAAAAGTGGGGAACCAGCAGTTAGCGTAATGGCTATGTTGCTGGACTCCCACGTAGTCGACCACGGTTCAGGTCCTGGACCCGGTGGCTTAAAACTCACGCCAGGCGCGTGTGCGTGCATGCCCAAGATCCCGAGAGGAGAATGGAGGAGAAGGGATTGCGGCGTGACCATCCCCCCTGGGGAGTGATTTCTCACTTTCTGTCTCTATGTCTCTCTCTGTCTGTCTGGCGAGCGCATGTGCCCTATAGCGAAAAACCTCTCCAAAAAAAATAAAACTGGAAAATCATCCCCTATTTCATGATCTGCTTCATAGGTAGCTATGTTAGTAATTTGATATGTTTATAACTTTTCATTTTTTCAATTGAAAAATACTTGTTGAATAGGAAATGCATTCATAGGATTCTAAATTAAAATATTTCTAAAGAGTTTACAGAAAAAATTAAGTCTTCTCTTTCCTGTGTTTGGCAATTTTATTCCCGTCCCTAGAGACAAATTCTATCTTCAGTTTTTATCTTTGTGCTATATATTCTTCTCATAATATTCCATTAATTCATAGACATGACATAATTATAATGTTTAACTACCATTTCTTGTTTACTATATGTCCAAAATGCTAAGAACTTTATATACATTATCTAATTTAATCCTCATATTTACTCTGAGGGTTAGAAAATAATTAAGATAAATATTTAAAAATGTTAAAGCATATGAAATTATAGAATATATGACATTTTATTGTTCCAAAGTGGTCAAATACTAGCCAGTCATATGGTTGGAACTAATATTAGGTAAGTGGAAGATTTTGATTTTCTGTAGCAAGGAGTAAACAACCTAAGAACCATCCCTCTACAGAACACCTGCATAGCAGAACTTGCAAATAAGATAAGGGGAATCCCCAGGAAGCAAAGGCAAGTTGGGAATGAAATTATCCAGAAACCCTTGAAGGTTAGAGGTACATTCTCCATAAAAGACCAAGAGGTAAGGACTTGGGCTCAAAGAGGCAGGATATGCAATTGACATCCACATAAAATGGGAATTTTGAGTAACTACACCCTCAGTAAAAGGGAAATCTAGAAAAACACTTGCTTCTTAGCTCCAGTAGTCAATAAAAACTTGTCTTTCTTGGCCTGCGCTCCAGGTGGAGGAATTAAAAATAGCTCCCCTGAGAATTTATTACCCTAGGGCTCTTTTGTTCTAGAGTTTGAGATTCAGATTTATGCAATCCACACTAAATGGGAAATTTCAGACAAGAAAGTGGTGTAAAAGACAGTGGGGGCTGGCAAAATGCTTGATTCATTTGTGGAAGAAAACAAAATCATTTTAGAGAGAAATATTTTCAAGTTGTACCAGAAGATTCCCACAGATCCCTTCTTATTCTGGAATAAATTATTTTAAAAAAGATACTATAAAAAATAAGATTTCAACAACATGTAGAGCCTCTGGATTTGAAATATGATCATTTGAAATTAAAGTCTGATGGGAAGTTCAAACAATAGAGTAGACACAACTGAACAGAAAATTGACATGAAAGATGGTGTGAAGGAAAGAAAGAAAATAGAAAGGAATTTAAGAGATATTGCTTATAGAAGAAGATGACTCAATACGCATATAGAATAAATTCCAGATGATAATTATAGTCAATATTTAAACAAATAATGACTGAGATATTCAAGAACTGATGAAAAAAGAATCCTTATTCTCAGAGAATGAATCCTGATCAGGATAGACGCCTACACACATCGTAGAAAAACTGATGAAAATCAAAGAAAGGATATTATAAATGGCCAGAAAAATGAAAGAAGTTTTGTAATTTAGTTACAATCCTACCACCAGTGGAGATGAGTTTTGAACTTGCATCTTTCATACTCCAAAATCCCCCATACCTGCGGTTGCTTTGCTCCCTAATATACTTAATTTCTGTCATTTTAATTCTTGCTGAGTTACTGTCAGACTGTGTAAAATCCCCTTAGATATATTGTAATTGTCAGAGGGTACGTACATAAGCCAGAGAGAGAAAGAGAGACAGGTGGAAAGAGAGAGAGAAAGAATGCACACACACACACACACACACACACACACACACCCATGAGACATGGTCATGCATAATTCTTTTTCTCCTTTATTCTCCATCTCATCAGGATTTTGGACATGCACAACACATATGCACCCTGTGAGTTTTTTAAGCCACCAGGGTCAGGATTTGAACTGATGGCAGTTATGTGAGATTCACCTCCCTTAACCACTAGGCTATAAACCCAGTCTGATATGCCCTCATATGTACTCTGCCATTTTTGTTATATAGATATACAAAATATTATATATTTAAAACATTATATATAAAACATATAAATAAATATAAATATACATATATAAAACTATATATTTTTATATATGATGTTTTTATATAATGT
>NW_006160056.1:3822766-3876437 GCF_000334495.1 Tupaia belangeri chinensis
TATATATATATATAATTCTCAGGGCGTACGTGTGCTCCCCAGAGAGAAAGAAGCAGTCGAGGTCCCCTTCACAGTATGTTCACAGAGTGATCCTCTGTCCAGTCCTGCAGGCAGCTGGGATCAAGGACATGCCCGTGGATCTGTGTGTATATCTCATGTATTGAAATAGACCCAGCACATGATCCTGGAGCCTTTTCCAGTGGTCTCCAGAGTAACATGGTGGCTCCCTACTACTTGTGCAGTGCTTCGGTATTTTTAAATCATGTTCTATGGGGACCAGTAGTTGGCATAATGGCTATGTTGCTAGACTCCCATGTAGTCGACTGTGGTTTGAGTTCCAGATCCAGTGGCTTAAACTCATGCAGGGCATGTGTGTGTGCGTGCATGCCCAAGATCCCAAGCGGAGCATGGAGGAGAAGGGATTGTGGCGTGGCCATACCTCCAGGTGGTGATTTCTCACTTTCTGTCTGTCTCTCCTTTCTAGCAAGCACACATGCCCTATAGCAAAAACCTCTCAAAAAAGAAAAAAAAGAAAATTATGTTCTATGTTTGCTTGAAAATACTGTGTACTCTTTAATAGAGAATATATGTATATACATTAGATGAAGTTTTTCAATTGTGTTGTTCAAATCCCGCTCATCCTTTGTGTGTTTATTTTCTACCTTTTACATCAATGATTGAAATCAATATGTATTCTGTCATTGCTGGTGCACTTATCCTTGTCATTTCACTGTCTATATTTTGAGGCTATGTTACTTGGTATACACGTCTTTAAATCTCTTCTTGGTGAATTGAAAATTTTATAGAACTGTGCCCCTGTTTATCTTATATGTTGCTTTTGTCTTCAAATCTATTTTGTTTGGTATCATTTTGGCTATACCAACTTTGCTTTATTGGTATTTGCCAGTGTATCTTTTCTTTTTTTTTTTTTTTTGGAGAGGTTTTTGCTATAGGGCGCGTGTGCTTGCCAGACAGAGAGAGAGAGAGAGACAGAGAGACAGAAAGCGAGAAATCACCGCCAGGGGGAATGGCCACGCCGCAATCCCTTCTCCTCCATTCTCCTCTCAAGATCTTGGGCAGGCACGCACACACGCCCGGCGTGAGTTTTAAGCCACTGGGTCTGGGACATGAATCACGGTCGACTACGTGGGAGTCCAGCGACATAGCCATTACGCTAACTGCTGGTCCCTGTATATTTTCTTTTTAAGAAATGTTTATTTATTTCTCCCATAACAGAGTGAGAAAGAGAGAACACCCTGAAAGGGTCTTTATGTTATGGTCCACCCCAGTCTCAGACAACCCTATATCATAGGCATGTGTGTACATGGTATATTCAGGGAGGTTGCCAGGCACAAATCTGAAACCCTCCATGTGCAGCAGCCTCACAGATCATGTTTTACTGTTGTACTGCTGTCCTGACCCATCTAGTGTACATTTTGTCATCTTTTCATTCACTTCCTTTTAATGTCTTTATTTATATAATTTTTCATGTTTGGTAAACAATATGGTAAGCAGTATATAGTTCATTTAAAAATAAATTAATCTGAGGACCAGCAAACAATGTAATGGTTATTTTGCTGGACTCCCACATAGTCCACCGCAGTTCAAGTCCTGAACCTGCTAAAAATTCAGGCCGGGCACATGTGTGTGCATGCCTAGAATCCCAGGAGGAGAGTGGATGAGAAGAGGCTGTGGCATGACCATCCCCCTCAGGGGTAATCTTTCGCTTTTTCTCTCTCTGTCTCTCTGGTGAGTGCTTGTGCCCTGTAGCAAAAAATCTATCCAAAAAAAAAAAAAAAAGTTAATCTAAAGATCTTTGTTTTTTGACTGAAGTCCTGGTCTATTTACATTGATTGAGATGATTAATGAATTTGCACTTATTTATATTTTCTTTTATTTGTTCAATTTCTGTGTTTCTAGCTCTTTTTCCTTCTTTTGGATTGAAAGTTTTACTTTTCTCATCAAATTCTTTTCTTTTTCAGTTTGGAAGTTTCGCCCGGTTTGTATTCTTTTAGAGAAGTACTCTAGATATTTAGATACGTGTACATAAAAATTAAATTTAAAAGTTAATCTACATAGTTACCATCTTCCTGAACAATTTAAAGACTCTACGACATTTAACTTGTCCTATTCTCAACATATATCGTGGGATCATTTTACTTCTCCTTGAAGAAGTTTCTTTAGCTGTTCTTATTATAGACTGAAGGTTTATGTCCTTCTTAAATTTGAATGTTGAATCCTTACTCCCAGTGAGATGGTATTTGACAGTGAGACCTTTGGGGGACAATCAGGTCATGAGGGCTCATGAATGGGACTAGGTCCAAAGAGCTCCCCTGATCCATAGGCCAGGTGAGGACACAGCAGGAAGATGGCTGTCCGTGAACTAGGAAGTGGACACTCACTGGCACCAAATCTGCCTGTGCTTTTTTCCTTGGGCATCTCAGCCTGCAGATGTGTGAGAAATAAATTTGTTTATAAACCACTCACATAACTGTATTTTTGTTATAGCAGGATGAACAAAGACATTCCTTTGGGAAGAGTCTGTTAGTTCTAAATGTTGCCAGTTTGCATTTCTCAGAGATACTTTTATATTATCCTCATCTTTTTAAATCTTTTTTCTCTTTTTTTTTAGGGATATAGATTTCCATGGTGACACCTACGTACTCTCAGCATTTTAAGTGTAATATTCCACTATCATAACACTTCCATTTGTTCTTTTTTATTTTTCTTTAATTTACAATAAATATGCTATTTTATATTCTGTATTTCATGATTTGAATATTTTTCATATTTTGGAGTCTGGCTCAGCTGTTGGTTATTTGTCTGATTTTTACTCCAGGTGGCTATTTTCCTCTTGTTTATTTGTGATATGTGATTTTTGAATTTATGGATCAAGATATTTTATCTGTGGGACTTTGAGGCCTTGGCTTACAGTGAGTTTCTTCAAGGAGGGTTATGTTTATTTCTGTCAAGGGGCTGGGGCTTTAAACTATATTTTATCTCAGTTTTTCAATCCATACAGGTTGCATGAATTCTGATGCCAAATTTACAAGAGTAGGCTTATAGTTAGGAGCTGCTAAAGGTTTCACTCTTTTTCTATTGCACCCAGAAGGCAAGCACATATCTTAGCTATCTCCTTACTCCAGGCAGTGTATGTATGTGCATCCTTCTAATGCACTAATGGCACCTTTCAAAACTCAAGGAATTTTGGAGGGTGGTGAGGGACTCTAAAGTCCCTTTCCTAGCTAGGCTCCACCTGTCTTTGACTGCAAAGACTGTAGTGTGAACCATTTTAAACAAAGAAGGCTCACAGGCCTTCAGGAAACCCCCTTAGGGCCATAGAAAGGGTCAAACATACTTTCAGACAGTTGGCAAGCATGTATTGGCTTTTATTTATTTATTTTTCTTCTAGTGGGAAACAAGGTTAGCAATGGTGAGCTATCATCTATTTAGAAATTGACACAAAAGTACTTGGGCTCTTTTCCAGAAGAATATCTTCACATTGGTGCCTGAGAAGAACATGTAACGCTGGCAGAATTTTGGGGAGAGATACTTCTGTCTGAGAATGTTTTGAGTTCATAGCTTTCCCCATGAACTAGGATGATAGAAGTCTCACAGTGGACTGTTCCCACAGCCTTGCATTTCTACCCAGGGAAGTATTAGGGTGCCTTTTTCTTCCTCTCACATCCAACCTCTGCATGTAGAACTGCTCAGACATTTCAAAGAAACAACAACTCTAGAGAACTAGAAAAATCTGGAATACCTAAAAGTTCTTCAATTATATTTTGAACAGAGAATGAAGCGATAAAGGGGCAGTAGAAAAATCCTTTGGTTGCTATCAGTTTCTAGAACTTTGTGTCATACTGACATGAAAACAAAGAACCGGGGAACCAGCAGTTAGCGTAATGGCTGTGTTGCTGGATTCCCACGTAGTCGACTGTGGTTCAAGTCCCGGACCCAGTGGCTTAAAACTCACGCTGGGCACGTGTGCATGCGTGCCCAAGATCCCAAGAGGAGAATGGAGGAGAAGGGATTGCAGCGTGACCATACCCTCTGGGGGTTGATTTCTCACTTTCTGTCTCTATGTCTCTGTCTGTCTGGCAAGCGCATGCGCCTTATAGCGAAAAAACCTCTCAAAAAAAACCAAACAAACAAACAAGCAACAACAAAAAAAACAACAAAAAACAAAGAACCCAAATTCCTTCTAGAGAAGGAAGTTAAGGAAGATTTTGTCAGGTGCCTAAAATAGGCATAATTACTTCCTTCAATGAAGGATAAACTCCTGGAAACATCTAATTCACCTTTATATCTCCACAGTGCTTAGTGTAGGACCTTGCTCATTAAATACTTGGAGGGAAGGTAAAACAGTATTTCCAATTCAATTATCTGCACAGTTGGAAACCTCTGTTTGTGGTATCATCTTGGATCCAAAGAACAAGGCAAAAGGCTTGTACTGTAAGGGAATGATGGGAAGACCAAGTCTCATAGAGTCTAGAGAAATACAGGGAGTTATTTATTGATTCCAGTTGAGTAGCTTAAGTCCTTTGCTGATTTTAAAACAACCAAAAGCTTTGGAGATTTCACAACTCAAATAAGTGTCAGACCCCTGCCAGTTGATTTCAAATAATGCAGATTTATTTAACTTTGTATTTTTGTCTCAGAGGAAATAAGAATAAATATCAAGGAGGAGCCTTTTGCTGTAAATTGTACTGAAATGCAATAATTTGACAAGGAAGAGAAATTGTCCTCTAACCTTGTTACCTAACTCAAATCAGGTTCACTCGCCCAAGTGCTTTGAAACCAAACCATAGGCACATGGTGTGATGAAGGAAAGTACAGTTCTACTGCAAAGCGCAAAGCAAGGAGAGCGGGCAGCTCATGCTGAAAAAACCCAATCTCCCCAAGATGTTCTTCACATGCGTTTTTAAGGGCAAAAATTAGGGACAGAGGTCCTAGGAGCATGATCAGTTCAGTGACTGGTTCAAGAGGGTGTGATCATCTCATGGGCATTCTTGATTGGTGAGGCCTTAGATAATCAAATTTCTCTTCGGGTGTCTGGAACTATTCAGCCTGGAGTCTTTGAGCTCACAACCAGCAGTTTCCAGCCTAAAAAAATCTTACATATTAAAATGAAAATCTTCTCTTTCCTTTAAGTGACAGTTGTAGAGGTCAAATGGCCCTCATTTATGGTCCAAGTTGGTCATTATCATAACCAAAGTCTGAAGACTTACTCCTTACTCTGGGCCATTACAATGTAAATGGACTTTATATTTCAGGAACCCTAGAAAATACGTTAGGGGGTCTTTGCTCGGTTTCGACTTGCTTCCCCTTATTGGAAGAATGGAGATGTTTATTCATAAAATTAACTTGAAGTAATCAATAGATGTAAAAAATAAAGGCATCATAATAAGAAGAAAGGGGCCTGGCTTCTATTTAAATGCTGACAATTATGAAGCTTTTAAGAGCAGAAGGTAAATATCTTCTCTGCTCACCTTGGACAAATAGATGATCATGCCAATAGATTTCACCTAATTGGGTCTTTCCATTTTATTTCAGAGGAACCAAGGTTATTAGAATTGATATTTTCTCACCCATACAGTATTTGAAAGACTGCAAAAATCTAGAAAAAAGCTCCATAGAGGGATATAAAAAGAGAAAATTCTAAGAGAAATGCCAGTCTTTGGTGGTATTTGTCGTCACTAAAATAGATGTACATTTATGACACTTAAACAATAAAGCACAATCTTAAAATGGCACACCTGTTGGAGATGATAATGCATTAAGTGGATGTGGAAGAGGGCTACCAACATCCTGCCTAATTGTAACTTCATTTGAAATACTGGCCCAGTCTCCCCAAACTTATATATTATTGCTGTTTATTAATAATCAGAAGCAAATTTTACTTTGGTTGTATTCCATCTCAGTTTTCCATTATGGAATATTGGTCGAGACACAATAAGTTCACAAGTGTCAGAATCTTGCCTATATTCCCCCAAATTCTGCCATCAGTCAGGGGGCATGTCCTCAGACCTACACCTGCCCAGTGCATAAGCCCCGAGGCAGGGCAGACGTTCATCTCGAGGGTATGTTTTATTTGGGACACCCAGTTTTTGCCTTAATCTATTATTTCCAGTCTTCTGATCTATAAATTGTCAGTTGGGTAAAACTCAGAAGGCCATCATCTCATGAGAAAAAGGAAAGTTTATTGAGAGAAAGGGATCCTGGGCATCTGAAGCTGGAGATCTCCAGCCCACTTCCACTAAGGAGACACGATGTACTTATATGGAGGGGGTGGAAGGGTAGGGTCACGAGAATGGTGGGTACTTTGATTAGTTTACTTGCCATTGAGACCTTGTGGGCCCATCTATGAGTGTCGGCTGCCAGTAAGGGAGGGATTTGGCTGGGGGTGGGGGGGTTGGCCAATAGTCATTGGAACCACCTCCTTATCTTCTGATAGGAAATTATCTAAAGGCCACTCAGGGACCAATTTAATATAATCTCTAAATTTTTCTCAGGCCTATTTGGGTCTAGTACTTATTTCAGCTTTACCATGAAGCAATCTCCCCAAGCAGTGCTCCAGAGAACATCTTCATTTCTTTTTTATTTCCCTAAAAGTTATTAATTTAATTTTATTGTTATTATTATTATTATTATTTGGAGAGGTTTTGGCTATAGGGCACGTGCACTTGCCAGACAGACAGAGGGACAGAAGGACAGAAAGCGAGAAATCACCCCCCAAGGGGGATGGCCACACCACAATCCCTTCTCCTCCATTCTCCCCTCAGGATCTTGGGCACGCACGCACACGCACCCAGCATGAGTTTTTAAGCCACCGGGCCAGGGACGTGAACTGCGGTCAACTACATGGGAGTCCAGCAACATAGCCATTACGCTAACTGCTGGTCCCTATTGTTATTGTTTTTTTAATTTGCTGTAGGGCACATAGGCTCATAAGAGAGAGAGAGAAAGTGAGAAAGCAAGCCAGTTCAAGTGGAACTTGAACTGCAACTGGCATGTGGGAGTCCAGCACTTTTACCACCATCTACCTGCTGGCCCCAGCATCTTATTTCTAAAATGTGTTCACCACCTTCAAAGGACTTCTCTCTTACAGAGACCTACACACATACCTTGGCTTTAATCCCTCTAATGGCAGGTCTTTGTGTCCTTAAAATTCCTAGACCAGTTAATTTCATAAACATAAAACAACTTAATAAATGTTGGGTAAATACTCAGGGATTTTACTTTACAAAATAGGTATCTTCAAAAATAATGTAGATTTCACTTACAATGCACTATGAGCTCTAGCTTTTAAAATAAGATCTTGTGTTGACTAGTTTCATAAAAAGAATAATTATCCTCTAATGGTTTCCTTGGTAAGTTCAGATTTTGGATAGAATATTTCAAAATAATCTTTCATAGGATTTAGAACCCCTTGGAAAACACCCAAATGCTGTAATAATAATTCATGCTGTAGCAAAAATTTTGCCAAAGAATACATTTTTCTCTGTGAGTTAAAAACTGTCTTTGGTTTAGAGATAGAAACCACAATATTTTACCAACCTCTATGTATATCAAAGTCATGATGTTGATTCTATTTGTAAGACAATATTATTTCAAGAGTTCTGAGTGTTTGCTCCAAATATTTATTCAAACTATCTGGTTCATAATGACCTAAATATCTTTCTTGAGTCTAGATTGCAGCAGAATTTCTCAACACTGACATTTTGGAGCAGAGACATCTTTGTTTTAGGGGAGGCTGTCCTGAGTACAATAGGATGTTTAGTCACATCCCCTGCCTCTGCTCACTGAGTGTTACCCAGTAACACTCCTGACTCTCCAGACATTGAGAAATGGCCCTGGAGAGAAAATTCCATTTCCTTTTGATCCTGGCACCAGTAGCAATGGCATTACCTGCAAACAAATAGATTTAGAACTCAGCTGACCCTAATGAATCAGGACCCCTCATATGGTACTCAAGCAACTATCATTTAGCAAGCTTCTCCAGATATTTCTGATATACATTTAAGACCCACAGAGGCCTAGGCCCACTGACGTAGGGAGATATTTAAAAAATCCCAAAGTCCAGGTTATATCACAGACCAATTAAATTAGAGCCACTGGGGGCAGGACATAGGCATCCATTTGTTTTGAAGCTTGAATATAGGCTGCACATTGGAATTGCCTGGGGACCTTTAAAAGCACTTGTGATTGAATGTATTTTTACAACTAAGTCAGAAACCTTAAGGTGGGATCCAGGATCAGGCATTTTGTTTCCCTGTAAAATGTCCAGGTTATGCTAATGTGTACCCAAGACAGAACTACTGTTCTGAGATTACATAATCATTGAGAGGCAGAAAGGCATAATAATTAGGGATGGGGGCCCTGAATTCAAACTGCCTGGGTTTGAGTCCCATCTTAACCACTGACTGTTTAGCTTTGGATAAGTTAAGCTTCCATGTCCTTGTCTATCAAATAGAGAAGATAATAATGCTAATAGGGGGGTTATTGTGAGGATTAAATAAAATCATCCATTTAAAGCACTTAGCCTGGCATCCCTAAGAACATAGTGAACATTTGGTAAAACTTAGAGTAAACCATTTTTAAAGCAAAAGCTTATGAGATTAAACGTTAAGAAACTAATCTCTCCACAGATAAATATTTATAGGTAAATAAGAAATTCTTATTTCAAGCAAGACCAATCTGTTGGTACCCAGAGTTGTGTTTCTAGCAAATGGCACATATCTTTTGCCAGTTACTCAGGTACTCATGCATAAAAGGCAGGACATGAAAACATCCTTACACTGTTCATTTTTCATGGATTAACTGGTGAGTATGGAGAATGTGCCTATGGTTCCACTCCTGGGAAACTCTTTAAGGTCATTATGCTTCTCTTCTCAGTGTACCTAGTTAGCTGTCGTAGAGCACATGTTCTCTAGCTCTTTCTGTTTCACCTCTAGCTGTTCCTGCATCTTGCATTTTTGGAGACTCTCTAATTTTTGCAAACTTTTAGATGCAGAGGATAAAGTTGACATTTTGGCAAAGGATCATGACATTCACAGTGTCTCTTGCTGGTAAATATAGCTCAGTAGGAAAAAGAATCAGTATGTTCTGTAAAGACATCTCTACAGAACATGGCAATTTCTTCACTGCCTGTGCAGGAAGTTTTGTGTGTCCAAACAACGAATTGAAAGTCAGAATCTATGTATGAGATCTCTCTAAAAATAAGCATGTTGCTGTACTTGTGTAGGTTCTAAAATTTCAAGGTGATTTTAGACAAAGTCAGCGCATGTTCTAATAAGAAATTAAGAATCTGTGTTATTTCGTAGTTCTATTATGACTTTTTATTTGCAAAAGATTTTGTATCTATTGGAGAACTTAGGGTTCATATGTCAGGAGGCATGATAGAGCCTGACGGAACTATATATGAATACTGATCCAGAATGAACCATTTATATGTCCTTGGACAGTTCATTTATCTGAGCCTTGGTTTCCTCACCATTGCCCTAAGTGGTTTGTTATGGGTAATAAATGAGATAATAAATGCCAGTAACTGAGATGTCATTGTCCCCTCATCCTGTTGACAATACATCTCCAATGTTTGACATAGAAACTATAGCAGGTACAAGCAAGTAGCTACCACATCTTGAACGCATGAGACATAATAGTTTTCAACATTTATTCTAAGCTGGGGCTGGGAAGGAAGATGGAGGAAGAGAACTTGGTGATCCCACAGAATTAGCAAAAGATATAAAATAATGACAGGCTGGTTCCATGGCCTAGTGATCAAGGGAGCTGAATCCCACATGGATGACTACATGGTTCTAAGCTAGTCCCAGTGGCTTGAAAAACACACCAGGTATTGTGTATGTGTACAGAAAATCCCGATGAGATGGAGAAATGGAGAAGGGCTCGCACCTCTGTCTATATCCAGTGAGTGCACATACCTTCTGGCAAAATCAAACAAGCAAACCAAGAAAAAAATATAATGAACCATACTGAGACATATTCTTTTCTGGAAAGATTTTGTGTCATTTTGGTCTTGTATTTGTACAGAAATTAAATCAAATCCAATTTGTTGCCACTTTGATTCTGAAAAACCACAATGCCCTCTTTAATTAGTGATACAGTCCAAATGCCCAGGCAGGACCATGGACACGTCTCAGCTCCAGAGAGCCTTGGAATAAACTGGGCATGAGATTTATTTATGTGGTGTCATGGTGTTTTGGTAAATGCATTTTGTTAACTGAATATTTAAATAACAAAGGTCTAGCTTTTACTGTCTATCTTCAAAAACTAGCTGGTTGACTTGATGCTTGGTATAACATCTTATACATGTAGGATTGAAAATGTCACTTTAAGAAGTAGTTCAAAGCTTGACATTGGGCCATGGAAATGTGTAACTGAACAGCAAGATTCTTGCTATGGTCTAAACTAGACGTTCTCAAGAATCTTGGATAAGCAGAACCAGTGGTACCTTGGAAATGCAGCTCTTAATTCTCCCTTCCCCAACTCATAAATCAGAACTTCTAGAGGTGGGGCCCAGTCCCCTGTGTTTTAATAAGCTCTCTAGATCATTCTCATGGTCATTAAGTTTACTACTCAGTGTTTAATTTAGCTTCTAGTTACCTATAAGATTTGCCTTGAAAATCATTTCTAATATACTTAAAATATTTATCTTGCCGTCAGACCCTTTCAGACTTGTCCTCAGCTCTGGAATATAAAATAGTTCCTGCCAACAATTTGGCCTCAGTATTCCAGCCATTGTCAACTTTTCTCCATTGTAAATACTAGAGATATTCATTTGTAGAACTAGGTAAAGGGGAAAACCCTTTATCTTCTTCCTCAGCTGGAATCATCTACCTTTCTCTGACTTTTTCGCACTCTTCTTTTTAAAGTTTGCCATAGGTCATGCTCTTGCAGGAGAGAGACAGAGATACACAGAGAAAGTAAGACAGCTTCCCTCAAAGGGACTGGTTATACAACACAATCTCTTCTCCTCTGTTCTCCTATGGGGATTTTGGGCATGCACATACATGTGTCTGGGATGTCTTTCAAATTGCTGGGTCCAGGATTCAAACCTCACAGTTATGTAAGATCCAGCTGCCTTAACCACCACATTACCTGGCTGGTCCTTGACTTCTTCACATCTGATCTTCACGCATTTCAAAAAGATACAAAAATTGGTACCATCAGATGGCATATTGGTTAAGTCACTGGACTCCTACATAGTCAATCATGGTTTGAGTCCTGGGCCAGGCTACTTAAAACTCACGCTGGACACATGTGTATGTGTGCCCATATCCTGAAAGGAGAATAAAGGAGAAGGGATTGCGACATGGTCATCCTCCCCCCTCCCCCGGGGGGTGATTTCTTGCTTTCTGTTTCTCTGTCTCTTTGAGTGTACCCACCCTATAGCAAAAATCTCTTAAAAAAAAAAAAGGTAGGAAAAAATGTATGTAAAAAGCCTGCAAATAACAGCCCCCAAATCCCTTGCAACAAATTTTAAAATATCATAGGGAAAAATATTCTTGACTCTTAAGGAAGTATTAGTCTTCCATGAATAATTTTAACCCTAACAACTAGTTATAAAATAATAGTACCCTTTCAACTCCTGCAGGGAAACTATGTCAAACTGTGACCTGTCACCTGTTTTGTACAATCTGTGAGCTGAAAAAGGCGTTTACATTTTCAATTAGTCAAAACAATAAAATGGATTATATTTCATGACCGGTGAAAATAAAACATTTCATTTAAAATGTTAGTGTCCGTAAATAAAGCATTATTAGAACACAGACATATTAATTCATTTATTGTGCATAGCAGGTTTTGTGGTATGGATGTATAAAAGTCATGTAAGATACTACTACTAAATTGAGTATTTATGCAAAGGCAGCAGAGAGCATATGGCTTAAAAGTTAAAAATATTTTCTATATGGACATGGGTCTTTCCAGGAAAAAAAATTCTGACTTTGTTCTAGACTCTGAGCACCTGGAGGAAATAGACTTCTTGTTATTTATCTTTAACAGTTATCTCCTGTGTTAAGTATACAACTTCCTGGTTTTCATTTTATAGGTGCACAATGTTTGCAGTTTTACAATACACCATCCTGAAAGTACTTACTCCTTACCATCTCTTATCATAATGTTTTATTTTAAGCAACATGTAGAACAGGAGCGTTAGTAATGTCATATATAAAATAGAGACTTTCTGGATTTGATCCATCTGGCACATATAGTAAAAGAAACCAAGTCTTGAAGCTTAATAAAGGGTAGACTACATTTTTCCAGGGTCATTTTCTGCCCTAAAACTACGACATACTTTAAGTAATTTTTGTCAAAAATAAGCATATAAATAATAATATCCTTCACTGTACAAAATCAAAAAGATTTCTAAAATTTGGCTTTTATGTATTTTAACTTATTTTTCATTTCACTGTAACTTTTTCATTTGTTTTTCCTGCAAAGAATCCAATAGAACGTACTCATCAATCTTATCTTTCAGACAGAGTAAAGTATTGACATCTAAATTACATTAAAAATGAAAAGGGAAAGTATGAATTGGAAAACTACTTAGGAAAAGAAAAATCTGAGGAAACTCAGTAATTCCAAAAAGAAAAGGAAGTGGGTAGTCTTGTCTTGACTCATTTGTCGTGGAAAAATGTTCAGCTTTTCCCCATTCAGTATGATGTTAGCTATGGGTTTTTCATATATGGCTTTTATTTTTATTTATTTATTTATTTTTGGAGAGGTTTTTGTCATAGGGTGCGTGTGCTCGCCATAAAGACAGAGAGACAGAAAGTGAGAAATCAACCCCCCCTGCCCCGGGGGATCGCCATGCTGCAATCCCTTCTCTGTTCTCCTCTTGGGTTCTTGGGCATGCACGCACATGTGCCCAGCATGAGTTTAAGTCACCAGGTCCAGGACTTGAACCGCGGCGGTCAACTACATGGGAGTCCAGTGACATAGCCATTATGCTAACTGCTGTTCCCAATATATGGCTTTTTATTGAGAAATGACCATTCTATGCCGATTTGCTAAGGATGTTAACCATGAAGCAATGTTATATTTTATCAAACACTTTTTCTGCATTGACTGATATGATCATATGGTTTTTATCTTTCTGTCTGTTAATATGGTGCATTACATTTATGTTTTTGTGTATGTTGAACCTCCTTTCATCCCTGGGATGATCCTACCTGATTGGGATGTATAATCTTTTTTATGTGTTATTAGATACGACTTGTTGAGAATTTTTGCATTTATATTCATCAGAGGTATTAATGTGTAGTTTTTCCTTTTCTGTCATGTCCTTGTCTGTTTTGGGGATGAGGATGATGGAGGCTTCATAAAGTAAGTTTGGGATTTGCAATTCCTTCCTTTTGGATCTTTAGAAATAGTTTGAGTAGAATGGGGTTAACTCTTGTCTAAAAGTTTCATATAATTCAGAAATGAAGCCATCAGAACCTTGACTTTTCTTTGTTGGGAGGTTATCTATTACTGATGCAATTTCATTACTTATTACGGGTCTTCTCAGGCTTTCTACTTCCTGGTTCTATCTTGGTAGATTTTGTGTGTCTAGGAATTTGTCTATCTCAACCAGGTTTTCCTATTTGTTGGCATAGAGTCATTTGTAGTATTTTTTAAAGACTTTGTATTTCTATTATATTCATTGTAATATTGCTTATTTCATTGTGAATTTGAGTCATCTGTTCCTTTCTCTCTTAATTAGTCTAGCTAATGGTGTGTTCATTTTGTTTATCTTTTCAAAGAAACGCATTTGGTTTTATTTATTTTCTGTATAGCTTGTTTATTCATTTATTTCTGTTTGAACCTTTATTACTTCTTTTCTCCTGGCATTTTTCTTTTTTTTATTTTTTGGTTGTTGTTTTTCAACTCACTAAGGCATGTTGTTAGGTTGCCTATTTGCCACCTTTCAATCTTTTTTCTTATGAGCACTAATTGCTATGAACTTTCCTCTTATGACTGCTCTTGCTATGTCCCATAGGATATAGAAACTTGTGTACTCACTATAATTAGTTTAAATGAATCTTTTGATTTTAGTCTTAATTTCTTCAGTGGTTTTGAAGTCATTCAGGAATAGGTTGTTTAGTTTTCATATGTTTGTGTATTTTCGAGTATTTTTTCTGAAACTAATTTGAAGTTTAATTCCATCATGGTCAGAGAAGATGCTGGATACAGTTTCTATCCCTTTGAATTTGTAAAGGTTGTTTTGTGTCCTATCATGTGGTTGCTCTTTGAAGAAGTTCCATGTGGAAGTGTAAATATTCTATGGTTTTTGGGTGGAAGGTTCCATAGATGTCTGTCAAGTCCATTTGATGTATGGTATCATTTAGATCCTATATCTCCTTTTCTTGATGTCTTCCCCTTTTAATACTATATAATGTCCTTTGTCTCTTCTTACAGCTTTTGTCTTAAAGCCTATTTTATCTGAAATCTGTATTGCAACTCTAGCCTTTTTAGGTTTCTGTTTCAAGGAATACCTTTCTCCAGCCCTTCACTTTTAGTCTGTGTATATCTTTATCCATGAAGGGTGTTTCTTGTAGGTGGCAGATAGAGGGTTTCTGGATTTTTTCCCCCATTTGACTAGTCTGTGTCTCTTGACTGGAGAATTTAATTCATTGACATTCAACATTATTATCAGTATTTCTAGACTTGTCCCTGCTATTATGTTAGTCATTTTCTTGGTTATTATTTGTTCTGTCTCTCTCTTTTTAGTTTTTCTGCTATAACACTCCCTTCAGTACTTCTTGAAGAGCTGGTCTAGTATTGGTTAAAAAGAAAACCAGCAGCTATAGTGGCCAAGCAATGTATAAAATAAACAAATAAACACAAAAATTTCCTAAAAAATTCGGCTGCCTGTGACCAACATTTTTTCCCTGACTTCTTGTTTTCTGAATTTTAGAGAAAATGAACAAAGCAATAGAGTTCACTTTTTAGATTTTTAATGATAATGTGATTGCTTACTTCATAGCTTTCATAAACATCTCTGTACTTTTTATTGCCAATATTAGCATCTTCAGTTACATGATAAAGTACTTCGCTAGTATATAGAAATAATAGTTCTTTTGCATACAAAATTATTAAAGGATGTGTGTTTTATGAGCAGAATTTGCATTTTCTTTGCATTATTTTCTGTGTAAATCCTAGTATTTTATAAAGGTGATAAAAATCCTCTGCCCCTATCTTAAATTATATAACAATCTCCAGTATTAGATGCAAGAAAAAATTGCTACCCAGGAATACAATAGAGATTTTACTTCTAACAACATTTCTTTGAATGTAGGCATTTTCATGGTGGTACAAATGACCACATATAAAAACATCATAGAATTTCGTGGTGGTCTTCAGATTGAACAAATAGCAGGTGAAATGTCCACATCTGTAGATTTTGGAAATGAAAAATGCTTCATACCTGCATGCTAAACAACTTTTAACAAGTGGTAAAGACAGCAAGACTAATTAAGAAAAATGCTACTGTCATCAGTAGGGAGAAAAAAATCAAAACAGTTAAAATTCACTTAGTGCTTAATGTGCAAGGCATTATGTTAATTACCTTACATCCTTTATCTTGTTTATCTAGCTGAAGCTTGTTTTTCAAATTTTTAACACTTTTTAAAAAATTATTTTACTTAATTGTATTTATTTTAATTTGACTGGAGAGGGACAGAGTGAGGGAGAGAGAGAGAGAGGGAAAGTGAGAAAGCAAGCTGCCAGGCTCAGGACTCGAAGCATGGTTGGCCATGTGTGAGTCCAGTGCCCTTAACCACCACGCCACCTGCATGTCCCAAATTTTTAACACTTTTGATCCAATGTTACATCATACAGAATCTTCTGGCAGATGGAACAGGTTAAACAGATAGGAAGAGCCAGTGAGAATCTAACAGTACCTGCTAACTCTTTGTCCTCACAGCTCCTGGTAAAGACAGGGGTAAAGACAGGGTCTGGGGTAAACCTATCATGCCCCTAATTTCCAGGGTCTCATAGTAAAGGCTAAAGCAGCATTGCAGAAATGTTTCTCTGGGATTCCTGCATTGTTCCTTCAGAGGATGATGTCATCTTGTGATGAATTGTTTAACACTGTGCCAGTATAGAAATGTCAATTTATGGACCCTCAAGGAAGAATAGAAAGACAGGGAACAAACAGATGGCATAATGGCTTCATCACTGGACTCCCATGTAGTCAACTGCAGTTCAAATCCCAGACTCGGTGGCTTAAAACGCATGCCAGGTGCATGTGCTTGTGTGCCCAAGATCCCGAGAGGGGAATGGAGGAGAAGCAATTGTGGCATGGCCGTCCCCACTGGGGGGTGATTTCTCACTTTCTGTCTCTCTGTCTCTGTCTCTCTCTGAGCGTACATGCTCTATAGCAAAAATCTCTCAAAATAAATAAAATAAAGACAGAATGTTACAATCTTCTATGAACATCATCACTTCTCAGCACACTGCTCTGGATAAGTAAAATCTTCTAGTTTACTGATCCTGAAGATTTTGGAGTTGGAGGCAGAGATACAGTTATTCACTTGCAGTTCATGTTTTGTACAAGAGATATATTTGGCATAGATTTTAGTTCCATACATCTTTGGCTTTTCTATACTCCTCATTATTGTTGTAAGCAGGTCAAAAGGATTGAACGTAAACTAAGGTATGTTCTGATATCATCTAACATCAATTTTCTTGGTTAGCAGACAGTCACAGAGCCTGCCCACGCCTGAGAAGAATTTATGAAGGTAGAACACCAGAAGAATCATGGAATCCATTTTAGAATCTGTCTGCTGCACCTAGCATGGTCACAAGATGGCTACTACAACTCTAGGCATAATGGCTGTGTTTTAGGCAGGAGGAAGGGAAAAGGGCTATGTACCAGTGGAAGACTTCCTCTTATACATTGTCAGGGCTGTGCTGCTCAGCTATACCAACTCAAAGGCAAACCAGAGCTCTAATGTTTAGGTTTCACTTCTCCAGCAGCCAAGAGGGGTTGGAAATGGATATGGTGATGTGTCAACTAACCCGTAGGACCTGCAATATATTCTGAGGTGGCAATGGAAGACAGTAATGGCTGCAATGGCTTGGAAGAGAAATTCTTATCTTTAAATAGAAAGATAAAGATTTGCATGAGTGGTGTTTTGGTGATTTCTCTAGTGGGGCTCCAAGACATGAAATGAATCGAGGTGGCCACAGCTATGACATATTGATTTTTTTTCCTATCTCTCAGGCACATGTGGCTTAAAGAAATGGAGATCTACACAGCTATGTATGGAAAGGGGTTATAAAGCAATGAGATATATTGAAAGCACACACAGAAACCAGCATCTAGGGCCAGCAGGTGGTGTGGTGGTTAAGGTGCTGGTTTCCCACATAGCCCACCACAGTTGAAGTACTGGACACACATGCCCTATAGCAAATTAAATAATAATAATAATAATAAAGTGAAATAATCCTAAAAAAAGAAATATGCATCTAATTTTTTATCAAAATTTATGAAAATGACAGTAACACGAATGGCTCTGCCTTATTCTTTTTTAGCTGCATTAGCCTTACGGTTTTTATAAACCTAGCAGAGGGAACTCTTGCCTTTTCCTGATGCTTCGAGAGCCTTAAAATTTATTATTGAAAATATGTCATAGAAACAAAAAAGTTAACTATTTTTCAAAATTAGTTTTAATATCATTACTTCTTTATGTGAGCTTTGCTTTCATATGCATGCCCTTAGTGCTTTACTTTGAAATTAGTTACTTATCTTAAGCTTTGGACTGAAGTGCTCTCAACCCATAGGATATAGAAACTTGTGTACTCACTATAATTAGTTTAAATGAATCTTTTGATTTTAGTCTTAATTTCTTCAGTGGTTTTGAAGTCATTCAGGAATAGGTTGTTTAGTTTTCATATGTTTGTGTATTTTCGAGTATTTTTTCTGAAACTAATTTGAAGTTTAATTCCATCATGGTCAGAGAAGATGCTGGATACAGTTTCTATCCCTTTGAATTTGTAAAGGTTGTTTTGTGTCCTATCATGTGGTTGCTCTTTGAAGAAGTTCCATGTGGAAGTGTAAATATTCTATGGTTTTTGGGTGGAAGGTTCCATAGATGTCTGTCAAGTCCATTTGATGTATGGTATCATTTAGATCCTATATCTCCTTTTCTTGATGTCTTCCCCTTTTAATACTATATAATGTCCTTTGTCTCTTCTTACAGCTTTTGTCTTAAAGCCTATTTTATCTGAAATCTGTATTGCAACTCTAGCCTTTTTAGGTTTCTGTTTCAAGGAATACCTTTCTCCAGCCCTTCACTTTTAGTCTGTGTATATCTTTATCCATGAAGGGTGTTTCTTGTAGGTGGCAGATAGAGGGTTTCTGGATTTTTTCCCCCATTTGACTAGTCTGTGTCTCTTGACTGGAGAATTTAATTCATTGACATTCAACATTATTATCAGTATTTCTAGACTTGTCCCTGCTATTATGTTAGTCATTTTCTTGGTTATTATTTGTTCTGTCTCTCTCTTTTTAGTTTTTCTGCTATAACACTCCCTTCAGTACTTCTTGAAGAGCTGGTCTAGTATTGGTTAAAAAGAAAACCAGCAGCTATAGTGGCCAAGCAATGTATAAAATAAACAAATAAACACAAAAATTTCCTAAAAAATTCGGCTGCCTGTGACCAACATTTTTTCCCTGACTTCTTGTTTTCTGAATTTTAGAGAAAATGAACAAAGCAATAGAGTTCACTTTTTAGATTTTTAATGATAATGTGATTGCTTACTTCATAGCTTTCATAAACATCTCTGTACTTTTTATTGCCAATATTAGCATCTTCAGTTACATGATAAAGTACTTCGCTAGTATATAGAAATAATAGTTCTTTTGCATACAAAATTATTAAAGGATGTGTGTTTTATGAGCAGAATTTGCATTTTCTTTGCATTATTTTCTGTGTAAATCCTAGTATTTTATAAAGGTGATAAAAATCCTCTGCCCCTATCTTAAATTATATAACAATCTCCAGTATTAGATGCAAGAAAAAATTGCTACCCAGGAATACAATAGAGATTTTACTTCTAACAACATTTCTTTGAATGTAGGCATTTTCATGGTGGTACAAATGACCACATATAAAAACATCATAGAATTTCGTGGTGGTCTTCAGATTGAACAAATAGCAGGTGAAATGTCCACATCTGTAGATTTTGGAAATGAAAAATGCTTCATACCTGCATGCTAAACAACTTTTAACAAGTGGTAAAGACAGCAAGACTAATTAAGAAAAATGCTACTGTCATCAGTAGGGAGAAAAAAATCAAAACAGTTAAAATTCACTTAGTGCTTAATGTGCAAGGCATTATGTTAATTACCTTACATCCTTTATCTTGTTTATCTAGCTGAAGCTTGTTTTTCAAATTTTTAACACTTTTTAAAAAATTATTTTACTTAATTGTATTTATTTTAATTTGACTGGAGAGGGACAGAGTGAGGGAGAGAGAGAGAGAGGGAAAGTGAGAAAGCAAGCTGCCAGGCTCAGGACTCGAAGCATGGTTGGCCATGTGTGAGTCCAGTGCCCTTAACCACCACGCCACCTGCATGTCCCAAATTTTTAACACTTTTGATCCAATGTTACATCATACAGAATCTTCTGGCAGATGGAACAGGTTAAACAGATAGGAAGAGCCAGTGAGAATCTAACAGTACCTGCTAACTCTTTGTCCTCACAGCTCCTGGTAAAGACAGGGGTAAAGACAGGGTCTGGGGTAAACCTATCATGCCCCTAATTTCCAGGGTCTCATAGTAAAGGCTAAAGCAGCATTGCAGAAATGTTTCTCTGGGATTCCTGCATTGTTCCTTCAGAGGATGATGTCATCTTGTGATGAATTGTTTAACACTGTGCCAGTATAGAAATGTCAATTTATGGACCCTCAAGGAAGAATAGAAAGACAGGGAACAAACAGATGGCATAATGGCTTCATCACTGGACTCCCATGTAGTCAACTGCAGTTCAAATCCCAGACTCGGTGGCTTAAAACGCATGCCAGGTGCATGTGCTTGTGTGCCCAAGATCCCGAGAGGGGAATGGAGGAGAAGCAATTGTGGCATGGCCGTCCCCACTGGGGGGTGATTTCTCACTTTCTGTCTCTCTGTCTCTGTCTCTCTCTGAGCGTACATGCTCTATAGCAAAAATCTCTCAAAATAAATAAAATAAAGACAGAATGTTACAATCTTCTATGAACATCATCACTTCTCAGCACACTGCTCTGGATAAGTAAAATCTTCTAGTTTACTGATCCTGAAGATTTTGGAGTTGGAGGCAGAGATACAGTTATTCACTTGCAGTTCATGTTTTGTACAAGAGATATATTTGGCATAGATTTTAGTTCCATACATCTTTGGCTTTTCTATACTCCTCATTATTGTTGTAAGCAGGTCAAAAGGATTGAACGTAAACTAAGGTATGTTCTGATATCATCTAACATCAATTTTCTTGGTTAGCAGACAGTCACAGAGCCTGCCCACGCCTGAGAAGAATTTATGAAGGTAGAACACCAGAAGAATCATGGAATCCATTTTAGAATCTGTCTGCTGCACCTAGCATGGTCACAAGATGGCTACTACAACTCTAGGCATAATGGCTGTGTTTTAGGCAGGAGGAAGGGAAAAGGGCTATGTACCAGTGGAAGACTTCCTCTTATACATTGTCAGGGCTGTGCTGCTCAGCTATACCAACTCAAAGGCAAACCAGAGCTCTAATGTTTAGGTTTCACTTCTCCAGCAGCCAAGAGGGGTTGGAAATGGATATGGTGATGTGTCAACTAACCCGTAGGACCTGCAATATATTCTGAGGTGGCAATGGAAGACAGTAATGGCTGCAATGGCTTGGAAGAGAAATTCTTATCTTTAAATAGAAAGATAAAGATTTGCATGAGTGGTGTTTTGGTGATTTCTCTAGTGGGGCTCCAAGACATGAAATGAATCGAGGTGGCCACAGCTATGACATATTGATTTTTTTTCCTATCTCTCAGGCACATGTGGCTTAAAGAAATGGAGATCTACACAGCTATGTATGGAAAGGGGTTATAAAGCAATGAGATATATTGAAAGCACACACAGAAACCAGCATCTAGGGCCAGCAGGTGGTGTGGTGGTTAAGGTGCTGGTTTCCCACATAGCCCACCACAGTTGAAGTACTGGACACACATGCCCTATAGCAAATTAAATAATAATAATAATAATAAAGTGAAATAATCCTAAAAAAAGAAATATGCATCTAATTTTTTATCAAAATTTATGAAAATGACAGTAACACGAATGGCTCTGCCTTATTCTTTTTTAGCTGCATTAGCCTTACGGTTTTTATAAACCTAGCAGAGGGAACTCTTGCCTTTTCCTGATGCTTCGAGAGCCTTAAAATTTATTATTGAAAATATGTCATAGAAACAAAAAAGTTAACTATTTTTCAAAATTAGTTTTAATATCATTACTTCTTTATGTGAGCTTTGCTTTCATATGCATGCCCTTAGTGCTTTACTTTGAAATTAGTTACTTATCTTAAGCTTTGGACTGAAGTGCTCTCAATTCAAATGAACTACACGGAAAAAAAAAATCAGTTCTCACTCTATGCCAGAAACAAATCAATCAGACCGAACCTTTTTAACCAGTGTGATGGCACTGCCTCAAGGCAAAGTTTTCTGAGAACTAAATACTTTATAATCATGAAAGAAAATATTATTGTGGCATGGCCGTCCCCACTGGGGGGTGATTTCTCACTTTCTGTCTCTCTGTCTCTGTCTCTCTCTGAGCGTACATGCTCTATAGCAAAAATCTCTCAAAATAAATAAAATAAAGACAGAATGTTACAATCTTCTATGAACATCATCACTTCTCAGCACACTGCTCTGGATAAGTAAAATCTTCTAGTTTACTGATCCTGAAGATTTTGGAGTTGGAGGCAGAGATACAGTTATTCACTTGCAGTTCATGTTTTGTACAAGAGATATATTTGGCATAGATTTTAGTTCCATACATCTTTGGCTTTTCTATACTCCTCATTATTGTTGTAAGCAGGTCAAAAGGATTGAACGTAAACTAAGGTATGTTCTGATATCATCTAACATCAATTTTCTTGGTTAGCAGACAGTCACAGAGCCTGCCCACGCCTGAGAAGAATTTATGAAGGTAGAACACCAGAAGAATCATGGAATCCATTTTAGAATCTGTCTGCTGCACCTAGCATGGTCACAAGATGGCTACTACAACTCTAGGCATAATGGCTGTGTTTTAGGCAGGAGGAAGGGAAAAGGGCTATGTACCAGTGGAAGACTTCCTCTTATACATTGTCAGGGCTGTGCTGCTCAGCTATACCAACTCAAAGGCAAACCAGAGCTCTAATGTTTAGGTTTCACTTCTCCAGCAGCCAAGAGGGGTTGGAAATGGATATGGTGATGTGTCAACTAACCCGTAGGACCTGCAATATATTCTGAGGTGGCAATGGAAGACAGTAATGGCTGCAATGGCTTGGAAGAGAAATTCTTATCTTTAAATAGAAAGATAAAGATTTGCATGAGTGGTGTTTTGGTGATTTCTCTAGTGGGGCTCCAAGACATGAAATGAATCGAGGTGGCCACAGCTATGACATATTGATTTTTTTTCCTATCTCTCAGGCACATGTGGCTTAAAGAAATGGAGATCTACACAGCTATGTATGGAAAGGGGTTATAAAGCAATGAGATATATTGAAAGCACACACAGAAACCAGCATCTAGGGCCAGCAGGTGGTGTGGTGGTTAAGGTGCTGGTTTCCCACATAGCCCACCACAGTTGAAGTACTGGACACACATGCCCTATAGCAAATTAAATAATAATAATAATAATAAAGTGAAATAATCCTAAAAAAAGAAATATGCATCTAATTTTTTATCAAAATTTATGAAAATGACAGTAACACGAATGGCTCTGCCTTATTCTTTTTTAGCTGCATTAGCCTTACGGTTTTTATAAACCTAGCAGAGGGAACTCTTGCCTTTTCCTGATGCTTCGAGAGCCTTAAAATTTATTATTGAAAATATGTCATAGAAACAAAAAAGTTAACTATTTTTCAAAATTAGTTTTAATATCATTACTTCTTTATGTGAGCTTTGCTTTCATATGCATGCCCTTAGTGCTTTACTTTGAAATTAGTTACTTATCTTAAGCTTTGGACTGAAGTGCTCTCAATTCAAATGAACTACACGGAAAAAAAAAATCAGTTCTCACTCTATGCCAGAAACAAATCAATCAGACCGAACCTTTTTAACCAGTGTGATGGCACTGCCTCAAGGCAAAGTTTTCTGAGAACTAAATACTTTATAATCATGAAAGAAAATATTATTATCTTCTAGTTATGTGATCCTTAGATATGAAGAACTTACACAAAAACTAGGCTCAGACTTGCCTGTAATATTTTTTCTCTTCACTACACAGTTTATTATTTCTTGATGGAATCAAGTCAACTCTAGCCACATCAAGGTACTTTATGAAAAATGAGGATATTCTGTCAGTTTGAGAGATGAGCAGCAACACAAAAGACTTTTGTAATTCATTTCTCCAGCTTCTTTTTATTAATTTTCCAGAGAGCAAAATAGAATTTCAAATGCAGTTCTCTAACTTTTCATCCTATTGAAGTATTTCTTGTTTCTGATTATTTGAGCTAGTAGACTGAAATATATTTATATGTTCTCTGTCTTTATCTAGCACCTTTCTTCCAAACATTCAACACTGATTAAAAACTGAATTTCTAATGCTCTGGGCAGCATCGAGACAGCACTGTCCCAGAACACCAGATTTGTGAAACTGACTCATAACTTTCTTCTAGAGAGAAACGATGGAATACTTTGTCAAAAATGAAAACTGTTCACAGTGACGAGAAGAGATGAGGCTGAAAAACACAAAGAGGAAAAGCACACTTCTCAGCACACTGCTCAGGATGTTCCTTTGGGATAAGTAAAAAAAGAAAATTTTGGAGTTGGAAATATAGATACATTTATTCACTTGCAGTTCGTGTTTTGTACGAGAGATATATTCGGCATAGATTTCAGTTCCATACCTCTTCGTCTTTTCTATACTCCTCATCATTGATATAAGCAGGTCAAAAGGACTGAAGGTAAGCTAGAGTATGTTCTGATATCATCTAACATCAATTTTCTGTTAAATCCTGGAGGACTTGTTTTTTCTAACTCCTATAAGAACATTTGTGTTTAAAAAGGAAAGAAGACTCTCATCTCAGGTAGAAAATGGTTATACAGTGACATCTTGGCAAGTTAAGGAAACATTTTAGACAGTGGTAGTACCTCATCTGTAACTCCCTCTCTCTGAGTAGTTCTTATGGTACCAGTCATTTCTGGACAGTTCATTTAGTGATCAGCATTTCCATAGGCTCCTCCCTACTCTAGTGTGTTTAATATGAGCCGTGACCCACTATGTTTCTTAATACAATAAACTGCCACAAACTTAGTAACTTAAAACAATACAAATTCATTATTTTAAAATTCTGCAGGCTGGAAATCTGACATGGATCTCAGTGGTTAAAATCAAGGTGGTAGACGAGCAGTGTGGTTTTCTGGAGTCCCTGGGGGTGTGTTCACTCCCTTGCCTTTTCCAGCTTCTAGAAACCACCCACATTCTTTGACTTGTGGCCCAGGTCTCCGTCTTCAAACTTAGTTACAATGGATTGAATCCTTCTCACAGGGCATCAGTCTGATCTTCCTCTGCCTCCCTCTTTTTTTTCTTTTTCAACCTGCCATTACATTGGGCCCACTGGGGTAATCTACGCCATCTAATCTTTAGTCAGCTAATTAGCAACATTAATTCCATCTGCCACTGGCATTCCCTTTTTGGCAGGCAATATAACATAGTTACAGGGAATTTGGATGTGAACATCTTTGATGGTCATTATTCCACTGAGTAGAGACAGAGTGATCAGCCAACTCTCTCTCTTCTTATGCTTTCTGAATCAGTGGAGCAGGGAGCTGCATCTATCCTTTCCTACATTATGTTGCTAAGAATCCCTTTAAGTCCACATAGATTGATTGTGAGCTATTATATTAACTGGATTCTGTCCTTTTGGTTACTCAGATAGACTATATTTTCCAACCTCTCTTGAAGGAAGGTGTGGCCGTGTGGCAGGGTTGTAGCCAATGGAAATGAGGTTCGATTCTCCCAAGCCTGGCTCATAAAGTCCTCCTATGTGCGTTTTCGTATTCTTCCCCCTCCTCCCAGTGAGGACGGAAATGACTGTGATGACCTTAAAATCCAATGACCTGGCTACTGACAGTTCTTCAATGATAGTGCATCAGAGTTTCTTCTACCTGAAACCTTCACTACCAAATGACACATAAGACAGAAAGGAAGTTCTTACTCTCTTTGTTACTGTGACTCAGCCTATGCTACTCACTGGTTTCCTCCTGCACCCTTGTCTTGCTGTGCTTTCTCTTGCCGTTTACCAGTAGTCTAGCCAGATGCTCCTTGTGCTATAATCTGTAGAGCTGCTACTGCTACTGCCTCCCACACTGCTCTCAGTTATTGTTTAGTTTCAGGCCACCCTCTAGGCTTCGTGCGTATGTTTTTTTTGTGAATATTAGGAAAAGACATCTCCTCTGGGTGGGCAAAATGAAAAGGCCCCCTTTTGGGCTACTGTATGAGTATACAGCTTGACAAAGGGGCCCACTTTTTGGAAAATCAACTCTCCCTTTTTGCAGGGAGATGCATTCATGTGTGAGAGTGCAGGGCGTGGTGAGCTACCTACAGGCTGGATTTGGCCCCCGCTTGCCCTCTCACCTGGTTCTTCTGTGTATGGCACACACAGACCTCCATGGAGGTCTGCCGGAACCCCTTCATGCCTAATGCTTCCATATGTATTTACCAAGTACAGACTTTCCTTCTGCTGATGCCACTTTCACTCTTAAAAACCACTCACTCCATTTTAAGGTTGAGTAAAGCGGGGCCTAGAACTCAGGTGGGGTTCAAGACATTCATTTCATTGGAATCACTCGTTTCACTCTGTGGAATAAACCATTGTGGGGTGAAGGAGATGGGCTTCTGGCAATGTGAGCACCCCCCAGGATTACAACCTTCATATGTACTGTCTCTAGACAATGAGGAATGAGTACATGGAGATATGCAGAAGTGGAAAAGCTACATTTACATCCCTGCTTAAGGAGTGAAAATCCAGAGTTAACCTGACTTGGACCATTTCTCTTTCCTTTGTTCTCCAGGAAGATGCACTGTTGCCACTCTTGCTGTTAAATTTCCTTATCTAGTAAATATGGCACCTGGTAACTGCACAGTTTGGAGCATAATGGCATTTCTGAATACCACAGTAACTGGTAAGTACTATGCTTCCTATTTCAAGCTTCCCACATGCCTAATGTTTTCATATGTATTTATCAAGTCTGATATAACTTTGTTCTAGAGAACATGAAGACTACATTTCCCAGGCTGTCTTGCAGTTAAGCATGGCTATATGGCTGAGTTTTGACCAATAAGATATGGGTTAAAATGCTGTATGGCGCTTACAAGCCAAGATAGGGAAAGCTTAGCTTACCTTTAAAGAAAACTCCCTCCAAATTAAAGAAATATTCTCTTTCTAAATAAATTCTTGGGGAAAGAAAGATTTATTGATATTAGGAAGATACTTTTCTCTGTCCTTGGTGCCTATATAAGCTGCCATTTTAATTTTAGAGTTCCTCCCTTGTGGCACAACCTCCCCCTTCCCTTTATTTGCAGTAAATGCTTTTCCTCATTGTATGAATCTCCAGGGGAGAAATGGGGAGCTCAGTTACTACTGTAAGCAATAATAAGTCTGATCTCCAATTCAGAAAACTCAGGTTTGCTTTCAGAAATCAATCAGTTTGAAACCATCCATGTGATTCCTTTATAGTCTCTCTTTTCCTTGTCCTCTGAATGGATGCAGTGTCCAGTAGAGAACTCCAAGGTCTCAGGGAAAACCAGACCTACGAGATAGAAGCAGTCTAAGTCTCAATGTCTGTATGCAGAAGATGGTCACATTAAACTTTAGTGTGAGCAAGAAATGGTCTAAGATTTAAAGCCATTGGGATGCTTTGATTGGTAACATCAGCTGACCTAACTTAGTGTGCTTTATATACAACATGAATCTCAGGTCTCTGGATGTGCTGACATTAAAAGTATTGCTGGAGAGACCAGCAGTTAGCGTAATGGCTATGTCGCTGGACTCCCATGTAGTCAACCGCTGTTTGAGTCCCAAACCTGGTGGTTTAAACTCACGCCGGGTATATGTGCGTGCGTGCCCAAGATCCCAAGAGGAGAATGGAGGAGAAGGGATTGCGGCATGACCATCCCCCCTGGGGGGTGATTTCTCGCTTTCTGTCTCTATGCCTCTCTCTGTCTGTCTGGCGAGTGCACACGCCCTACAGTGAAAATATCTCCAAAAAGAAAAAAGTATTGCTGGAGTAGTAGGATACCACATTTGTGTAAATCCTACAAAGCAAAGAATAATTTTTTGTCTTTAGGGTTATTTCCAGATATTATATTAAAAATTAAAATTATTTTTAAAATTTATTATACAAGGGGGACCAGCAGGTGGTGTGGTGAGTAAGGGCACTGGACTCCCACATGGCTGAGTGAGGTTCGAGTCCCAACCTGGTAGCTTGCTTTCTCACTTTCTCTCTCTCTCTCTGTCCCTCTCTGGTCAAATTAAAATAATAAATAAATAAATAAAGTTAAATAAAATAGTTCTTTAAAAATATATTATTTAAAATATTTAGTATAATGTCTACAAACAGAAGACATGTTATATAATAATAATGTTCTTATCATTTAGGACATTACTATAATAGATCTATTCATACTTCCTTTGAATTAAAATTGCAAGTGTCCCTTTTTAAAAAGAGGTTTAGCGTATTGTAATGACATTCAGCTTCACTTCAAAATGTAGCTAATTTAGATCATTTCAGAGAAAATGACAACTGTTCCCATGTTACAAAGAGCATAAATGAGATGATTTATCATTTTTACTGACTAAAGTTAATCACTGATGTTAATAATACTTTACACTTACATAACACTTTGCTTCAGTATATTTAATGTCTATTTTCACAAATGCTCAAAACATCTCCATGAACCAGGAAGGAGGTAGAGTTTAGTGGACGTGTATGTGTGTGTCCCTAGCTACTCAACAGCTATAAACAGATGAGAGGCAAGTCCCTTCAGGGGTATTTCCTCACGACATTTGTGAAAACTGTGGTACAGGCACAGAAATCAAACAAAGGTCTAAGGATTGAGAGTGTTCATATTGACTCAGCTGAAGTGAGAGTTCAGCAGTAACTTAAGTGTCTTGGGGCAGCAGAGTCCAGGGCTTGGCTACATGTGTCCCATGTGAATGGCACAAGAGTCTGGATTAAGGTAGAATAGTATTTTGGGATATTTTGGCTGTGCTTCACTTCCCTTGGTTCCTCCTGCTTTCCTGTACTTCTCAAGTCTTTTCATTAATACTATGAGCTACCCAATATTCTAATGCATTTAAAATTTTTCTTTAAGTTGGTTTTTATTTTTCTCTGAGTTGTTTTTCATTTTTGGCAACCAATATCTTGACTGCCACAGAATGTTAGAATTATCATCTTTGGGCTAAAAATTTTGTTTAAAGGAAAGCTTGGTTCTGGAAGAAGAAGAAGCAGTAAATCTAAAAAGTCTTCTCAAGAAACTGCCTGAGACCTATTTGCCTTTAAAGCATTGGTTCTACCAGCCTCCTGTTTCCCTGCCCAGATTTTTGATGTAGAATGCTCTTGTTTTAAAGCTCCAAAGCACAAATTACATAATTCTCATCCTTTAAAGCTCTAAAAGTCTCTCACTTTCTCTGGAAAATCTCCTAAAGTTTCCCTTCCTCCTATTGTACCCAAGTTGTACTCCCATAATATGCCCTGAATGTACTTCATTGTACTTATCACATTGCGCTAGGATGGTCAGATTTCACACTAGACGGTAGGCACCTTTCACAGAGCTGGGGCCTGATAGCGTTTGGACATAGTGAGCACTCAGTGTCTGCTGGGAAAATCCCGAGAGCTAATGTCTTTATGTTCAGAGGACAACACTGTGTTCTAAGCCCTGAGCATTTATTTGCTCACATTCCTAAACTGGTAAGCCATTGGGTCATTGGAAAAATCTGTTGTGCATTTTTGCACAGAAAAACACATCATGACTTTTCCAACGACCTGATCTACGCGGAGCCTTTGTATCATGTTGTTTCTCTCAGCCTGGATTGGCACAAATGCTTTTTCACACGTGTAATGCCTTTGTATATTAGTGGTCTCATAAAAGCCGGGACTGAATCTAGGGTTTTCAAACTGTAAGAGAACTTGGGAATCATCTACCACTACGCAAAAGTTTTAGAAAAAGACAACTAAATTTGCCAGTTTGGATTGGCATGCTTGGGAGCCCACAGCTGATTAGAAATCACTCATGCTTCACAAACCTGGCACTCCTTGTTCGATGCATTTGCCTCATGCTACTTTGCCTTTTCCTAATGAAGTTGTGTGTGTATGGTTGCTAGTGGAATATTTGGCTTGTCCCCATGGAGAAAAGAGAGGTGGCTAATATTAGCTGCTTTTCTACCATAATATAGGCATTATGTTTGATACTCTATATTACTTATGTTATTTAATTTTTTAATAACCCAATAGAAGAAGGTATTGTTATCCATTTTTTTACAAATAAGAAATCTATGACCCTGTTGCTTAAGGACACAAACTGAGGTGACTCAGAAGCTATGGCACAGTTAGAGATTACACAAATTCTATCTGTCCCTGTGGTTGAATGCATTATATCCCTGGCACTTCCAATGTTTGGTCAGTTACTGGATGGGAGTAGTACTAAGTCTCAGATGACACAAATATGATAGGTAACTATTCTTTTCCTTTTCTCTCCAAACTGAAATACCATGCAAGCAACAGTATTAGGTATAGACAAAATAGACATTTCTCTGCATTCTAGTAAAAATAAGGAACATTATAGTGAAAGCTATTTAAGTGAGGTCTCATACTTGGGGGTAGTCTATTTATTTAGAAGAATCCTTCCTTATCTGTCACTCTGAGATTTGATCTTTTGTTTCTCTCTTCCTTTCTTTTCTTCTTTTTTTTTCTTTTTACGTTTGTAAGATCCTAAAACAGGATAAAATGAGATAGTGGTTGGAAGGGGAGACTTTTTTTTAAGGTAATCTTCACTGAACTCATATCATTTCAATGTTTTTGTAAAGATAAAAGGGATTCCAGAAGATCATTTTTGCTTTTTGCCCCCAAAACAGTCCATCTTACAAAAGGTAAATAACATATAGATAGGTAGAAATAGAGGGAAAAAATTATTCTCATTTCTAATTTTTAAGCTCACTTCAAATTTCAGGGAGAGTGCCTCTGGGTACAGTGTTGTTAGAAATGAGACCACCTGATGACTTAGTCATCTGCTATAAAATAGCTACTCCTTTAAAAAAATTATATGATGTCATTTATAATTAGTATTATTATTTAATGTGCTACAGAGCACATACACTCATCAGAGAGAGAGAGAAAGTGAAAAAGCAAGCCACCAGGTCCAGGACTTGAACTGTGGTTGGCCATGTGAGAGTCCAGCACCTTAACCACCATGCACCTGCTGGCCCCTAAATAGCTATTCCTTTTGCCCAAGCCATTTCTATGAAACATACAAATGGTAAAGTGAAAAAAGAGATTTGCCAATGCTTCTACAACAGCTCAAAGAAAGAATTTATGAACAGAAGTAGTGACAAGTACCGGATGACGTAAGATCTCTGCATGGGCAACTGAGTAGCAGAAGACTTTTCTATGCACAGTGGGCACTTGAAGGAATGGAACAAGTATACCTGAAACTGATTTCATCTGTCTTAAAGAGAAATGCTTATTGTCAGAGTACAGATAATTGGATCTGAATGAATAGAGAGATCTATTCATTAATTTTTAACCTGCACAGCTAAAATTCAATTAAAAATTAAAATCTCATGAGGGTAATATGTATAAAATCATGGCTACAAATATATGGAAATACATTAAAAATAAATTGCTAAATGAGTAATACTTTTCCTTAAATATTACCCAATTCTTATATAAAATTCTTCTAAGCTTTACAATTTCTTGCAACTATTGCTGTTCATTTTTAGAGTGCTTCTAAGCTATCTTGCCCCAGACTCATGTATTATTCAGAGCATGCATGCATTGAGTCAAGGCATACTCATTGTGAGGAATACCAATAGCAGTTAAGTTTCTGAGGAAATAAAACAAGGAAAAGTTGGTAACTTTAAAAAAAACAGTTGTTTCTTTAAATTCTGTTGTTGAGTCGTCAATAATTCTTGAATCCTCCCTAAGATAACTTCAATTCTATTTAAACACACAAGATTTAGCACTGATAGACAGTGCTATATTTAAAATGTATGCTTCTTCTCTTCCAGCTTCCAACTGGTAAGGACACCAGTCAAATAGCAAAGGCAACTACAATCTTGCAAAAAACATAGCCAGATGAATCTTGAGTCAGAATAATTGTATGTTCCGGGTCAGCTCCTCCCAGGATGGCACCAGGAGTCTGCTAAATCAGGCCTCACAGCCATCGGCTTTCCTACTTCAGAACCCTGTGTGTACAGATCCAACTAGGAGAAGATTCTCCTCAGTGGGAGACCTGTCAGCAGCACAGGTGACAGTGCCATTCAGAGCTTTGTAAGGATCCCAGGAAGCTTTTTCTGTGTAAACTGTGACAATCAGAGCAGGTAATTTATCTCACCTGTCACTTTCCAGTCTCCTGAAGATTTAATATGAAAGTTTCTTCTATAAAGAAGAATCAGTGACATGATAACTGCAGTAGTAAGATAGTAATAGAGCTAAACTATGGGGGCAAATGTGCTATCAAAGTGTGACATGAAGCCAATGTATCTCAATATTATAAGTCGGTATAATTTCCTAATTCAAATTCTTGTTTCCAACTGCCACAGGGTATCTTCAGGAGTCCAGCTAAGAAACTTAAGATACAGAAAATGACTGTGACATGGCTTTTCCATCAAGAAGTCAATCCAGGAAGAGAGGCACAATTACGAGTGATAGATATACTCTTTAGATATATTTTAGAGTATATCTAAAGATCTCATTGTTTTAAACTTTAATAACAATGTCATTTGAATTCTATAGATGAATGCATAAGAAATATTAATACTCTCAGTATTTTTATCTTAGGAATCTGGTTCCTCTCTCATTAAGGCCAAAGACTTACAAATTATCCCTTTTCTCCTAAAAAATAAATATATACAAGTGAAGTAGATAAGGGGGAAAAAAACCCTTCCAAATATCATTTAATGGTGGCATCAGAAAAATTCCTAATGAAGAAAGACAATGGTAACCACGTGGATTGGGTCCTGGAAGCTGTCATAGTTTGCCATCATCTGTTTTTAGGAGAGCACTGACATATAAATACTCAGAGCCATATAGGTGATCAAAAGAAGTGAACTATTTTCTATTGTGTATGTTTCTCTTTTAGTCATTAACAGTCTTACCACCTGTGCAAATGGTTCAAATTCCATATTCTTTCCTAATTTTATAGACTAATTTGTGCTTTTCTCTTTCCTGGAAAATCTTTTATGATCATATTATTATAATATAAGGCCCTGACTTCATTTCTCAAGTTCAGAAATATAACCTTTTTCCAAATAGGCTGCAAATATGTACTGCAATATGTATTTTGGTATATCTGAAGTTTTAAATAAATATGCAATTATAATGAAGATTGACTTGCCATTTTATTACCTTTCAAGAAGGTAATAAAAGCAAAATACTTTAGCATTGGGATTTTTAAATCATTTGGGAAGTGAACTTGGAATTTTAATTAGACACATGGTTTAATGCACAAATACAGAATGTTTAGGATATTATATCTTACACAAAGTGGAATCAACCTGTATTCTCATTGGCCTCTGACCATAAAAATACAATTAACAAAGCTCTGAAAAGAAATTAAAAAAAAAAAAAGGTGTAACGAATTAGTCAGTTTTGTGCAAGTTCACAGACCCCTCCACCATCAAGCTTTAATGATTTCTCAAGGTTCACCTAACAGCCAGATATTTGTATTTAAATACCAGGTGATCAATAATCATCTAATCATGGAAATATAAAGATTGTCTAGGGGTTAACTGGAAAAATCTAGACTTTATTTTTTTAAAAAGATTTTCTGCTCTAGGGCATGTGCACTTGCTAGAAAGACAGAGAGAGACAGGGGAGATGGCCATGCTGCAGTCCCTTTTTCCACATTCTCCTCTTGGGACTTTGGGCACACATGCACACGTGCCTCGCATGAGTTTTAAGCCACCAGGTCCAGGACTCAAACCAGGGTCAATGTGGGAGGCCACCAATATAATCATTACACCATCTGCTGATCCAAGATCTGGACTTTTTAAGTCTCTCTCTCTCTCTCTCTCTCTCTCTCTATATATATATATATGTATATATATAAAGAGAGAGAATCTTGCTAAAGAGCATGTGCACTCAACAGGGAGACACAGACACAGAAAGTGAGAAATTTCCCTCTAGGGGGCATGGACATGCTGCAATCCCTCACAATCCTTTTTTTTTTTTTTTTTTTTTTGAGAAGTTTTTGCTATAGGGCACATGTGCTCACCAGAAAGACAGAGAGACAGAAAGCGAGAAATTATCCCCCGGGGGGATGGCCATGCCACAATCCCTTCTTCTCCATTCTCCTCTCAAGATCTTAGGCACGCACGCATACACACCTGGAATGAGTTTAAGCCACTGGGGTCCAGGACTTGAACCACGGTCGACTACATGGGAGTCCAGTGACACACCACAATCCCTTTTCCTTCTATCTCCTTTTGGGACTTTGGGCAGACTGCCCAGCATCAGTTTTAAGCCACCTTAAAATTGGATCTGGGACCCTAACCAGAGTTGACTATGTGAAGTCGTGATGTAACCATTAAACCATCAGTGGGTCCCAAGATACAGACTTTTTAAGGCTCTATTTTTTATTTTTTAAAAGAGTGGTTTTTTGATATAGGGCATGTGTGCTCGCCAGGGAGAGAGACAGTGAGAAATAACCCCTCAAGGGAAATGACCATGGTATAATCCTGTCTCCACCACTCTCCTCTTGGGATTTTGGACACACATGCACACACACCTGGCATGAGTTTTAAGGGGCTGAGTCCGAGACTCAACCACAGTTGACTATGTGGGAATCCAGAGATATAACCATTACACTATCTGCTGTTCTGAAGGCTCTATATGAAATTAGCAGAGGAGGAATCAAATTGAGAACATGGAAAATGGGCAAATCAGTGACCTCTTCCCACACATTTCCCTGGAACCATAATTTAGGGATTTTCATGATTTCTTGAGTTTTAATAGTTTCCTTGATTAGGTAGAAGACTCGACTCTAAGCGGTGAGTGGTCCTAACCATGTAGTGCTAGATAGTCGATGTCTTTCGTGATAGCAGTTGAAATAACAAAAATTATTTTCATTCTTACATGTCAAAATCCTAGAGCAATAAATACCTAAAGCATTAATTTTTAGAAAAGTGTTTTATGTATAAACTTTAAAATTATTCGCTAATTTTCAAATTAGTAGCTGATCATTCTCTAAACATCAAAGAATACCAACAATGAGTTAGGAACCAGTTTTAGCTCCAAAGTACTTTCCGACTTCAAACATTTGTTGGATGTTCCAAATTTTATGTTGTTGTTGTTGTTCCAACAGCTGCTGCCTACAGAGTCCACATCTGTTTCTCTGGTATGCTCCTTCGAAAATTTGCTACTTCCCCCAACTAAAATGAAATTTTAATGAATGTTACAGGAACAAGTCACATTGCTAATGAGAGTGCTACTTCTCCCAGGTAAGCTGACAACACAACTTTTAATGAGCATAATCAGAAATGAGATACCAATGCTATGTTCTGAAAGGCAGGTCACAGGAGATGACAATTGTTATCCAGCCATTTTTCTAAGTGACAGGGGAGCCACGTGTTTTAGGAGATACCTTGAAGAGAAGCTGCTAATTGCCACCCACTATTCACCCAAGGATGTATGACTAACAGACTCAAATGACAATCAAAGAGACATTTGGTGAGGAGGAAGATTCCAAAGACAGCTTGCCCACCAAATAAGACTGTTGGGCGAATAAAGACATTGACTATGAGCAGAAGCAAAACAAGCACATTCAGGTGATTTAAAGGAATTTTTTAAAATGTAAAGTTTGGAGGTTAAAAATATCTTATATCTTTGTTGGGTATACCAGTACTAACCTTTGCATATGTCTGAAAAATTAACCTTTAATATTTTTTAAATTAGGATTCTATGAAATAACCACACTGAATGAAAAAGTCAAATAGTTCCAAGATCATTTTATACAATATTTTTATAGATGCTTGACTCTTCTCCTTTTCTGTCTCCCAGCATGTATATGTACTTGTCTAAGTTTGATGTATTTATTCCTGAATATCTGGCAGCATGTAGAAGAACATACTGTTGAAACATTAACTCACCATATGACCTTGATCAAGGTCATTTGCTTCCTTATCTGTAATGGCAATAATTATATGAGGCCATCCTTGTAGTTGCATCTTTAGTGCTCATTTAATGACCCTTAGTGACAAAGGTTCCTTTTCCTCCCACTTGGACCTCAAAACTGTGGAAGAGACAGGAGGAGTTAACAAACCTGAATTGCACTGAGAGGGAAACCTAAGGGATGTCCTTCAACTTCCATATATTCAGATAGTAGTCAGCAGAGTTCTGACTATGCAGGTCAGTAACCGTCTCGCCATTACCAATAGACCTATACACTCATCAGAATCAGGCTTACCTTATATATTCATAAGCTATGAAGAAAGATTTCTTAATAATGTAGCTGTCAGAGCCACAGAGAAGTGAAATAGCTTAAAAATGTTTCATTGGGGTAAATTAAAGATGTGACCTTAACAGGCATGAATAAGAAGACAAAGGCATCCTTCCATCTTGACAAAATTTAACCCTAAAATGTCAAAGCAGAAATCATACACAGGTTCACACAGGTGGAAAATTTTGTTAAGATGACTTTTATAAAAATAAAATAAGTTCATTATTTAAATCTGAGTAATATATGTTAATTGTAGAAACATTAGGAAATGCATAGAATAAAAATTACTATGAATAGCAAGATAGTTATGAACATAGGTTCTGGGTTTAAAACAACTGAGCTGGAAAATCATTACTAATGCCATCTAGCTGTGTGGTCTTGATTGAGTGATTTAATGTCTCTAAATTTCACTATCTTCACCTGTAAACAGGAACTAAAACCCATATTATAGGACTATCATGAGAACTAAATTTAATAATGTAGTTAAGGCAATTATACAATTGAATAATAAGTAGTTGTTTTCTTGTGTTATTGTTACTATTAGACACTGTAATCTCACTGATAACTTTGGGTCAACCATCTTTGCCAAGATCATTATGAAATTATTTCAACGTTCTCAAGATCCTGGCATCCTTAAAACTTTTGTACCCACTGGCTATTTTCCTTTGTTCTAGTCAGTGAAATACAAATGAGATTGATTTTTTTTCCAGTCCTTTGAAAGGAGAAATTAAATGCTACTATTTGGCAGGAGTGTGCTACCTAAGGAAACACCAGATGGTACTACCAATTGGTACATTGATATTATAGCTGGACACATAATTCATCTAACAAGAAGTAATTGAAAGTATGATCTATGGCAGAAACTAAAATATTGGATGGTATAAAAGCATGGAGAGCAACTGTGGATACCAGAGACAGTGTGGGAGGAGGGTGAGAAATGGTGGAGGGTCAGAGGGGTGGGATCAACAGGGAAAAAAAGAAGTAAAATATATCAGAAACACACACACACACACACACACACACACACAAAGAATAAAAGGAGAAAAATGTTATTGAAAGCCTTTTAAAAAAATTATTTATTTATTATCATTATTTTAAAAATTTGACCAAAGAAAGACAAAGAGTCAGAAAGAAAGTGAGAAAATAAGCTGTCAGGTCCAAGACACAGTCTTGCAGTCATGCAGGAGTCCAGGGTCTTTAAGCACCACACTGCCTGCTGGCCCCTTGAAAGCCTTTTAATCCATAACCTTGTTTTAAAAATTGCTTTTATGTACATCTCATTTGATATAATACTAGTTCTCTCTTTCCAAATCTTCCAAAATCTCTACACTGTGCACTGAAAAAAATTCTAACCCTATAGGCAAATGGTCAAGACTCTCAAAATCTAACTTTAACTTCTTTTTCTTTCACCATCCTTAAGTTCTAGTCAAAATTATTTTCTTTTGAGTTCTTAAATGTTGTAGACTCTCTCACACCCATGACTTTGCTAATATTCTTTCCATTTCTTAGAATATATTTTCTTAAGACCCCACTTTCTGACAAAGACTACTCAAAAATCAACTCCAATACACCTTTCTTATACCTTGTCTGTTTTCCAATTAGACAGTGTGGGAGGAGGGTGAGAAATGGTGGAGGGTCAGAGGGGTGGGATCAACAGGGAAAAAAAGAAGTAAAATATATCAGAAACACACACACACACACACACACACACACACAAAGAATAAAAGGAGAAAAATGTTATTGAAAGCCTTTTAAAAAAATTATTTATTTATTATCATTATTTTAAAAATTTGACCAAAGAAAGACAAAGAGTCAGAAAGAAAGTGAGAAAATAAGCTGTCAGGTCCAAGACACAGTCTTGCAGTCATGCAGGAGTCCAGGGTCTTTAAGCACCACACTGCCTGCTGGCCCCTTGAAAGCCTTTTAATCCATAACCTTGTTTTAAAAATTGCTTTTATGTACATCTCATTTGATATAATACTAGTTCTCTCTTTCCAAATCTTCCAAAATCTCTACACTGTGCACTGAAAAAAATTCTAACCCTATAGGCAAATGGTCAAGACTCTCAAAATCTAACTTTAACTTCTTTTTCTTTCACCATCCTTAAGTTCTAGTCAAAATTATTTTCTTTTGAGTTCTTAAATGTTGTAGACTCTCTCACACCCATGACTTTGCTAATATTCTTTCCATTTCTTAGAATATATTTTCTTAAGACCCCACTTTCTGACAAAGACTACTCAAAAATCAACTCCAATACACCTTTCTTATACCTTGTCTGTTTTCCAATTCATTAATCAATCTGAACTCTCATATAGAATGTTTATTTTTTATTTTTTTAAGAGAGCTTTTTGCTATAGGGCATGTGTGCTTGCCAGAGAAACAGAGAGAGACAGAAAGCAAGAAATCACACCCCAAGGAGGATGACCATGCTGCAATCACTTTTCCATTCTCCTCCTGGGATCTTGGGCACACACACAAACACCCACATGCATGCCTAGTGTAAGTTTTAAGCCACCGGATTTGGTTCTCAAACTGTGGTGGACTATGTGGGAGTATAGTTACGTAACCATTACAACATCTGCAGGTCCCTTGCATATTTTTATTTTTAATTGACTTATTTATATCTAGAGAAAGAGAGATAGAGAGAGAAAGACAGATCTCCCCCTCCCCCAACAGGGTCTTCATGTTACAATCTACCTGCAGTCTCAGCTGCTGAGATCAAAGGCTGGGATACCATGCATGTGCCTGGCATGTTCAGGTAGGTCCCAGGACATGAATCTAGGACCTTTCCCATGCAGGTCTAGCTGTCCACCCCTGTTTCACCATGCAGCTCCAAGAATTTACTGCTTCCTACTTCTTTTATAATATTTTTCCCTGTACCTGTCTCGATTCTAACAGGTTGTAAGATCCTTGGGGGCAGGATCTATTTCTGAGAATATCTGCAACTCCCAGAGAGTATCACTCATAGAAGGAAAACTTCTAAACATATTTACCAAATTAATTCTACCTGGTACTAATGGCAAATTTGTTAACTTGACCAGGAAGACTAACCATGCTTTAATAGAGTACTAACTACTTTTAGTGAAGTATTAATTTTACTTTAGCAGATGAGAAAACTAAGGTTTAAAGAGAATGAAAAGAGATACATCCTAAGCTGCATTAGCTGTTGAGGCAAACTAAACACAAATTTTATATTCCTGATCTAATATTCTTTCTGATCCACGATACCATGCTTTATTATGCTCTGTACATGACAAGATAGGTAGAGGTACTGAATGAATGTAAGGATGATCCCTAAGTTATCTGCACCTACTTGAGAACAAAGGACTAAGAGATACAAAGTAGTGCTTGAGAAGAAGACTTGGCTAGCCCTATCCCAGCAAATCAAAATTGAGGATTAATACAAAATTGGACAAAGTCAATGCAATATCACTATTTCTACATACTGTACAGTTACAGCAGCTTAAAAATAAGATTTATCTAGGTCTTTATTTTTGTCTTATCTCCTCAAAAAGGAAGCCACTTGAGGGCAAGAGCTATACTTTATAACATTTGCATCTAGAAGTCTTATCTATATATCTATACACATGCATTCTGTGCACCCAATTTGTGAAATTATGTGTATTTATAGGAAAGCAAAGTATTTTATAAGAAAAAAAATTTCAGTGAAGTAAATTTAAGTCAGTATTCTGGGACAGGGGGAAATCTGTCTATAAGGAGGGAGTGGATTACTCATTGAAATAATTAATAAAGAAATACATGCCTGACAAATGGGGAGGGTTTATATTTTAATATCCTAATGAACAGGAAATTTTGCTCACTCCCTCACCCTGCACAAACAAGTTGACTCTAGAGAACCAGCGTGAAACAAAATTCCCCTGTCCTCTCCCAAGAGTCCTTCACTACTTTCTCACTTCATAAACACATGACCTATGGAGTCACACAGGACCCTGTGCTTATCAAAGCTTCATACTTAATTTAATACTCTGCCATCACCATGCTGAAATTATTAATAATTTTGAACAAAGGACCCACATTTTAATTTTGTACCTGAACTTGTAAATTTTGTAGCCATTTCTGCTCACCATCCACAAACCACTAGGCCTGTGGATGCTGTGCAATTCAAGTCTCCTTCCGGAAGAAGGATGTGGGGAAGGGTTGCCCTGCTTTCTTTCTAGGCCTCATTACCAGAAACAATTTTCTGAAGAGATTCTAGTAGAAAAGGATCATAAGATTATACAAAGGCCAATACACTCCCTAGAAGTTGATGTCTAGGGAATTCAGAAGGAATCATATGAGTAGAGTACTGGAAACCATAAATCAAGGTTTCCTGTAATATTTTTGAAAGCATTCATGAAAGAATACAGTGGAAGATTAGCACTTAGCATTGTGGGAAACTTCTCATTATATCCTCAATGACCAGAATCTTATTAGAGTGATGTGTCTGGCTTTAGCTCTTTATCATGAAAATTGAGAAGTCTTAAAGGGAAGAAACAGAAATAATTAAAAGAGTAGGGAAATGGAATCCATTAAAAATGTTAAAGCCTTTGAATTAAATAGTCAAGAAAGTCTGAAGTTCATAGCTTCTACCAAGTGTACAAAGATGTAGCATTTGGGAAATCATTCTTATTTTTTAGTTTTACAAAGGTGTTTCTTTTTGAATGGAATAGGCTTAAGGTTACGGAACTATTTGGTGTACTATATGGTAAGAAGCACATATTTTCAACATAGCAGAGGCAAAGCCATCAGGAAGAAAAGCCCAACATAAGTTTCTTGGTTGAAAAGGAATGATTCACAGTATGCCATAATTGTAAGATGTCAACTTACGATGTACATTCCAAATTATCATTATAATCAGTTGTTGAGAAGGAAACCAATAGGATCAATGAGCATAACCCAGAGAGAAAAAAGTGACTGAGAAAAATATTAGGAGGGAGGGAAAGGGAAGTAATGGGAAACAGAAGCAATGCAAAAGAAAAGCAATGGGAATTGGTTACTAATACTCAATTGGTGACTTGAAGATCCAGTGAAATCTCCTAAAACAGAGATAGAATGTTAGCATAAATGTTTCGGTTCCAAAACATCTTTGTTCTTCCCAGGCCTCCTTCTTTACAACTATCTTTGCTTTTCCTGTGTGCCTTTCTTCCAAAATTTCCTCAATTCTATCAAGAAAGTCAGTGAGTATGTTAGTGTAGGTTCTGTTTTCTGGGGAGACAGAACTAATAGGATATGGAAGAGTGGGTCTACTGTGGGAACCAGCTTATTCAATTATGTCAGCTGAGATGTCCCACAATAGGCCATCTCCAAGAGAGAGATCATGAGATTGTGGAACATACCCAGAGTAGTGCTTTAATCAGGTTCCTATGTATTTCTTAGTCAGGTTAATACTCAGAACTAACCATCACAGTAGTCTGGTAGAAGCAGCAATTTGTGTTTTCCCAGACAAAGCTAGGATGACAAAAGCAAATCTTCTTTCCAGATAGACTCAATCTTTCCTTTGCTATCTGCTTGCTTAAATTGAAGAGACTTAGATAATTATCTTAGGAAGATAATTTTTCTTTTCCTAGAGAATTTAAGTGTCTGCATTTGGGGGAAGGGTAGGGAAAAAGGGAGAAAGGAGGGAGGAAAAGAAGTAGAGAAAGAAGGGATAGAGGAGAGGAGAGAGAGAATGAGAGAGGACAGGCCACAATATATATAAAGTTAATTCTATAAGTCAATTTTTAACTAGATAAGTATTGTTTTTAGAGAAACAAACAGCCATTATCAATTCGTGTCTTTCCTTTTCTTCTCTGTGTTAACTTTTCCTCTCTTTTATGAAAAAGTAGTAATCTAGTATACCAATAAACACATGTGTCTGAGACATTCTTTTGGATAGTATGCTTCTTAATCATGTAGGGAGAGTTAAAATATAAAGAAAATGACCTGTGAGAAGAAAAAGGGACATGAAATGGATGGCAAATTTAAAGTCTAGAATGAAACAATGCTCAAAATAGAAAATGTAAGCTGAAGAGTAAATTAAAAAATGAAAAATAAGAACTAAACACTGTAATAATACATTGGATCATCAGAATAGTCAAGACATATTTTTTTCAATGTTTTTCTATGCAAAAATGCATGATGATGTTTCTGACAACCCAATAATTATGAAAAGGAAGACAGAGCTGGCCCTGTAACATAATGGGTAAGCCCTGAGCCTAGGGAGGCAGATTCCATACACTTAACCACAATTTGAATCCTGGCCCAAGTGGCTTGAAAAACGTACTGGCATGTGTTTACATCTACGTGCTTGTATTCCTGACAGGATGGATAATGGAGGAAAAAGGATTATGGTGTGACCATGCTCCACTGGGGCAGAGGGCACTTTCTAACTCTCTCGTTCTCTTTTTGGCAGTATAAATAAATACATAAATATTGTGATCCGATGATAGAAAATCAATAAGAAAAAGGTATGCTCTTGGCTTTGTAGTACATACTTCAAAAAGATAGCTCTTTTTGCTGGTTGTGTAAATATAAAATAGCAGTTTTAAAAGCATAGGAAAACCTTAAGAATGCTGAAATGAGATCAATAGTTCACCAAATTTGATTTGATGGAACAACCAAATAAGTCATACCAACACTTGGCTTTGTGTTCCAAACCTAACAGAAGTAAGAAATGGGACAGTAATGCAATTCTCAGCAAATATTCATAGGCAGTTGCCATCCATCTGACATAATTTGAATCTAAGGAATAGTTAAGGATAGAAATGAAACAAGTAGACGAAAGTCAAGGTAAGCAGCTTTATTCTCCAAGGCTTTAATATTGTTCGAAGATGTATCTGTTATGGCACCAAAACCTGAAAAATAAGTTCATTTTGGAAATATAGTCTTTTTTAAAGGTGCAACTGCTAATCATTTATCTCTATGAAGTGATTTTCATAAGTTTTTTTCCCTGAAAAATGTCACCATCCATGTCAAACAAGTATTCAAAGAGATTTACTATAGACTATTACATCCAATGTCCTTTTGTTTTTTTTAAGGTTTTTGCTATAGGGCATGTGCACTCACCAGAAAGACAGAGAGACAGAGAGACGGAAGGCAAGAAACCCCCCCCCCCCCATGGGGCATGGCCATGCCACAATCCCTTCTGCTCCATTCTCCCCTCAGGATCTTGGGCACTCACGCACATGTGCCTGGCATGAGTTTAAACCACCAGGTCTGGGACTCGAACCGCAGTTGATTACATGGGATCCCAGTGAAATAGTCATTAAACCAAATGCTGGTCCCGACATCCAATGTCTTAAATTGTTTTGTTCAGACAGGTTCCTTTCTTTGGTCTATATGTGTTTGTGTGTGTGTGTGTGTGTGTGTGTGTGTGTGTGTGTGTGTGTGTTTCCCACAAAGCATAGTAACAAAAACAAAACAAAGCCATTTGCATGTTTGCAGATTTAGGATAGTCATTTCACAAGGACTTGAGCAGATAAGTGTAGACTTACCCCTCCCCTCTTCATTTTGAGGATTACATAACCCTCTTTCCAGATGTAGGTACAGGTTCCCAATGCGAACTGTTTTAGTCTTAGATGACTTCAGCCAAGGGTAGTAACATCTACCTAGTCCAATTGTTGGATGGGAAAGTGTCGAGCTGTGTTGTGAAATCCTTGGTTCTTTGGGTCCAGATCACTAAGATTAGAGATCTGTCCCTAGGTGCAAAATACAACCGCAACCACGAATGAAGTAGGTAGAAAAGATTTAATAGGAAAGAAAGGAAGTACACCCAAAAAGGCTGTTGGGCAGGCAGATTGCCAGGTGGCAACTGCTCTTGGTACTAGTTAATTGTTATTTTTATTACTAGAGGTCATGAATATTCATTAGTGGGAGGCCCATTATGCTACCTACATTCTTCCTTTAAATTTAAATCCACACGTTTTTTTCCTGCACCTGCACACCTTCCTCACAGGTAAAGAATGAGGAACTTGATCACCTAATTGCGCACGCCCAAGGTAAGCCAGGTTGCCCCAATCAGACTGCCCAATCAGTCCATTGCCCTAATGGGAATTAGGGCATTGACCAAAACGCTTGCTTAGGTCTTTTTGATAAGAGAAAAACCTAGGAATCATACCTGTGTGCTTTCCTCAGGCCCCAAGGAAGAAAGATGGCACCTCGCCCTCCTGGGGCCCGGAGCTAGATAAGCCATTTGCTTTTCTCCTAGGGCTGCCCAATCATGACTAACAAACTGCCTACCACACAATTAGTTCAATCCTAGTAATGCCACCTCCACATTACCACCGCTGACCTTCAACAGTGACTGTTTCTGATGAGAGTGTAAGAGCCATGTCAGACCAATTAGATTTCCTTCTAGGATTTTTAGAACTTGAGTTAGAGAAATATAATCTCTTCTGTGGTCTAAACACTCCAACCAGGAGCTGATGGAAGCCATGGTTTATATCGCTGGGACGTTATCCTGAGAGTATGAAGCAAATATGAGAGAGATTGAAATGTTCAAGAAATTAAACGTAGTGTTACCATATGATCCAGCAATTCCACTCTTATGTATACACCCGAAAGAACTGATAGCAGGAGTTCAGACAGATAATTGTACATAAATATTCACAGCACTATTTTTCACAACAGCTGAAAGGTGAAAATAACCTACATATCCATTAATACATAAACACGTAAGGAAAATGTAGAATATACATACACAGAATATTATTCAGCCACAAAAATGAAAGAATCGGATACATACTATAATATAAATGAACCCTGAAAACATTATGGTTAAATGAAATACACTAAACAGAAAAAGACAGATATTGTATATTTCATTTATATGAAGTACTTAGAATACATAAATTTATAGATAAGAAGTAGAAGAGTAGTTACCAGGGGCTGGGAGGAGGAAAGGTTGAGGAGTTACCATTAATGCGTAACAAATTTTTGCCTAGGATAATGAGAAAAGGCTGAAATGGTTAGAAGTGAAGTATAGGGACAAGTTTGGAGAGAGGCCCTGAGGGTGTGGGGACATGCTCTGAGCAAACACCACCTGTCCCTTTGGACTATGGCAGAATCTTGCAGCTTGTCCTTTCCTTGACCCTTGCTTCAGGCAGAGCAAAGGTTGCTAGGGGCTTTCCAACAGACACATCTGATGAAATTCAGGAAACATCCTGACCCCAATTAGCAAAATTCAATCCCTGCTCTGCCTCTTAAGATTCTTTAGCTTTATCTAAGAGGGTGGCGCCTGCCCTATGGCAAGATTTTTTAGCATAATGTATCCTCCGCACACCTGCAGCTAGTCTTCTCTACATTAGATAAGAAGTTTAATGGGATTTCTTCTTGATAAGATTATTGCCAAGGGATACACTCAGCCCAGTTTGTCTAAGCCGCCCATATAGATTGGTTACCTGCTTTTTATTGTCTGTTAACACATGGAATGTCATAAAATACATGTATCTAGTGTCTCTTTGCCCTATAAATAAAGGTGCCCAGCTTGTCTGGGCGGCACAAGTTGCCTGGGCTGCTTAGGCTCAGACTGCCTGTGTCCACTACTACTCTGTCTCTCTCTCTCTTTCTTTCTGTTTCTTCTTAGAAAGAAAGAAAGAGAGCCTGTCCCAAGACCAGGACAGATGCTGACAGTGAAGACTGCACAATACAACATACCTAATACCACTGAATTCTTAAAAGTGTTTAAAATGCAGGGCCAGCAGGTGGTGTTGTGGTTAAGGTGCTGAGTCGTACATGGCCGACTCTGAGGTTCAGGTCCTGGACCCAGTGGTTTGAAAAACACTCCAGGCACATGTGCATGTATGCGCAGAAATCCTTTGTGGTGTGCACCCCACCCCACCCCCCCAGTTGTGATTTGTCATTTTTTCTCTCTGTAGCTCTTTGGTGAGCACATGTGCCCTATGGTGGCAATCTGGGGGGAAAAAGGTGAATTTATGCTATGTAAATTTTACCACAGTAAAATTTAGACTAGCCCACCCTACTGCCAGAAAGAGAGAATCAATGAGAATCTGAGAAAGATCTAATGGAGTATAACACTGGTTTAATTGTCCTCAAGCCAGTTTCTTCTCCAGTGCAGGATTTGCCAGCTGTTGTTAGTTTAGATTGAGTTTCCATCACTTGCAATATAGAGTTCTAAAACAGCCCTAAAGAAAATCCTCATTTAATATATAAGGATCTAAATCCCATGGCAACCCCACAAACGTGTGTCTGTTTCATCTTGGAATGTATTTCTTTACTTACAGATTAATTTGAAGGCAGAGACCATGACACTTTTGCTAATATAACACTCTATGCCTGGAATAACTCTTTAATACTCCAAAAAGTGAGTCCTTAATACAATACAAAGGACAAATTGAGCTTAAGTTTTCTAACCCCATGTACTTGCTACATAAATGTCTAGATCAATCTCTCCAAAACATTAGTCTCTATATTGCTCAGCATTTGTGCTGGTTTTGTGCAGTCTCTCACTTAAAACACCAGTTCACACTGTTGGCCCCAAATGCCAAAGTCCAGCTTTGATCCCTTCGTTATTCTCAACAATGACTAATATCAGACTTAACTATGTTAAGCCTACTTAAGAAAAGGCTAATATTTTATTCACCCCTCACTCTCATCTATTATGCCACATCTTACAAGGAGCTCTATATTAGCAGAGGCTGAAATCACTCATCATTTTAGTTGCATTGCAGTTGTATTCTTAAAATTAGCACTTTTATCTCTCATGTAATAGAGTATAATTTAAAGCACTGACTAGATGAGGACTTGACAGAAAGAAAAAATGTTATTCAAAAACATTTTACTCTATCTTCCCTGGTATGAAGAACATTAGTTTTCAAACCTGCCAACCTTTCAAGCTGTTAAACATTTAAAAGCTAGGTGTGCTTTAAAATTATGTATAATGGATACCCTAGAATTCCATTTTTTACTGTCACATAGTATTTATTTGGTTCTTGTACATGTTCACAGAGCCTTTCCAAGTTCACAAATAAACCAACGTGTTTTGTTTGAGATGCTGTTTCAAGTGATTTGGAAACAGGTTACATTTTCATTGCCTGTAGAGTCCCAGCTCTAGATACACCTGTCAAGATTCTTAAGGACAGTTAATTTTTGCACCAATCCCTGACCACATAGAAAAATAAAAGACTTGCATACCAAATGAGAATTACATTTTTCTAGCACTCTCTGTTGAAACCTTTAAAGAAGGTTATTATATAATACAAGTTTTGTAAACATACTTAATGGTATTGAATTGTATACTTAAAAAATGTTTAAAACCAGGAGAATGGAGGAGAAGGGATTGCGGCATGGCCATCCCCCCTAGGGGGGTGATTTCTCACTTTCTTTCTCTCTGTCTCTCTCTGTCTGTCTGGCAAGCTCACGTGCCCTACAGCAAAAATCTCTCCAAAAAAAAAATACATTTTATGTTAATTTTACTTAAATGTATTTCTACATAGCCATATATGACTTATTGTATTTTACAGTACAGTTTTAGTCATATTTGAGGATTGGAAATATGACCTAAGTACACAAAGCCCTTGAAGAAGGCTTTTTAAGAAAAATTTATTTTTCATGGACATATAACAATTGTACACATTTGTTGGTAGTGTGACTTTTCAGTATAAGAATACAATGCGTAACGATTAAGTCAGGGTAATTAGTATACCTATCATTTCAAGCATTTGTCATTACTTTGTGTTGGAAATATTCAAAATTCTCTTGTTCAGTTACTCTGAGATAGTAAATTGTTAACTATCAATATATTCCCCGTACTGCATTTTACAACAGTAGAAATTGTTCCTCTACACTGTAATTTTGTTTCCATTAATCAGCATCATTCTGTCTCTTCCTTCCACCACCATTATCCAATCCTTTCCAGCCTCTCATAGTCATTCTTCAACTGTCTAATTCTATGAGGTCTTTTTTTTTCTTTTCAGTTCCCACAGGAGGGAGAAAACGGTATTTCTCTTTGTGTGTCTCACTTATTTCACTTAATAAAATGTCCTTTAGGTTTGCCCATTTAACCTCAAATGGCAGAATTTCATTCTTTTTAATGACTAAATAGTTCATACTTCACTGTATGCATGTGTGTGTATACATACATAAACATACATACCACATTTTCTTTATCTATTTGTTTGTAGATGAACACTGATGCTTATTTCATAGCTTGACTCTACTATGAATAGTACTGCAATAAACATTGGAGCATAGATAGTTTTGTAATACATTGATTTCCTTTCCTTTTGGATATATGCCTACTAGAGGGGTTATTGGATCATATAGCATTCTATTTTTAATTTTCTGAAGAACCGCCATACTGTTTTTCATAATGATTTTACTAATTTATACTCCCTCAAACAATGTAAAAGAGCTTCCCTTTCCCTATATCCTTGCTGGAATTTTTCTTGTTTTCATCTTTTTGATAGTAGCCATTTTAACTGGGATGAAATAATATCTCACTGTGCTTTTGATTTGAATTTCCCTGATGATTTGTGATATTGAGCATCTTTTCAAATAATTATTAACCATTAGTATGTTGATTTTTGTGAAATGCCTATTCAGATCACTTACCCATTTATAAATTTGATTATTATTTTTCTTTTTTGCTGCTGAGTGGTTTGAGTTCTTTGTAAATTCTGATTATTGATCCCTGGTAAGATGCATAGTTTGCAAATGTTTTCTCCCATTTTTGTAGTCTACCTCCTCAGTCTGGGAATTATTTCCTTTTTAGTGCAAAAGTTAATATCCACTCATTTGTCTATCTTTGTCTTTGTTGCTGGTGCTTTTGAGGTCTTATCCAAACAAACTAAATTTTAACTTTGAAACATATACACTTTAGATTTGGCAAGAGAAAAAAACTGAGTGTTTTGGAGTAAATAATGATGTTGTCTGATGTAATATAATGGTGACATCAAATGTTCAATAATTGAGGACTCCTCATATAAAATACAGCTTACATATTATATGGATTACTGTACAGTCTTTACAATTATAATTTTAAATGGCATAATAAAAATACTCAGGGTAGATTGTTAAGGAAAATTGTAGGTTAAAGAATATATCTATTGTGTTACCCATAAAATCAGACCCTCTAATTCTCATAAAAAATTAAAAGCAAGCATGGATACCAGAGACAATGTGGGAGGAGGGTGGGCCATGGCAGAGAGTGAGGGATAGGGAATCAAGGATGGCAAAAAAATAAATAAATAAAAAGCAAAATATACAGGAAATTAGAAATGGGAAATTATTTGTTGATAACATGTATGTTGATGTGCTTGTTTAAGCCAATATACAGTGTATTCTGGATGGGAAATCTCATTTTGTATGCTGTAATGATGTATAGTGAATGAATGTAAATAAATAAATTTAAATAAATAAAAGAATAAATAAATAAAAACAAAAACAAAAAAAGAAAAAAACAATTTATGTGTGTAGATGCAAACATATAAAAGAGAATAATACATCAAAGCATGATTTTAAGTTTACTCTGGAATTAGATTATTCCTCTAAATTTTTTATTATAATCTTGTAGTACTTCAGGAAGGAGGTAAAAATAAGCATTTATTTTAAAGCACTTTCTCTTCTGTCAGACTTATTCTTTCATTTTATTTTCTAGTTTTTGTTATAGGGCATATGCACTTGCCAAAGAGAGAAAGAAAGAGAGAAGAAAAATGATAAATCATCCCCCAGGAGGTATTACCACATCACAATCCCTTCTCCTCCAGCCTCCTCTCAGAATTTTGAGTATACATGTACACACACCTTGCATGACTTTTAAGCTGTCATGTCTAGGACTTGAACCATGCAGCAGGTCATGTGGCATCTAGCACCTTACCTCCATGCCACCTCTGGCTCTATTCCTCTATTTTTAAATGCAGTCAAAATTATTACTGACCATACCAGTGGTTGTACTAACAGATGTTCCCTTTGGAGAGGACCAAGACTACAACTAAGGCTCAGCTTCCCTCCTTATCACTCATTCTCTCTGTTGAATTACTTCATTTTGTGTCTTCATTCATCTACTTTACTAAACAATGATTTTCTTTTTAGGCAGAGGCTAAATCTTAGGAATCTTTCCATTTCTTCTAGTTGCTCAGCACTGGACTTGGTACATAGCCAATCGACAAGTGGGTATCCAATAAATAAAACAAATGTGCCTTCCCACAATAGATTTGGGCCACAGGAAGCAAGATTTAGTGTGAGTTCACCTAAAAGATTTCTTCTCTCTGATCTCTGCATCTACCTGCACTGGAACAAGTACAAAAGGGAAGAAAGTACAGGGACCAGCAGTTAGTGTAATGGCTGTCGTTGAACTCCCATGTAGTCGACCGTGGTTTGAGTCCCAGACCCAGTGACTTAAAATCACTCTGGGTATGTATGCGTATGTGCCCAAGATCCCAAGAGGAGAATGGAGGAGAAGGGATTGCGGCATGGCCATCCCCCCTGGAGGAGGAGATTTCTTGCTTTCTGTCTCTCTGTCTCTCTCTGTCTTTCTGGTGAGTGCAAATGCCCTATAGCAAAAACCTCTCCAAAAAAAAAAAAAAAAAGGTAAGAAAGTACAAAAGGATGAGCACCTAAATGGTAAGTTCACAAATCTTTGGATTTAGAAATAAATAAATGGTGGAAAGTGAGGAGAAGGATATCCATGATGCAGATTGTATGTTGGGGACACTTTTGTTTATCTCTCACTGCTTGATGCCTCCTCAAATATGCCTCTTCTTATCATTTAATGTACCTCATTAGGCAAATTTAATTGGTACCTAGATGCATAAAGAACTCAAAATTCTCCTCCTTCTGCATTATTGCATGTCAGAAATCCAAGCAATATACTAAACCATTAAATGAAGTTGATAACATTTACAGATAACATTGTGTCAGGTACTGTTAAGCACTTCAGAGTATGATAATATTTAATTACACATGATAATCCCATGAGGTAAGTACTATTATCCTTATTTTAGAGACACCTGAAGAGCAAAATTAATATTCCAAGATCTAGGATAGCTAGAAAATATGAAAGTCAGATCTTAAACATAGACACTCTGCTTTCAGGGCCCAAACTTTTAACCTCTAAGTTTCACTGATGTTGAGTGTTATGAAACTTGATACACCATTCTCAACTAGATCAACAGGGCAATGTGTGAGATAAGATAAAATTTTACATACCTGGCTACCTTCTACTGGTCTCTCCAACTGGAGTTTACTTACTTACTTCATGAATGAGAGAGAGGGAGGGAGAGAGACTGTCACCCTCAACAGAGTTTCACACCATAATCCTCCCTCTTCACATCCCAGTCAGCCAAGATCATGGATTTACATGTATGTTTCATATATGGGTTGGCCCAGAAACCAAACCTAGTCTTCCTTACAGCCTCCAGTTTTGCAGACTGCTGCACTATTCCTTTGCTACCACTTTATCACCTCAGCTGGGCCTGAAGTAAGACTATTAGGTGTGTCCTGAATATTCTTGCCACCAAGTTGCCATTTTCAAAACTCACTTTCTGGGGATATAACCTTTGTAACAGATTATGTTATTTCCTGTTGGGTCCACCTACTTGACCATAATTCTGAGTAACATCTGGAGCCTCTAGAGACTTTTCTGCTCTTCTACTCCTAGTATGAGTACAAATACTCCTGCTTTTCAGTTTATTTCAGGGACTAAAAGGACTTGGAATGGCTAGAGAGGCCAGCTGGTATGCTTTAGTGAGTCAAGAAAACTCTTCTTTCAGGTGGATTCAGAAGATTAACCAAGCCAATTTACCCTCTCTCAAAACTTTTCTATGAAAGGGTGTTGGTTACTTTTTCATCTGCAGAGGATATAAATAAAGATTGAATAGAAGGTGAGTCACCACAGAGTCACAAGCAATATGGAAAAGCAAGAAAATACCTTTCTTCCAAGAAAATAGAATAACTCTTCTTCATCCACACACAGTTCAATGGAAATCATGTAAATGTCTGACAAAGAATTTAGAACATTCATCATGACAAAATTAACAGGGATACAAGAAAAGAGAGACAATGAACTCCAGAAGAGCCAGGAGAATAGAGCCAAGGAGTTCTAGGAGGTGAGGAAGTTCTTGCACAATCTGAAAAAGGAAATACACACCATAAAAAAAGAATCAAACACAACTGTTAGAGATGAAGGCTGTAATACAGGGAACTAAAACCTTCCTTGAAAGTATTAAAAGTAGACTAGATTATACAGAAGATTGAATCTCAGATGTAGAAAACAGAATCTCTGGCCTAAAAAATCCATCACAGAGACTGAGAAAATAGTACAAAAAAATAAGACTAACATATGAGAAATACTAGATATCATCAAATGTCCAAATATCCAGGTAATTGGTATAACAGAAGGTGAAGAGACCAATAAGGGCATTGATAATCTATTCTCCTGAAATCCTGCAAGAAAACTTTCCAAACCTAGAGAGGCATTCAAAGATCCAGACTCAAGAATTACAAAGGACCCAAAACAGAATCAATCCAAGAAGATCTTCTCCAAGACACATTATGGCCAAATTGACCAAAACCACAAGGTACTCAGACTGGCAAAAGAGAAATGTCAAGCTACCCACAAAGGATAACAGCGGACCTCTCATCAGAAACAATGTGAGCAAGGGAAGAATGGGAAAATACATTCAAAGTGTTGAGTGAAAAACAATTTCAACCAAGAATACTATATCTGGCAAGATTATCCTTCATATGGGAAGAGAAAACAAGAACATTTTCAGATAAACAAAACCTGAGAGAATTTATCAACACCAGACCAGCTCTCCAAGAAGTTCTGAAGGGAGTACTATCCCAGGAAAACTAAAGTCAGACACACAGAAACAAGAGTTCTAAAACAGCCAAGAAAATGGCTACCTTAAAGGCAAGGAGGGAACCAGCAGTTAGTGTAATGGCTATATCGCTGGACTCCCACGTAGTCGACTGCAGTTCGCGTCCCGGACCCGGTGGCTTAAAACTCATACCGGGCACATGTGCGTGCGTGCCCAAGATCCCAAGTGGAGAATGGAGGAGAAAGGATTGCAGCGTGACCATCCCCCCCGGGGGGTGATTTCTCGCTTTCTGTCTTTATGTCTCTCTCTGTCTGCCTGGCGAGTGCATGCGCCATATAGCAAAAACCTCTACAAAAAAAAAAAAAAGGCAGGGACAAGTCCAGAGTTGAACGTTATCTTCCAGACTTTAAACAGAAAGATCAGATCACAACAATGATAAAGTACATGAGTTTGAACTGGTGAAACAGAGTTGTATGACTTGACTAAAATATAACTGATCTTCTATGCTTTGATTTCTGGTGTTAAGGAGTTTTTGTCTTTTCTCAAGTTGTGGACATGTTCATGTACCTACTATTTGCACAGAATCTTAACCTGTTTCCTGGCTTTAAGTACTAAGCAAAGTTCTCTTAACATTTTTTAAAATTTTGATTTATTAAAGCTAAATCTGCTTTCCTTGAAATTAAATAATGTATGTAAAAATACCTATTTAGTAACCACAGTAAGCTATACAGACTCAACTATGTGCTATTTTATAGTACATTCATTCGACCCACAGAGTTTCATGCCTAAAGTTAACTTTTGTTCACAGATATGTATATATCAACTGAACTTACAATGGAAAGTATTTAGATTAATTCAGATATTTTGTGAATGAATACAATGTGGAAAAGAATAAAGGAATGGAAAGCAATTGCTGATACCAGAGACAGGGTGGGAGGAGGATGGGAAATAGCAGAGGGTGAGAAGTGTGTGTGTGTGTGTGTGTGTGTGTGTATATCTGTCTCTTTGTGTCTTTCTGGTGAGC